>NW_027224269.1:0-318662 GCF_023699985.2 Odocoileus virginianus
GCAGTGATTTTGGGAGCCCCCCAAAAGTCTCCCACTGTTTCCCTATCTATTTGCCATGAAGTGATGGGACTGGATGCCATGATCTTAGTTTTTTGAATGTTGAGTTTTAAGCCAGATTTTTCACTCTTCTTTCACTTTCATCAAGAGGCTCTTTAGTTCCTCTTCACTTTCTGCCATAAGGGTGGTGTCATCTGCATATCTGAGTTTATTGATATTTCTCCTGGCAATGTTGCTATGCCAACAGGAAGCTGCTTAAAAACAGTCCCCAGAACCTGAGAGGGACATGATTGCAGGCTGGAGACAAGGTGGCATGGAGCACTTTTTTCTGCCCTTGTCAACCAACAGTAAAAGTCCCAAAAGCAGATGAAAGGCCCCAGCATAATTTTTCTGGTTCTCTTCTCCATAACATCTTTGTGCACCAAATTTATCCCAGTCTTTCAACTCATGGAACCCTCCCTGCTGTCCCAGCAACTGTGCACTGTTACTACACCCAGAATACAGATGTGAAAACTGAGGCTGGAAAAGGGTCATCACTGGCTCAGGATCTTAAACCCTGGCATCTGAGCCATGATGCCACAATGCCAAGGACAAACCCAGGCAAGGACACTGATCTGGGCTGCTCAGCCGGGTGCTGTGAGGCTGATGGCCATACACCCTCACGGGTAACTGGGGTACCTAGAGTGTCACCGGGGCACAGAAGTCGGGGTAGGCGAGCAAGAGACAGCTTCCAGATCATGAACTAACAGAAAACCACAATTTTGCTCAGGGAAAACATGGCCTTTGCAATTTTGGGTCCAGGTTAATCCTAAGAATACGATTAGCTACCAAGCATGTTGCAAGTGAGGGCCGGGTGCCACTCCCTGAAGGTAGCTTTGCATCCTGTCCAAAGTTGACACACAGGCTTCTCTGAGACAGAGGGGGCTGCCCAGCAGGGCAAGCAGCACCAGCAGCAGCACAATGCCCTTTCTGCCATCTACTCTACCTGCATTTCCTATTGGCACTTGAGAAGTGTGTTATGAAAGCAAGTCAACCAGGTGAGCTTAATGCTGCTGAGCTTCCGGTGTCATGGCCTGTATCTCAAAAGCAGAGATTCCTGAATCACGTTAACACCACAGAGTTGTGTGGCTGGACCCAGGTTTTGTGAGACTGTACTGGAAGACCACACAGGGCTCTGGATGTCCTGAAACAAGATGGTGTACAGGTTTCCAGAGTTACAAACTAGTGAATACACATGCTTGCCAAGGGTCCTTCCTCATTTTAGCTCTAGGTTCCACCCACTTTTACCACAGAAGACCATGGTTGGTACCAAAAGATTCCACATCCTGAGGCAGTTTGGCAGATGGTGGGGTGTGTCGTCATCTAGGTTGACCTGAGGCTGGCCCTCAGTCCTGCTTGTCCCAGGAAGGACATCCCTGCAGGCCGAAGGATGGAAGAAGGTAATGCATCCAGTATCCCTGGGCTTCTCTCAGTCCTCTGAACGTGTTGGCTCTTACTGGGGCTAGGATCACTTGTGCCTAATGTTTCTCCAAAAGCCTTGGGGCCACAAGAGTTTAGAGATTTAGAAATCATTAACAGGGGCACAGAGATCATCAACACGCAGTCAGGGTCTGGCAAACACACTGACATGGCTGCAGTGAACCATGAGACTGTTAATACCAAGTGGGATACATAGAGAAAATTCAGGATAGCTTCTTCATATCATCCATTTTTGGTGTGACTACCAAAAGGGTTTAGATCAAGCTGCTGAAAACACTTGACTGCTGAAGTGTTCTGGGTGATGGAATGGTGAACAGAAGATCATGGACTTGAGGCAGCAGCCAGATGTTGACTCCTGCACAGTTCAGGGAAGAGGCTTCCAGCTTTATGGATTCCTGGTGATGGTACAGCCCCCAGTTCACAAAGCCTGTCTGTTTTACTCAGCTCACACTGCCTTCTGTCCCCAGGGGCCACTATATACATCTTTGCTCAAAATCCACCAATGGCCCTCAAGTCCCAACCAGGCCACATCCTATAGGAACTTTGGGGCTGGGGGCTGGTGGTGTCCATGTTCTCCTCCTTTCTGAGTTGGAGGCTCTTCACTGTCTGCCTGTCTCCCAGCTGCAGGTTTCAAAGTACAAGCCTGCATTCCCACTCATTCTGGGGAAAGTTCTCTTGGGAAAAGAAATGCCTCTTCAATCACTATTCATAGTAGGTGCTTTCTGGTTTATAGATTGCTTTCATCTCGTGACATCCTCACTCCCATCAGATGCACCAACAAATAGGATTATTCCTAATGGGGACATTTCACACTGTGCTTATCCTTCAGATAAAGAAATGGAGACTCATAGAGGGAGTGATTTGCTAAGACTCACACTCCAGCAGTGGTGGTGCCGGGGACCAATCCAGGTTTGAGAAGGCAAAGCAGAGTGTCTGCTTCCTCCCACACCCTGTGGAGGACCAGAGCCTGCCCAGCCTACCTGGATAGTGCTGCACATACCAGCATGCAGCCTTGCCTCTGCAGGCAATGGATGAAACTTCACAGCACATCAGAGTCTCTAGAAATCCTTTGCCAAAAATCCCTCAGGGGACCTGAACTGATGGTGTCAGCTTAGGGACCCTACGCAGACTTGCTTGTTCGAGCTACACACCTGGGCTCAGTTCCCTCCATGGGTCTGACCCATCGGGGAGCCCTTCCCCCATTTCCCAGCCAAGGAGACTCTCTTCACTAAAAAGCCCAATTCAGATGGCCCTCCCATCTCAAAATCCCTCCATGGTTCCTTTGATGTGAGTCAGTGTTTGGTTCCCCACTCTTCATGCTCCCCAACCTCTGCCTCGTTTCAGGCTTTGTGCTTTACTGGTCTGCCTGGAAGATGCATTCCAGGCTCCCAACATCCCAGCCCTGAGTGATACAGGGGTGAGTGGAGACCTGACACCCTGCACGGTGGAGGAGCCTCTTGCAGGACAGGTATCCTTGGACTTGAATGTACTTTGCCTTGTGAGGTCTGGTACCCAGACCTGCCCTCTCCCATCAGGCTGTGCTTACACCAGAGCTAGCAGATGGCTGGGTGGCCAGTGCACTGGAAAGAGTTCTTCCTGCCCAATCCAGCAGCTGTCTGCTGAGAACGATGCTAAGACCCCTTCCCCCCAGGCTGTGAGCAGGGCAGAGCGTGGTGCCACCCAGCCAAAGGCACTTGGCATCCTGTGTGTACACACAGCCACTGCTCAGGCACCAATTCCTGGTGTCAGTTCTCCTGCTTGGTCAATAGCAATCACGAGGCCTCAGGCACTGTGAGGGCCCGACCACCGGGGCCCACTATGGACACCTCCAATGCCTGTCTGTGCTCTGCACCTCCTGACAGGCTGGCAGGAACTGTCAGGTCAACATCGCAGGTGAAGGGATGCCCTGCCCAGCCCTGCCTGCTCCCTGTCCCCTTGGTGGTGAGTCCCCAGCCAGCCTCTGGCACCAACTCCCCCCCCACCCCCGGGAATAGACTCACGAAGGACCCATCCCAAGAAGGTTGGCCCGAGTGAGAGGTGACAAGATGGGGCCTTAGTATGGGGTTGACATCCCCTGCCCCACCATTTATGAGGACCCATCCTGAGGGTAGTCGGTGTGCATTCAGCCCTGGGCTCAAGGCCACAGCCCAGCTGCTAGAACTTTTGCTAGGCTGGCAGGGGGAGAGGAATTCCCTGGCAAGTGAGAAGATCCAGGCCTGTGGAACATTTGGGGATGGGGATGAGCAGCTCACGGTGAAGAACAGTGAGAACCAAGGGGTGGCCCAGGGTCTCCCCAGTAGCTGACAAAACCTCAGGCAGTGGACAAACATCAGCCCAGGATTCAACAGGAGTGGCTGAACCTCAAAGACCCTGAGCATTCTGCCAGGGCGGGCCTGACCCACTGGCATCAGAGGTCCTCTTGGGAAAACCTACATCCCTGACATGAAGGCCAAGGAGACTGGGAGGCAGGCCCCTGAAGACCAGAACTACCCAGATGTCTCTGAACTTCTGAGCCTGTGGCAGCAGCCCACCCACCTCACCCCACAATGAGCTGGAGAACCCCCTACCCCCACCCTCAAGGGAGCAAATGGGACTGGAGCCCTCCCTCACAGGTGCCCTCCATTCCAGGAAGCAGGGGAGCTGGCCGCCCCAAGTTGTGGCAGGACCCACAGCACCACCAGCAGGAGAACCAAGGAACCAAGGAAAGAAGTGGTCACCTACTGCCCAGCCACCAAGAAGAGCAAAGTCACCACACAACATAGGCTGAGCTCGCCGGGCCTGGTGATGGAGGAGACAGACGACACCTCCTTCCCCCCATTCCCACTGCCCAGGGACTGCAGCAGAGGTCACGGGGTTGTAGTGAGTGGCCAGGAGCCAGGGGCCATGACAAGGGTTGCCGCTGCCCAGGAAGCCAGATCCACAGAGTGGGGCAGGTGATCAGTACAACTTGGCCTCCTTTAGACTTGATGAGTAGGCAAAGGATCAATGTACAGTCCAAAACGACACTGAGGCCAAGAGCAGCCACCCCAGTAAATAGGTCAAGATCCCTCGTTCAGGTTTGGCCCTTAAGCCAGTTCTCAGATCCGGAACCAAGGAACGGGGATGGGCGGGTCCGCAGGGGAAGGACCACAGCAAACAGACACTGGAACGACCCCAGCCCCTCCCAAAGGGACCTTGGGGTCTGCAATGGTGAACCCACGCAGGGAGGTGGGACCACCAGAGGGGTGCAGGTTGCCAGATCTAGGGTCAACTTGACACCTACATGAGAGACCCAGTTTACTCTGACTCTGCAGTCACTTTGGGAGGACCCCCTGGGCTGGGGTTTCTGGGCACAGGGGGTCAGGGGGCAAGGGACACAGGGCCAGTCCTGAGGATTCATCAGTCATGTCTTGAGCTGGGAGAGCCTGGAATGCAGTATCCCCCAGAGTCAAGTGCAGGGCTTAGTGAGACATCTGTCGAAGAGTCCTTCAGAACCTGGGGGAACATGTGATGTGAGGCAAAAATGGTAAGGCCAAATAGAAACCCTGCATGAACTCCAGTGAGTAAGAAAGAAACACACAGAAAAAGGGGGGGTGATACACACCCCACTCATGAACTGGAGAACCTTCTCACCTCCGGTGGGCATCCTCTGCCCCTGACTCCTTACTTCCTCCGGGTGCTTCGCTAAGTCACCATGGTGGGCACACAAGTACTCAAAGGGTAGCCAGATGGGGCTCTCACCCAGAACAAGAGAGTCCACTCACTGAAGTCCTCTCACCATGAGTGAGATGGCAATGCGCACTCGAGACCGCCCTCCCTGCCCCTCGATCTCTCAAACAAAGCACCTGGATCCGTTCAGTAGGCCACAGCCTGGTGTCCAGAAGCCCCCTCCAGTGCTGGGGAGCCTGGCATCTGGGTAGTGGCTAACTTGCCCAGACAGAAGACAGTTAAGAGCACGTAGACCCCAGAGCTTGGGAATGATGGAGACGTGCAAACCAGCATCTCCAGCTCCCGGGTCAGATGTGATATAAAGGCCTGTGATGTGAATGCAAGCAGAGCAGCGCCAGAGGCTCACAGATGGTCCTAAGGTACCCCTCGACAGTGTCCCATCCCCTGGGCAGGCAGCACCCTGAGAAGTGGCAGCAAAGTGGCGACTCGTGTCCTCTCAAGAAACTGCAGTGAAACTGAGATGAAATAAAAATATGTCCAGTTCTCAGGTTGGCCCCTCAATCTGGCCCATATGGAGAGGGACACAGCCAAAAGGAGCTGCCCTGGGGACATACGGGAAGGCTGGACAACCTCCTGGAGCTACATGGCTACACCAGGACTTGTCCAGTGTGCAGGAGTCCAAGGCCCAGAACTAAAGCTAGGCAGGGACCAAGGGACTGACATGGACATGAAGGAGCCCTCTCTCATGGGCAAAGTGCTGGATGCCAGGGCAGAGTCTCCTCAGGGACTGCTTGCCCCAGGTTCCAAGCTTGGAGGTGGATGGTGGCCCCCAGCGGGAGGGCCCGAGGGACGTGCACCGACCTCTGGGGCACTTACAGCTCCAAGAGACCAGGTGAATACTGAGTCCATCACTAGCCTGCAAACAGAAGAGGACAAATCTGAAACACAAACAACCAGGACAGGATGAGTGCCCAGACCCAAAAGAAGTGCCCACAACTCGGCACTGAAAGGACACACAGCTCAGTGGAGAAATGGGCAACAGGCACTTCAGGGAGGAAACCACGTTGGAAAAGGAGGACACGAGGGAACCCGAGAATCTGGGTTGAGCCTGTCCCAGGTCAGTGTTGCCTACAAACGCACAGCAGGAGCAAAGTGGAACCCTCACCTAGCCTCAGAGACCCGGGTGGGGTGGGAGGCAGCACCCCTCAGGGCTCGGTCCTCACACCTGGGCATGTGAGAAGAGCTGGGGCCAGCAGCAGGGAAGGGATGGGTGTGGAGAAACGCCATGGAGCAGGTCCTCACATCTGCCCCATCAGCAGCCACACATCATAGGTGTCCAGTTCACTGGGCAAGGTCTAGTTCAAAACCAGGATTTGGAGGAACAGCAGCAGCCCACCCACCATTCACAGGACCCTCCCTCATGATCTGAAACCACTACCAGGAGGTTCTGGGGTGTCTGGAGGTAGCTGGTAACCACTCTTGGGGCGAGGAGGGGGGCACCAGCATGAGGGAGTTGGGTGTGGTGATCGCTTGGGTCCCTGCAATGCTGAGGCCTCAAATCCAGCAGGCAGCCTCTGCTCTTCAACTTGTGGCTGGGAGGCTTCTGCAAGGTGAGAGCAGGCTGCAAGCTGGAAGAGAATGCACTGCTCTGACTCAACATTACCATGGCAGCAGTTGTGTGGGTGCCTGGCTAAAGGGAACCAGGGAGACACCGACCTTGCCTTCCTAAAACTCTGTGACCTTCAGGGAGTCCAAACTCGTGCACAGCAGCCACAGCCTGGGAGGAAGAGATGTGCAAAGGCGGGCAGCAGGAAGATGCAGAGCGCCCCAGAACTCCCAGATGAGAGCACCTGGCACTCGGGTGAATGGAGAAAGTGTTGTTACCATCGTGTCTGGAAGGAGGATAGTAGGTTGTCAGGACAAGAGGAGCCAGTGGTCTAGGGACAGAACTGCACGAGAAAGTGTGGGGTTCTGGATGTGCTCTGTACAGAGTGCAGGGCCAGCACAGCTAGCCAGAGTGCAGAGTGATGAGGAAGGAGACCTGAGACTACCAGAAACCTCCCCACCAGGGCACCACAGACAGGTTGGGGCTTAAACAGGAGAGGGCTCGGCTGCACTTTCAATCCAGGGTTGACAAGGACAGAGTGTGCGCAGTGTGACACAGAACTGATGGTGCGCAACTGGAGGAGAAGAGACAAGAGGGGTCCAGGCCAGTGGGGAGCTTAGGCTGACAGCTCAGCTAGTAGCAGTGGGGACGGGAAGAGGAGCATTTACTCTGATCAGGCACTTGGGAAGCAGGGAGACAGCAGGGAAGGCGGCTGTCAGGAGCAGAGTCAGGTGACTGCCCTGGGTGGACTGAGCCTCTGGATGAGAGCAAGAGTCCAGGAAATAGTTTTGAAGGTTAAGTTGCCTTTCTCTGAGACATCTCAGGTCCCAGGGGCAGCAGGAGACACAGTGAGGAGTTTCCTTCTCATCTGCCAAAAAGAAAAAGGAAAAAAAAAAAACAAACAGATAAACTATTGCTCAGCACTGGGCCAGCGGCCCCAGGGTGGCTTGGAGGGGAGCTGGCCTGGGCTTTCAGCCCAGAGATGGGGAACTCCGCCCAGAGGCCCCGCCTCTCACGGCTTCCCTGGCCCCGGGGTCCACTCTGAAGCTCAAATGTGATCGCTGTCACTTTGGCTCTCGCCAAGTCTCAGGGAGTGGACGCCTATGGCAAGGGCCCAAAAGGGCATGGTCTGGCCTCCGCCAAGGAACTGGATGGGCCCAGACTCCATGGGTTCCCCGGGCCCGCAGCTCCATCCCTGTCAGCTCTGCCCTGCTCCACCCCAGCCCAGATCCCCAGGGGCACCACCCCGCCCTGCTCCGGCCCTGCCTCCTTCCCCAGAATCTCCTCCTCACCCAGGTCTTTCCCACACTTCAGCCCCAGACTCCTCGCCCTGCTCCTCCCACCTCCGCCCCTCTTGCCTGCTGGCCGCTGCTCACTTCCTGATCCTCTTCCAGGTCCCGCTCCAGGCCACTGGTCTCGAGGCTCCTTCCAGCCTAATCTTCCAGGCTCCTCAGAGTGTTGAGGCTCTTATTTTGTCTCCTAGCAGACAGGGCCAACAAGGGAATGTGCCTTTGTTCCTACATGCATGCCTATGTGAGCATGGGAAGCCATACACACTGGAAATCAGGGGCCTTGGTATTTGTGGGCGCGACGCGACCAAGGCCAGCTTTCACTTTCACCTGTCAGAGGTCTCAGGTGTCAGTGGCGGACCACTGACCTGCCTGGTGGCTGCAGTCCGGCCATCCCAAAGCACCCACAACTTGCTCTGCTTGCAGGAAGACGGGACCTGCTTCATATGCAGAAGGTACCTCCGGGCAGGCTTTCCAGGCCCTGTGACCAGGAGCACCTGCCAGGAATCCAACTGCACCTTCTGGTCCCCTCCACAGCCACAGTCCCTGCCCACCATCCTTCTAAGTGTGTGTCCTGGTGATGCCCTGGGCCACATATGAAGGCATCCTTGACTTCCTTCCAGCCTCCTGCTTGTCCCTGGACTGTGACCTCATGCAAGCGCCACCTGACCCCTGTGAGCCAACCCCAGCAGGCCCTGACCCTGCAGGGCTCAGCTGCTTGTCCTTGGTTCCCCTCCTGGTGGGGCCCAACCACGAGTCCATGGAGGGCAGCCCACTGACTGTGGCGGCCCCCAGATCCTTCCAGAGTGGCAGTGTGAGGGGAGGAGTTGTTTTCTCTTGTTCCTTGCAGGGTCTCCTGGGCTGTAAATCACCATCACTCCTGGGGGATGGGTTTCTGTGCTGTGGGCTGAGGCATCGTGGGGTCCCTGTCCCAGCTGTGTGAGGACAGGCCAGCTGCTGTGATGAGCAGAACCCACCCTGAGGGAACATGCACATGTGTTTCACATCGGTTGGGCCCTCCTGGGTCCCTGTGGTCTGAGGCCGCTGCCCAGAAGAAAATTGTGTTGGCTTGTTGTCCAACATTGCTGTCTTGTCACAGGTGATTTTCTCCCTATTCCTCTGGTCCTTGTGCAGGTAAAGATGCCCAGACAAGCAGGCAGAAGAGTGTTTCCTCCTCTGGTCACCAAACAGGCACCCTCTGCTTTGAGAGGTAGGAGCGCTTGCAGCCCCTTCTTACTCAGGGATCCCACCCACACAGGTGAAATTTGGAGGCACCCAGGAGGAAGGGGTTGGGTTTGTTGAGACACTGAATGGTGCAAACTGGGCAAGCCAGGGATCCAGTCATATACCCCAGTAGAGGACATAGCAATGGCTAAACGCCAGGGATCAGCCAGGCTCCCTGGTACCTAGCCCAGATCCAGTGAAGAGGGTGACCCTTTGTCACCCAGAAGGTGGATAGAAGTTCAGCAGGATGATGTTGCTCTGGGCCAGCCAGTGTATGAGGAAGTGGCATCCTTGCCTGTGGTCTGGGGAGTGAACACGGGGGAAGCCTTTGCAGAAGGCAGTTTGCTGGCATGTGTTAGCACCTTGGGTGTGTGCCCTGTGCCCCCAGGCCTCCTCCTGCATGGCTCTTCAGTCAGTGAGTTTGTGGTCATGTTGAGTGGCTGTATTGCCAAAATTAGATTTCCCTTCTCTTCCATCAGGAGGGAAGTGTCAGTAACTTGTGGGACCCCCAGCACTGGGAGGTGTAAACACACCGTGCAAGGGTTAAAACAGAGACATGAAGATGTGCAGATGTGGAGGAGTGTGCCTGAGGTGCTGGGAGTGGAGAAGTCATCCCCCCACTCCCCTTGGCCCTGCAGAGAGATGTCCGGACAGGGTTGACCCTCTGTCTTCATTTGCCGGAAGTCGCGTCAGGGTCAGAGGCCAGGTGGCTCAAACTCTAAACTGTGTTGGTTCAGGAGGCTGGCAGCCAAGGTTGAGGTGTCAACTGATGTTGGTTCTCATGAGGGCTGTGGAGTCTGTCCCATCTCTCCCCCCTCACTTCTGGGGCATTGCTGGCCATGATGGGCATATCTGGGCGAGTTCTGCCTTCCTCTTCACCCCAGTTCTCCTGTATGCCTGTCTGTCTCTAAATGTGTTCTTTGTATGTGGACAGCCATCCTGTTAGAGGTGGGTCCATCCTAATGAGCTCACTAGACCTCTGTGAAGACTTTTCCTTTGTCTGTAAGGTCACGCTGAGGTACTTGGGATTGAGACTCCAGCACCTGGATTTGAGGGAACATGATGTGACTCCTCACACCCTACAAAGGCTCTGAGGTAGGAACACACTGGAATGTTCCAAGGATGGAAGAATCGTCTTCATAGCTACTGTGGGGAATCCAGGGGTGAGGAGAGCAGGCTGCCAGGGTAGGAGCCTCACATGGGGCCTCATGGGCCTGTAAGAACTGTGACTTTGCTGTGCTTGGGAAAGGAAAGGCCCAGGAGACCCTGGGCTGGTTGCCTTAGGGACCTTGTCCCCATCCTCACAGCCACATGGAAACAGAGGCTCTGCGAGGTGTTGAGACCCTGCTGAGTTTCAGGGCCATGGCTCTGCTCCTCCACCTCTCCCCCACTCCAGTAAACAGGGACCCACCCCCTAAGTACAAGGATAGAAGTGAAGATGGATTGCCTGTGGTCAGGTCCCATGCAGTCACAGGCTATCTATGCCTTGGCACCTCCTCAGCCATGGAAAGATGTGACAGTAACCTAGCAGGTTATTTGAGGTTTAAAGTCTGTGATCCCTGCATGGTTCCATCCCAGGCCCTGGCGAGGACAGGGAGTGTGCCCAACACAGAAGTTCCTACTCTCCTTCATTCTCTCTGAGCAGGGCCCAGGGCACCTGCTAACAGTGGAGGCAGTGGTGTGGGAAGGGATGCAAGGAAGGTGGCTCCCAAAGACTTGGGGAAGCCACCTGGCAGGGCCATCCAGGGTGGCCCCAGGGTCAAGGCCATAGATTGGTTAGCACAGATCTGCCCTCAGCAGGCCTAGAGTAACATAGGGGATCTTCAGAACATGCGCAGTGATGGGGCCGGGACCTGAGGGGTGGGGTGGGTGTCAGGGGGAAGCCAAGAGCAGGACTGTGCCTTTCTGTGCTGAGAAAGGCATATTAGGCTGCAAAGCCAGGGGAACTGCACTTCCTCCTCAGTGCTCCCAGAGTTTCAGGACCCTCTTTCTTGGAACTCACCAACTGCCTCTCTCCACCTGTCCTGCCCTCCTTCTGACTTCCCCACAGACGGCATGGGATGGACGGGTCCTCTGGGTCACCACGCCCCTGTCAGCAGACAGCGTGGAGACAGATGGAAAGAGCCAGCCCTCTGTGACCCCCTCTTCTGTGTTACCAGGCTTGCAGTATGCTTGGGCACCTGGGCCTATGTCCGGACCAGGCCATGTGTGTTGGACATGGTGACTAGATCCTAAATACAACTATGAGGGCAGAGCAACAAGGGCTGGTGCTCAGCTTGTGGAAATCTTGTACTTGTCTTTGGGTTTGGGGTCATGTGTTTGCAAGGTGGAGTGACCCTGCTTTCCAGTGGGCCTCTTGGGCATGCCCCTAGATTGGGAGCTGGAGACACTCAGCTGCTGATCAAAAACTTGTGGCATCGTCAGGGGACCCAGGAGGAGCCCCTTCTGCTTCAGGGTGCATGACTCATGGAAGGTGACACCCCCATGGTCAGGAGCCAGACTGGGTCTTCTGCTGTGTGGCAGGCAAGGCCCAGGGACCAGTCCTGGGCTGGCCTCAGTGCTCGGCTCGGGAGCCACACTCTTGGCTGAACATGTGAAATGCTGCTGCTTCAGATGAAAAGGGACCCTGGGTACGTGACTGAGGCCTGCTTGGGGCCTGGGCTTCCAGCCTCATTGGGCTCACCCAGTGCCGTGTGTGAATAGCATGGACAGACAGAACACAGACTCATACTTCTCATTCGATTCTTTATTTACTCCCATGGAGTTTTGCTGTACTTTATTAGAGCTAGAAATAGATTTTTGCTTACAAGAGAATGCTTTTGAGTATCCCTAGGGACCTGGCGGCTCAGGGATTGGGATTATCCTTGAACTGCTCACAGAGAGGGAACACATGTAACCTGAGGACTCCTCCTGCTTCTCGTCCGCCTCAGGGGCCTCACTTGGGGCCACAACTGAAACGGCCACCTTCATGATGGAATCATAGGTGTTGTACAAAGTCATCACCAAACCATAATCTGGGTACCTTGAGGGGCTCTTGGGCAGTTGCCCTGTGCCATCCCTTCCAGCAGTAGCTGGGGATACAGACATGGAATTGCTGGACATACCCTCTCCACTGGGGCCACCCAGCTTGCTGGGGAGATGGTTTTCCCTGGCCTGCCCGGCTACACTGCCTATAAACCAAAGGCCATAGAACAGCAATGAGCACCAGCTGGGGATTCCGTGAACAGTTGGCTTCCCTTCTGGACCTTCTTGTCAACCTCTTGGGTTGACTCATTGTGATGGAATCGAGGAGAGTGTCTGGTCGCCACTGCATGCTTCTTTCTCTTTGGGGCTACTGTTGCGCTAGTGGCGGGCTGAGCAGTTGTTTGGGGGTCGCCTTTCCTCTAGATGTTCTGCAGGAGCAGAGGCTTATCTCTCTGAAACTTGGAGCTGTGATATATCTGAAAGGAAACTAATCACTTTAGCCACTGTGGGGGAGAATGGCCATTCCTCACTGCCCTCCTCCCCACCACCGTCCTGGCCTTGCTTAAGTATGGTGATAAGGTCTCTTCATTCCTGGCAGGTTATGAGGCCCTAGCAAGTGCAATCCCTAGAGCTCCCCCAGTGCTGGCCTCACTCAGTGTGTTACTGGCCCTCCCTGACATCAAGTGGCCCCTCAGGGTCTGGAGTCACCCCTGCAGGTGCTGTCTAAGGGGGTTCATGGAACATGACAGGCCCTGCTTTCTCCTCTTTCATTAGCCACCCTCTCACAAGAAAAACGTTCTCCTGGCAAATGAAACCTGTCCAGCACTCAGCTCATCTAGTCTAGTCTCCACAGGGCTCTCTACATTACCATCATCCTCTTCTTCCCCGCAGAGTGACCTGAAGGGCAGATTTTACTGAACCCATACAGGTTCGGTTCGTGAATGAAACTCTTGATGCTGTCTGTCTCGAAGATCCTGTCTGTGCCTCTATGCTGAAGGACCTCTACCTGGAATAGATCTGCCTCGATGACCACCGTGTCTGCCTCATTATTCCAGTGCACAGAGGTGAAGGCTGCATCCTCTATGATCATCCAGAGCTTCCTTGGGAAGGACAGTCTGAGGAAGGCATTGTTCTCTTCCTCATTGGCTGTTTCTGGATTCAGGCCCTGTCGGGGTGGGTTGTTGGGAACCCAGATCTGGACTTTCAGGTTGGTCCCGCAGCTTCTCCAAAGCCTCCCTTGAATCCACATTTGGATCTGGGGAGACATCAGGGGGGGTGCCCTGCTGTGGCCTCTCCATCAGTTGATGGGGCCAGCGGGGCTGCGCATGTCTTGTGGGAACTCTGACTAGCCATGGAGCCAGTCTAGCTCAGGAGCATTCTCTACCCAAGCAGTGAAAGCTCAGGGCAGAAGGGCCTCAGACCAGGGTCAGAATGCCCAATAAATACTGTCTGGAGATTCTAGAATCTCGGCTGTGGGCCACGCAGCCAATTAAGTGGTCAGCTTATTTCCTTCATGATATCACAGAGGTGATGTGGAGAGGCAGCCCTGGCCCAGTGTGGGAGAGGGGAGGATGGGAAAGGAGATGGGATCCCCAGCTTGTCTCTTTGCTGAAAGTACAGAAAAGTATGTTTCAGGTTGCCTGAAAAGGTGTCCATCTGCTGCCAGGCACCTTGTTGTAGGAGGCCAGGCCCTGGATGGGTTGACAAATGTGCTCCTAGCTTCACGCCCCTCCCTAGTAATGGGCAGGCCTGTGGCTGGCTTTCTTGAAGAGCCAGGCCCCAGCGAATCCTAGCTTAGCTAACACCAAGAGAGACCCCAGGAGTCAGATGGAACTCTGATGGCTATCCCTCCCAGAAGATGGGGTCCATAGTGTCCTGGTTGGCCTGAGTTGGTGGCCCCCCCATCCTTTCTCCTCTTCTGGCTTTGTCCTCTTCCATTTGGTGCTGCTGGTTGGTAGGTCGTGTTCAGTCAAGAGTCCTGTTGTCCTGCCCCCACTGCCCCTCAGGTTGAATTCTCCCCAGAGTAGGGCTGTGCTCGAGCACAGTGGGAGCGACCTCACATTCCATTTGACTGCTCCCAAGCACCTGAGACACAGACTCCCAAGGAGTCCGTGTGGGAGGGCATAGCCAGGCACTCCACTGAGCTTGCAGCCTGCCAAGCCCTGCCCACCCCCAGACCTCATCCTGCTGCAGATCACAGGCTATTGTCTTCAGTTTCCATTTCTTCCCATAAAGACTGCTCTTGTGGTCCTGGAGTGCTCAATATGGGAAAACCTGTGTGTGTGTGTGCTTTCCCCATCCCCTTCCCATAGCCTTGGATTCAGTCTCCCTTGAAGCTGCCTCAAAGCCCCATTTCCTTTTGTCAGTGGGGTGGTTGGGCTTCTGCTACCCCCAGTCCTGGCCTCCCATGTCCAACTTGGGTCTCCATGGGTACCTGCCCTTTGAAGGACTTGATTGGGGGCTCAAGGTACAGCCTGTTCTGTTGAAAACAAGCACTTCACTGGTCCTCTTCTCTGTCCCTGCCCCTTTCCCCACCACCACTGTGGACCTGTTCTCCCTTACCCAGATCCAGGTCCATCAAGTGATTTTGCTGGCTCTCTGGTTAGACGCTTTTCAATGGGCCTGCTTTACATACCCTCACTCCCAGGGACATGTGTGACTTGTTGAGTTAGATGTGACCAAAGGAAACCCCTGTCTATCTGTATTTGAAAATGGATGAGAGTCTGGGTGTGGGACTGGAGGAAATCCTAATGAGTCACCTGTCTTCACTGTAAATGAACAATTGAGCAGTGGGTTTGGAGATGCGTGTTCTCTGGCCTTTGTGGGCCACTGTTCTTCAACATCACCATGTAGGGGACAGACTGGCACCTTGGAAAGGCCTGTGTGAAAGAACCCTAGGGCACTGTCCACCTGGTTCTGCCACTCAGCAGGGTCATTTGCCCTGTGTGAGGGCCACAGCCTGGTGTCTGAAAGGGAGAGCTAAGAGGGTGTGGAAGAGGCTCTCCCAGGGGTCATTCAGGCTAAGGACTGGCAGCATGGATGGAGCTCCAGGCCTTGATTTGGGCTTGCTCCCTGGCCTTTTTGCTTCTAAACAGGTTGACAAAGCATTCCTTCAGGGCGATTACTCGGGTTGGGACATGACCCTGGAGGCTGTGAACGTCGGTGGGGGCCCCTGGTGGCTCCTCAGAAGGGGATGGAAAGGCATGGCATCTGCGGGCAGTCTGGCTAGGTGGCCTTTCCTGCCGCTGCCCCTTCCCACTCCCACACTCGGGGCCCCTCCTTGCCCCCTGGGTCCTAAAGGAGATGCCTTTCCTGGTTTCCCTCCCCGAGGCACCACCCAGACCCTCGCAGTGGGTTTGTGTGTCACCAAGGGGTCTTTGTCAGCTTTGGCTCAGGACACTTGTGTTGTGCACACACAAGCCCTCATGACGTTCAATACCTGCCTTTCTCAGCCTGGCTTTCCTGCCTCTGTGCTTGGTGGCCCAGCCCCAGTGTCCCCAGCCCAGAGGCCCTCCAGCTGTTCCCCTCCCTCACTGCAGCTAGGGAGACCTGGAGCCTCAGGGGTCCACCCATGTTACCTTCCCTCTCGTATTGGAGGAGGCTCCTGTAGGGGTCTTATCCCAGTGGGAATTGGGGCCATAGAGTCAGATCCTCCCTCCCTCCTGCTCGGTGAGGAGCTGGTCAGCCTGGCAGGTTCAGTTGGGCAGGAGGCCCCATGGCAGCAGCAGGGACAGGGCACCGCCCTCAGGCAGGAGGCGCTGGGACTGGCAGAGGTGCCAGTCCCCAGTAGGGTCAGTTCTCAGCAAACCACAGAGCAGCCCCACAGTGCTTCTGATTCTCCTTGTCCCCTTCCTTCCCAGGCCTGCTTTTGTCACCTCAGAGGCATCATGTAGCACTGAGAAGAGGAAGGTGTGAGAAGTCAGAAGGTTGGGCCTTGGCATGGGGTGGGCGGGGACTCCAGAGGAATTGAGACCAGGGTTTTGAGCCCACCCAGCCCTCACTAGCACGTGGTCCTGCAAAGATGCCCAAACCTCCAAGGCCTCAGTTCTTCATCTTGGAGGCGAGCAGGTGTGAGGATCCCTGTGTGTTCAGCTGCAGGATGCGCCTGAGGGATGAGACTGAGCTCGCAGGGCCTGAAGGCCATAGGCACCGTGATGGTGGGGCAGGAATTTCTCACACTGTTGCTCCCAGACACTCCTCCACTCTCGACTGGATGGGGTTGGCGGCTTTGTGATCCAGGGCGTGTCAAACAATATGCACCTCAATAGGATGTGAAATAGCTAATCAGCCAAATAAGGTGTTTCATAGATAAAACTATGTAACTTTTCCAGTTAGACCATTGTGGACCATAGTGTTAGTCGCTCAGCTGTGTCTGACTCTTTGCGACTCCATGGACTGTAGCCCACCAGGCTCCTCTGCCCATGGAATCCTCCAGGCAAGAATACTGGATTGGCTGACCTCCTCCAGGGGATCTTCCAGACCCAAGGATCGAACCCAGGTCTCCACATTGCGAACAGATTCTTTATTATTTTAGCTACCAGGGAATGCCCATTTGCCGTTAGAGGACCTGTTAAATTTGGGTGTGGAGGAATGTTCCAACAGGACATGACAAGATGCTCCAGGAAATAGAAGCAAGAACCTCTCTTTGCCTCTATTCCAGCTGGTTTTCCACCCAAACCCTTACTTTCTGTAACTTCAGACCCAACCAATGTCAAGTCCTTGTTTGCAATGGCCAGTTACAGTCTATAATTAAAAGCTAATTAACACCTTGGGTTCTGGCTCCCTGGGACCAGGAAAGAGAGGGTCAGTCTGTGGATTTCTGGGCATCACTTCAAAGGAGTGTGACCGGAGTTCTGCAGGTTTCCTAGCAGATAGGGGGTAGAGAAAACTCCTACTTTGTGCCCTGTGGTCAACAGCAATGCGGCAAGAGCCAGGATCCCTCCCTCCCCCAGAAAGAGATCTCTCTGGGGTTTACCCAAGATGCAAAAGGATGCCACACAGCAGTGTCCCGTTTTGGTTTCTCCTCACCCCTAAGACACACCTCACGTGATTTTGGCTCCTAGACCAACATCACTCTAGGTGTGGGGGTGTCCTGATTCTTCTAGTGTCCCCACTGCTAACACAAGGCCTTTCACAGAACAGAGGCTCCATGAAGGTCTTGGGAATTAATGAGCCAAGGAACGGGGGCTATTTGACTCAAATTAATTGTCTACTATTTCCTTAGATATCCCAGGCAAATCCAAATAAACAGAGATCCCTTAGCTTTACAATATGACATGTAAAAAGTGTAAGAAGCAAGAATTCCAACTATCACTTATTATTTTCTAATTCTTCCAACAACCAATTTAATAAGTAAGTTAATGTTTCCAAAATCATTCTAATTCCATACTATGCTGTGTAGGACCATGAAATAAAGTGGAAGAGTTCCCAATCTCTTTTACGAAAGAGAAAAACTCTTGTTCTTGAACTGGCTAAGTGCAAACACATGGTGATCAATGTCACTGACATAGTTAGAAACTGGGATGCACCATCTTCTATTAAAAGGAATAACATTTGAAAAATTCCTAAAGAAAAGAGAGATGAGTCTCCATGTCATTGTAGAGAACAGGAACACAAAGATGCTGCACACTGGGTTCCCCCAACAGGCCCGGGCTCTCACTGCTGAGAAGGCTAACTGCTCCCTCTTCAATCACAGAGGGAAGGATCAGCCTCCTTTCTTGTCACCCATGAAAGCTGCTGGACATGGGCCTGGAAGAAGTTTGGCTGCTGCTCTGGCTTAGGGTCCCTCTTCCTCCACCCTCGAGCCTCTGTTGAGGGGATGGAAGGAGCTGGGATCCCTTCAACCCACTCTGTCCAGATACTCCAATACCTTAAACTTGCTGGTCTCTGCACAGACCCAGGGAGCCCACAGGACTCATAGCAAGCAGGGTCGCTGTCAGGCACCTGCTGGTACTCCAGGTACCACTCCTGCACCCACACTTGGGTCAGCACCACGCTGGGCTCCCCATAGATGTAGTGCTCCCTCCCAGGACACCCCCATCCTGCAGAGTTCTGCTCAAACCTCCTCCTTAGGGGCACAGTCTTCATGCCCGATGATCAGGTGCAGGATCACCACCAGGAAGCTGGCCTTGGGCAACCTCTGCCCATCCCTCAGCATTTTATTGAGAGTGAGGCTCAGGGTGGGGACCAGGACGTACTTGTGCTCACTGGGGTCCACCTCCTTCACCTCCAAACCAAAGATCAGCTGCAGGTACTCTGAGGCTTGACCGAGGACAACCAGGAAGTGGTCCTGGTAATCTTTGAGGACACTATTCAGCACTTCTGCCTTTGTGATCGGCTCCTTGGCAAGATACCTGCTGAGCAGAAATTGCACCAGCTCATTCATCTTCACCCGTAGTGCATCTCAGAGTGAGGACCTGGCACCTTCTTGGTCACATAAGGTGCCTGGCACTTCATCTTGCCTGCTGAGACCATGCTCTTCAGATTGGCTCACCAGAGTGGAAGCCAAGGCAGTGGGAGAGGGGCAGACACCCAGAGGACTCTGGAGGAGACTGGCTATTGCAGCAGCAGCCACCTCCTCCAGGGTGCCCCAGACCGGGAGAGAGGAGGAGGAGGACGCTGCATCTCCTTCCTCTGCCTGTTCCTCCTCCAGCTCCACCTGCTCCACCTCTTCCACCTCCTCCACCTCCCCAACCTCCTCCAGCTCCACCTGCTTCACCTCCTCCACCTCCTCCACCTCCCCAACCTCCTCCCCCACCTCCTCCCCCTCCTCCACCTCCTCCCCCATCTTCCCCACTTCCTCCTCCACCTCCATCACCTCCACCTCCCCCACCTCCACCTCCTCCACCTCCACCTCCCCCACCACCTCCACCACCTCCATCTCCTCCACCTCCACCACCTCCACCTCCACCTCCACCACCTCCACCACCTCCTCCACCTCCACCACCTCCACCTCCTCCACCTCCTCCACCTCCTCCTCCTCCTCCTCCTCCTCCACCTCCCCAACCTCCTCCCCCACCTCCTCCACCTCCTCCCCCACCTCCTCCACCTCCTCCCCCACCTCCTCCACCTCCCCCTCCTCCTCCACCTCCTCCTCCACCTCCACCTCCTCCTCCACCTCCTCCTCCTCCACTTCCACCACCTCCACCTCCATCACCTCCTCCTCCTTCACCTCCTTATCCTCCACCTCCTCTTCCTGCTCTGCTTTCTCCCCCTCCTCCTCCCCCCAAAATAATTGTGCCTCCAAAAGGTCCTCCTTCTCTCTTGGATCCTGAAAGACTCTCTCAGGCTGGCAGAGCTCATGTATCCCAGGCATGATGACTGGGATCAAACCACAGAGAGGAGTCGGGCAGGTGGACAGATGGAGACCACGAGCCTGCAGGAGAGAGTGGGTGTGAATGGCCTCAACGCACCCTGGACGGTCTGATACAGGTCTCCTCTTGAGGGGTGCTCTTGGGCCTCACAGGGGTGCTCCTCCTGGGCAGGCTGTCCCCTGGCTACCCCAAGGAGGAAGGGCAGTGGCTCCCTAGGGTGCAGTCAGCAGAGCCCTGAGTTCTGGGGCTGACACGGTGGAGGGATCTGGGCCTTGTGGGATCCCCTCTGTTCCGGGATGGGGTAACTCTGGTGCATGATCATGGCACCCTTCTCACCTTGACTCCTGGCACTGCCTGGACCTCCTCTGCTCTGACCTCAAGACAAGGGCCTCAGAACTCCACCTTTGCCTCCTGGTTCCTGGAGCTCCTGTGAGAGAAAGGGAGGGGGCACCTAGGGTGCACACTGTAGCAAAGCCCTAGGCCTTCTGTGCATGTTGGAGGGGTGGACTCTCTGAAGTCCCCCAGCTGTGGGGTAAGAGGTTCCCCAGGGGCTCCCTTGTAGTGCTCCCCTTTTCCCTGGCATGACCTGGACCTTCCCCTTTGGGGGCCTGCAGGGAAACTCAGAACAAGACCTGAGTCTGAACAGAAAGCACTGAGGGCCCCCACGTGTGGCTCACCTGCCCAGGGCCTCCCGTGGGTCCTAGGCTGGGGAGATGCTCGGTCCTCAGCTCCTCCTCATGTCCTGCCTGGCCTCCCAGCACTGACCACAGGGGCGGGTTCTGCTCAGGCCGGGGTGTCCAGCCCCTGCCGACCTGAAGCCTCTGCCGTCCACCTGAAAACCTCACCTCCCGAGGCCCCAACGCTATAGGTGAATAAACTACTCACCCTGCTCACCCCGCTCTGGGGCCTCTGAGACCCGCCACACAAGGCTCGCAAACCTCCCTGCCTTGGAGTCCAACCGCCTCAGTCTTTTTTCGCATGGAGCCTGGGCTCCAGGCAGGACCAGGGATTTTCCCGTCTGCCACTTTGACCCCGCCACTCTCACAAGGTCCCGAGGCACTCTGAGGCCTGGATGTCAGGATATGCTGCACGTGATCTTACCGCCTGGGGACAACCCGGGTCCCCCTGTTCTGGGGTCCAGCTCCCCTCACTCCTCCCTCAGGCTCCTCACCTTTACTCCAGCTAGGACCTGTGCTCCATCCTTTCCCCAACTGAGGCCCTGCTCCTCACACCAGCACCTCAGTCTCTCTGAGACCCAGATGTCAGGATGTCTGCCCACTGTACTAGGACCCCAGTCTGAGACCCAGATGTCAGGAACTCGGCCTCCTATAGCAGGACCCCAGTCTGAGACCCAGATGTCAGGAACTCGGCCTCCTATACCAGGACCCAAGTCTGAGACCCAGATGTCAGGAACTCTGCCCTCTGTACAGGTCCCCAGTCTGAGACCCGGATGTCAGGAAGTCAGACCATGTGTGTTGTGGTCATCATATCCCAGGGTCTCTCAGGACCGACAGCAGGGATGGGCTTTTCTGGGGTCCCCTCAGTCCTCCCTCAGGCACCTCACTTTGCCTCTGGGTAGGACCTCAGATTCTCTCCTCTCCCCAAACGAGGCCCCATTCCTCTTAACCAGGTCCATAGTCTCTCTGAGACCTGGAATTCCAAAAGTCGGGATCAGCCTAGAACACTAATTCCACACCAATACCTCCCAGACCACCCAAATGTAGTGGGTGGGGGTCTGTGGGGTCCCCTCTGATTGGGGTCCAGGATCTCCCAAGTCCTCCATCAGTGTACACCCTTTGAGTCCCATGGGGACCTGGACCCTCCCCTCTGCCCACATGAGACCCCACCCCTTATCCTAGGTCCCCAGTCTCTCTGAGACCCTGATGCAGAAGTCAGGACACGCTGCCAAGTGCTCATCCCAACGCCAGGGATGCCCAGGGCTGGCAGTAGAAGAGTGGAACTGTGGGGTCACCTGTGTTCTCCCTCTGGGTCCTCATCCTGAGCCTTGGCAGATCCTGGGATGCCAAAGTCCTCAGCAGAGACCAGACCCTCACAGAAGGGCCTCACTGCCTTGAGGCCCCAGGAGGAGGCTGTGGCCATTACAAGCCCAGGGCTTCTCAGTGGTTGAGGATGCCAAGAGCTGAGATGATGTCCCGGGAGTCACTCAGCCTCTCCTGTGTTCTTCAACTTGACTCTCAGCTAGTCTTGGCACTGCCCTCTACCCCCCTGATTTTACTTCCCATAGAGACCCAGGCCCTGTCGAGCCAGTACACCCGAGAGGGAAACCGGGGGTGGGGGACTCATTCCCACAACCCTGCCAGAGTCTTCCAAGGCTGAAAGCAGTGACGACCTGTATGTCCTGGGGCCCCAGAGCCCCCTGCCCCCAGGGTGCTACCTTGACTCCTAGCATGGCTGGGCTCCTTCACCCTGCTGACCTGAACCCGAAGTCTGTGACCCAGGCCCTCACTTCTTTCTCAGAGGAATCTGTAGCGTCACATCTGGATGCCACACCCCGTGATTCCCCACGGTTGTCAGGAGGGCAGCACATGCACCCCCTGGGGACCCTCAGTCTCCTCTGGTCCTCACCTCGAGTCTCCACAGCACGTGGGCCCCTCCCTCTGCCCATCTGAGACTGCACCCCACAGACCAAATCTCTGGCTCTCCGAGTTCACTGAGAAAGTGGGCGTGGTAGAGGGGTTCTTAGCCTGACAGCCCGGCTTGGGGTCCCCAGTAATGGTAGAGTTGCATTCTATGGGACCATCTGTTCCGGGGTGTCTCCTCACTCAGGAGGGGGCCTCCTTGTCCCTTGAGAGAAGGCTGCAGTGACAGCACAGATGCTGGATGGAGGGTAGCTGCACCCATAGTAAACACTTGGTGTTTACTAAACTTCACTGTGTGGTGATTACTGTCAAAGCTGGGAAATGGACTCACACTGTTCTCTGTGTGTGGGGGGAGAGGTGATGCTTTGTATAAATGGTCGAACCAGGAAAGAATTCTTAACCTATAGGTGTCCTCTAGTTCCAATAGGTGTTCCTACTTTTCAGTCAGGGAAAGCAAGGGAATTTGAAATTAGAAAAGTATGAGATTATATAGATGCCAACTTTAAAAAACTGAAACAAGCAGAAAAGGATTCTGATCTGCAGAATGGTTTCCAGAGTGTCATGTGGATGCTGTATCGGAGCCAGAAGAGACAGCATCGCCTATGAGATGTTTAAAATTTCACTCACACTGAAAACTGTTTCTTGCTGAAATCTGGAAGCATCACATGGGTGAATGACACTACAATTGCAGTGAGGTTTACTCCACTAGAAAATAAGCAAGGAGGGAAACTAGCAAGGAGGGATGGAGTTCAAGCAAAAATCTTGCCATGTTGATATGATACATTTATAAATGGTGAAATGATCACTGACATAGTATTAGCTACCACCTCCATCTTGTCACATTTCTTTTTTGTGGTGAGAACATAGAGGTTCTACTCTCTTAGCAATAGTCAAGTATTTGATACAGAATTGTGAGCTATAAGCATCCTGCTGTACACTGGATCCCAAACTTGTTAGTATTATAAGTGGGGGCTAGTACCCTGTGAACAATCTCTCCCTATTTGCCCATCTCCTAATTCTTAGTAAACATCACTCTCTTCTCTGTTTCTCTGACCATTTTACTTTTACAATTTATTTTTATTTATTTTTTTAAATTTTTGGCCCTGCTGCTAAGCATGTGGGATCTTAGCTCTGAAACCAGGGATCAAATCCATGCTCCCTGCATTGGAAGTGTGGAGTCTTAGCCACTGGACTGCCAGGGAAGTCCCAGTTTGTCCTTTTTGGACTCCACATGTAAGTGATAACAAACTGTATTTATCTTTTTCTGTCTCACTTATTTTACTTAGCATAATGCCCTCAAGCTCCTTCCAAGTTGTTGCAAATGGCAGGATTTCCTTCTCTCACATGGCTGTATATTGAATATGTTGCATCTTCTTTATCCATTCATACACTGACAGACACTTAGGTTGTATCCATATTTTGGATATTGTGAACAATGCTGCAATAAATGTAGGAGTGAAGATATCTTTTTGATATCCTATTTTCATTTCCTTCTGATTATACACTCAGAAGTGGAATTGCTGGATCATATGGTAGCTTCCTTGATTGTATTCTCTGATGCACATAGTTTTTTTTTTTTTTTAATGAGGTCCAATTTATTTATGTCTTTCCTTTTTTTGACTCTGTTTTCGGTATCATATATATGAAATCATTACCATCTAAAATATTTCTAGATCTATAAATAAACACAGGATAGGAAGTACACATACAATTCTTTGCTCTGACCACCAAGAGGTCACAGAACCAAAGACCCTTAAGTATCAATGAGCACACTTAGTGTACAGATCGAGTTTTGTCAATATCATTTGACAATAAAAGGAACAAGGGCTCCATGGAAAAACTTATGATTCTAGAATTGGGACAGGAAAGATGGAAAATGAGCCTGGAGCATCTTTGTAGGGTGTGAAAAAAAAAAGTGCTCAAAAAATTTCAAAAAAGGAAGCAACATTTCAGGGGTATGACAAAGGTATATACAAAGGGAGCTGACAGGAAGAACTCCCAATAGCCAATCTGAGAACAATTTGAAAATAAAAGTATATAAAGTTGTATTGGATTTTAACCCAAAGTGCAGTATAAATACCATGAGTCCATACTGAGAAAAATAAACGATTTCTTAATTACACAAACAAGGATAGACAAATCTCCCACTGAGAAAGATTCCAGTTTATGCAGACACTCTCACTTCTACAAAGTGGAGCACAACTCCCCACCCCTGAAGCATGGACTGCACATCGTGACTTTCTTCCAAAGAGGACAGGCTGGAAAGGGGGCATAAACAATCACTTTATTGCATAGACACATGACAAGCACTACCTCAGCCAGATGATCAATGAGAGCACCATCAGTGGTCAATTGTGCTAATAGTATATACACTTGATATGATGTGCTGAGAATGGGATTTAACATCTGTAATATTCCTCCCCCAAACTCATAACCCCAGACTGCTGCTGCTGCTAAGTCGCATCAGTCATGTACAACTCTGTGCGAGCCCATAGATGGCAGCCCACCAGGCTCCCGTCCTTGGGATTCTCTAGGCAAGAATACTGAAGTGGGTTGCCATTTCCTTCTCCAGACTAGGCACGAGTAAAATATCAGGCAAATTCTAATTAAAGGACACTGTACAAAGCATCTACTGAGTACTCTTCAAAACTGTCAAGACCATCGAAAATAAAGAAATGTTAAAGCTAAGAGGAACCCAAGGAGACATTACAACTAAATCTTAGGGTGGTTTCCTCGCCAGGATCCTGGAGTGGGTAAAACCTATAAAAATCTGAGTAAAGTATGGGCTTTAGTTGACAATAAATAATGCACCAATACTTCCTCATTTCTTGTAATAAATGTATCATATTAATGTAAGATATTAGGAATAGGGGAAACTGGGTGAGGGCATATGAGAATTCCACTATTTTCACAAATATTATTCAAATCTTAAAGGATTACAAAGGAAAAGGTCAAAATAAAGTCTACTGACAGTTTCAAAATAAAAAAGACAAGGAAACTTACGGCAAAAGATGCTGAGTATGTTAAAAAAGGAAATAGAATGGAAACCAAACACAAGCACTGGGAACCTGTAAAGGTGAAACAACCCTTCCTAAATTATCTTCAGCTTTTCCTCTCCCTTAACCTCCAGTCCCATATAATAAACTAACCAGGCCTCTTCCACCACAGAAACATCTCTGGATCCAATTTTTCTCAAGCCCCACAAACACTGCCCTGATCCAAACTCATAGATGTTTTGCCTGGATATGGCAAGAGCCACTAACCGAGGCCAGGTGTAGACCTGGAACCCTGTACTTGCTCAAAAACCACTTTAAGACGTCTGCCAGTGTTATTTGCCACAGAAGTCTGTCAAGATCCAGGAAGGGGCCAGTGTCTTGTCAAAGATACAACGGTTCAGAGCAAATCTTTAGCTTGGTGTACATCTCAGCATGCTCAGTCGCTCAGTGGTGTCTGACTCTTTGCCACCCTATGGACTGTAGCCACCACCCTGCCCCTGGCTCCTCTGTCCATGGGATTTCCCAGGCAAGAATACTGGAATGGCCTGCCATTTTCTCCTCGAGAGTATCTTCCCACCCAGGGATCGAACCTGTGTCTCCCACATTTCAGGCAGATTCTTTAACACTGAGCCTCTAGGGAAGCCATGAGGAAACACAGGGACTTCACAAAGGAGCAGAACATTCACTGAGAATCCTTAAGCCAGGGATGGCACCAGTCCAAAATCTGTGATGCCCTGGGCAAGATCAGCTTGGGAACATGGTGGTGTGTTTCTACACAGAGACTGCTGCTGAAGATGCTGGATCCTGGAAATGACCTCCATATAAGTCGGTTGGGGGGGGCAGTTTGGGCCCCCTAGCAGCCAAAGGCCTGAGGTTCTTATGTACCCAGAGCAAGAACCCAACCAAACCTAGCAGTCATGTTCAATAAGGCGCATGAGGAGTACCTGTTATGATAGCTGTCATGTATCCATCCTGGAGTGTCCCCTGGGGCTGTGGTCCAGGAATTGGCCCCAGAGCATGGATGTCCTCATGGAGGCCAGGGCAGCAGCTCACCTGCAGTGGCATCTGCTCCCCCTTCCCTCTCCCAGCCAGGTCAAATGGGATCTCCAGAGGCTCACTGTTTCCACCTCTATGGGGCGGCCAACCCTCTTTGAAGCCTGCACCCCTGGGACCTGGTTACTTTCCAAATTCTCATTGGAGTCTGGTGCCTCTCAAACCTAGGAGAATGTCCTGGGTACCAACCTTGCCATCTGCTAGAGCCTTTCCTCTGCTCAAACGGCCTGACTGGCTCCTAGCTAGCTCTGTGGATCTGTGGATGGCTGATCAGACAACCCTCTGCCTCTCACACTCAGGCTCAAAAGCTAGGACCTCACAGTCACATTCACAAGACTCTGAGTTTCCTCCAACATATGGTATTCCACAGGGAATGGTCTAATACACTTCAGGATCATAGACATGTGCCCTGCACTTCTATGGCAATGAATACTACTGAGCCACGATGATATTGCCCAGACGCTGTGTCAAGTCCTGCCAGCTCCACCTGAAGCACCGTGGAAAGGGATGCTACTGAAAGGTTGTTGCTGAATCACACAAAGACGCTAGGGTTCTTGGCCTCCGGAGGAGAAGAATTCAATCCGGGGCCAGAGACAAGGCTGGATCACTCAGAGTTTTGTGTAATAAAGTTTTATTAAAGTATAAAGGAGATAGAGAAAACTTCTGACATAGTTTTCAGAAGGGAGTAGAAAGAGTACCCCCTTGCTAGTCTTAGCACTGGAATTATATACTCTCAAATTAGTTATTACAGTGAATCAAAAGAATGTCTGGAGGTTGTAAAGACCTCACCAGACCTACTCCCATAATTTACAATTTGAGATAACAGAATTAGCCAGAAGGTTTTTTTTTAGAGACTGTCCTCAAGCAGGATACATTATTGTTATATAATCCTAAGGAATGTAGAGGGGGAAAAAAAAGTTTGTCCTTTCTTCCTCCTTGAGAATTCCAGACCCCTCTCTCCATGGGGACCCCTAGACTTCTTATCAACCTGCCTAGGAATTGACTCTCTCACTACCTTGGGACTTCCAGATAAAGATACACACATGAAGTCATCAGGACCAGGGCCTAAGTGGCTCTGAGTGGGAGGCAGCAGGACAAATCCCAAGACCAGGTTACGGGGGAGAGGGGATGCTGTGGGAAGCAGGGCTGGGTGGCCTCGGGACTGGGCCCCACGAGTAAGATGTCTCCAACCCCAACAGGGAATTTTGGCAGCTGGCTGCTGCCCTCCTGATGGAGACTGAGCACAGCCCCAAGGGGGCTGACAGTGCAGCTCAGGGGGGGCAGGGGGAGTGTGACTGTGGGTGTGGCAGGAGGAATTCCTGTAGCCAGCTCCCTGTGGGGCAGCCTCTCTCAAAGGTCAGAGGTGCAGGACTTTAGTCTCTGGGAGAGGAACCATGCTCGGAGTGGTCTGTGTCTGTGTGTTGTCCTGGCTTGAGGATTAACCCCCTGGGCCTGTGTCCCTTCAAAACAAATGGTCCTGACAAAAATGCTTCTGCTTAAAATTCATTGGCTACAGGCCATCACATGACCATTCCTAAGTGAAGAGGCCTGGCAGGTTCGTGTCCCCATGTGTACAGGGGGAGAGGAAGACAAAGGTGACTGAACACCTGACACCTCTTCAATTCCACACTGCCTAGCAGATGCTCAACAAAGAACAGTGGTTAGAATTTATAATGACAAAATCTCCTTTGTTTTGGAGAGGAGAGTCTGAGTAGGTCACATGGGTCTTGAAATTCTCCACCTTTTCCAAGTGTCCACTGACTATCTGGCAGGTGCCACATATGTGACTAGAATCACATCTGTTCCCGTTGTTCTCTGGCATTCAGCAGGGAAAGCTGCCCCTTCAGCCCCCTCCACCCATCTGCACCCCTCACTGCAGTGACCTCACCACCTCATTAGGCCCGGAAGTCGCTCCTGCCTTTTGATGCCAGGCACAGCGTTAACCTGTGAGTTCCTCTGTTGCCTCCACACTTCTCAACCTGCCTGAACCCAGGGAGGGTGGCAGATGTTACATCTTTACTGGTGAGTACTTATTTCTAGTGTTATTCAGATCGCAGACTGTCCCTCTTTCCTCTGGAAATTTTTTTGTTTTCAAGACACCTCAGCTTGATTGGCAGCTCAACAGGAAACAGAATAGAAAACCAGTCAAAATTGCTGCTCTGAGTGTTTTCCTCTTGGAGGATATATTATTCAGTTTGGGCGTTGTGTGTGCTTGAGGGTAGGGAACAGTGTCTTTCCCAGCTGCAAAGCTTGTTCCCACGATTCCAGTCACCCAGCATGTCCTGTCCACATTTGCAGCTTCTCTTCACACATTTCTTCCCACTGAAATCTAGAACATGCTCACAACTGGCCAAAATAAAGTCCAGATGACAAAATAAATTGTCATTTAAATGTACTTGGTAATCAGCTTTCCCAGGGCAGAGAGGATGGCTAGTGTAGGGAATACAGGGCCATACTTCAAAGCAACATTCACATTTCTCCAGGATTCTGAGCAGATGGTGGGGCAGTGGTAGAAAACACCTCCTTTGCCCCTGTGGTCAACAGCAATGCTTCAAGGGCCAGGAAGAACCCCTTCCTTCCTGCCTCAGAAAGAGATCTCTCTGGGCTTTATCCAAGATGCAAAAGGACACCTCACAGTAATGATTTATTTCAGACCTTCCCATCAACCTCATCACACATTGCCTGTAAGTCTGAGGGCTGCCACCAACCAGCCTCATCATGATCACCTCCCACAGAAGGAACCCAGCTTTCCAAAGCCCCAAACAGCCCTGGCTCAGGCACTGACACTTGAGTGCTCCTCCTGGAGCCCCACCACCCCTTGTGTTGCCTTGTTGTGTGGGACTAGAAGACATCTCTCCATCTTCCTCATGTGACTGCAGCTCCTACACCATCGCTCTAGGTGTGGGGGGTGTTCTGCTTCTCCTACTGTCCCCACTGCTAACACGGCCTTCCACAGAGCAGAGGCTCCATAAAGGTCTTCGGAATAAATGTGCCAGTGAACAGGGAGCTCAGATGAACTGTCTGCTACTTTCTTAAATAACCCAGGCAAATCCAAATAAACAGAGATCATTTAGTTTTGGAGAATGGCACACAAGAAGGGCAAAAGCATGAATTCACTACAATTACTTTTATCATCTAATTCTTCCCCCATCAATACTACTGCTCAGTAAGCTCACGTTTCCAAAACAGTCCTAATTCCAATTCCATTGTATTCTGTTCAGGACCACAAAACAAAATGGAAAACTTCCCAATCTCTTTTATAAAACAGCAAAACTTTTGTTCTTCAACCGGGTAAGCATAAACACATTATGATCAATGTCATTCACAAAGCTGAGACACTGAAGTTTATTTAGGCTTCCATTAAAACAATTCAAGCTTGACAATTTTCTAAAGGAAACAAATGAATCTGCCTGTCATCATAAGGAACAGGAACTCAAAGACACTACACACTGGTTCCCCCAACTGGCCTGGGCCCTCTCTTCTGAGAAGGCTGACTACCCCCTCTTCAATCACAGAGGGAAGGATCAATCTGGCTGCTGCTCTGGCTCAGGCCTCCTTGTCCTTCCTCCTCCCTTGCAGCCTCTGCAAACTGGAGCAGGAAGGACCTTCAAGCCCTTTGTCTGACCCTGAGCACAAATGCCATGACTTTCCACTTGCTGGTCTCTGCATAGGCCCGGGGACCCCACAGGAACTTGTAGTGAGCAGGATCACTGTCAGGCACCTGCCGGTACTCCAGGTATCCCTCCTGCACCCACACTTGGGACAGCAGCTCCTTGGGCTCCCCAAAGATGGAGTGCTCCCTCCCAACACACACCCCCATCCTGCTGAGTGCTCCCCAGACCACCTCCTCAGGGGTGGGGTCTCCATTCCTCATGATCAGGCTGAGGACCAGCACCAGGAGGCCGGCCTTGGGCAGGCCCTGCCCACCGCTCAGCATCACATCACAGGTGAGGCCCAGGGCAGGGATCATAGCGTAGGTGTCCACCCTGGGGTATACCACCGTCACCTCCACGCCAAAGACCAGCTGCAGGCACTCCGAGGCTTGTCTGAAGATCACCGGGAAGTGCTCCTGGTTATCCTTGAGGACCTTCTCCAACATTTCTGCCTGGGAGGTCTGTTCCTTGGCTCGATACTTGAGGAGCAGGAAGTTCATCAGGTTAGTTATCATCTCCTTCAGAGCTTCCTGGGGCAAGGCCTCCCCAGGGGCTGAGGAGGACACTGTGGGGGAGGAGGCTGAGGGGGATGCAGCTTCCCCCACCTCAGCCTCCAAGAGCTGCACCTCCACTGGGCCCTGGGCCTTGCCTGGGCCCTGAAGGTCTTCCTCAGGCTTGCTCAGCTCACTCATCTCCATCAGGAGCATGATGCCTGTGATCAAACCCGATAGGAGTGAGACAGGGGGACAGATGGGGACCACGGGGCTTAGGGGAGGAGGGCGTGTGAATGGCCTGGGCTGAGAACTGCACTGCCCCTGTGGTCAGTGCATAGAGGCCAGGCAGGACATGAGGAGCAGCTGAGGACCAAGCATCTCCCCAGGCTAGAACCCACAGGAGGCCCTGGCAGTCTGATATAGGCCAGTTACAGGTCTCCCTTTGAGGGGTTCACTCAGACCTCACAGGGGTGCTTATCCTGGGTGGCCAGTCCCCTGGCTACCTGAAGGAAGAAGTGAAGTGGCTCCCCAGGGTAAAGTCAGCACAGCCCGAGATTTCTAGCACTGACAGAGTGGGGGCAATTAGGGCCTTCTGGGGTCCCCTCTATTCTGGGATGGGGAGCCCCACTCAGGGCACCCTCCTCACCTTCACTCCTGATACTGCCTGGACCTCCTCTGCTCTCTGACCTCAGGACATGGGCCTCAGACCTCCGCCTTTGCCTCCTGGGCCCTGGAGCTCCTGTGAGAGAAATTATGGGGACACCTTAGGGGTAGAGTGTGGTACAGCCCTGGGTCTTTTGTGCTGGAAGGAGGGGTGGACTCTGTGAGGGCCCCCAGTTGTGGGGTGGGAAGTCCCCCCGGGGCTCCCTTGTAGTTCTCCCCTTCCCCCTGGCACGGCCTGGACCCTCCCCTTTGGGGGTCTGCAGGGTAACTCAGAACAAGATCCGTGTCTGTACAGAAAGCACTGAGGGGCCCCACATGTGGCCACACCTGCCCAGGGCCTCTCGGGGGTTCTAGGCTGGGGAGATGCTTGGTCCTCAGCTGCTCCTCATGTCCCACCTGGCCTCCAAGCACTGACCACTGGGCAGGCATCTGCTCAGTCCGGGGAGTCCAGCCTCTGCCAGCCAGAAGCCTCTGCCCTCCGCCCAAAAACCTCACATCCCAAGGTACTTAAGCCAGATGTCAAAAACCCTCTCACCCTGCTCACCCCGATCTAAGACCTCCAAGAGCCCCCACAAGGGCCAGGATCCCTCCCTTCGTGTTGGGGGTCTAACCGCCTCAGTCCTTCCTCGCGTGGAGCCTGGACTTCAGCAGCACCCGGGACTGTCCGGTCCGCCATTTTGAGACCCTGCAGCTCTCACGAGGTCCTCAGTCTCTCTGAGACCGGCATGCCAGGAAGTCAGACAGGCCGAGTATGCTTTTCTTTACCCCAAGGGCTTCCAGAGCCAACTACAGGGGTGGGGATCTGTGGGGTTCTGTCGGTCCTCCCGCAGGGACCCCTCAGTCCTCCTTCAGGCACCTCACCTTGCCTCCGCGCAGGACCTGGATTCTTGCCTCTCCGCAACTGAAGCCCCGCCCCTTATACCAGGACCCCAGTCTCTTGAAGACCCGGATGTCAGGAAGTCAGCTGCATGCCTGTGGCGCTCATCCTGCCCCCACGGTTGCCCTGGACTGAAAAAAGAGATGGGCTTCTCTGAGGTCTCCTCTGATTAGGGTCCAGTGTCCTCTAGTCCCTCCTCAGGGTCCTCAATTTGACACCTTGCAGGACCTGGGAATCAGCTCCCCTGAGGCTCTGCCCCATATGCGAGGTCCCCAGTCTGAGACCCGGATAACAGGAAGTCCGCCCCCATACCAGGTCTCCAGTCTGAATCCCAGGTGTCCGGAAGTCTGCCTTCTGCACCAGGTCCCCAGTCTGAGACCTGGATGTCAGGAAGTGAGACCATGCATGTTAGGCTCATCCTACCCCAGGATCGCCAAGGACCAATAGCAGCTACAGGCTTCTTTTAGGTCTCCTCTGACTTGGGTCCAGGATCCCCTCAGTCCTCCCTCAAGGTCCTCATCTTGAAACCCTAGAGGAGCTGGGCTTCTTCCCTCTGCTCACCTGAGGACACGCCCCCTCTCCCAGGTCCCCAGTTTCTCTGAGACCTGGATGCCAGGAAATGCAGCATGTGCTCATCCACCCTCTGTGCTCCCTGAGCCTTGATGTGAGGGTCCTACCTCTGGTCAACACAAGGGGCATCCCCAGATCTGCCAGGGCTCAAGATGAGGTCCCTGAGGGAGGATATAAGGAACCCCACAGATCCCTACCCCTGCTGTCAGCCCTGGGCCACCCTGGTGGTGGGATGAGCACTTGGCAGCCTGTTCTGACTTCCGCATCTGTGTCTCAGATACATTAGGCAACTGTCAGAAGGGGCAGGGCCTCAACTGGGCAGAGGGGAAGATCTTAGTTCTTTGGAGGGTCAAGGTGAGGATGCTGAGGGAGGACTGAGGGGACCCTGAACCCCAGAGCAGAGTGGGCTCTGGGAGGACATAGGGTGGATGAACATATGCTGCATTTCCTGACACTCAGGTCTCAGAGAGACTGGGAATCTGGTATAGGGAGTGTAATTCCTGACATTCCAGGTCTCAGAGAGACTGGGATCCTGGTATAAGGGCTGGGACCTTAGTAGTGGACAGGAGAGAATCCGTCCTGAGGGAGGACTGAAGGGACCCTGAGGAAGGACTGTCAGAAGCCCACAGATCCCCGCCCCTTTTGTTGACCCTGGGAGCTCCTAGGGTGAGAAGAGCACACTAGGCCTGTCCTGACTTCCTGACATCAGGGTCTATGAGAGACTGGGGACTTGGTGTGAGGAGCAGTGGCTTAGGCGGGGAGAGGACAAAGCCCAGGTGAGTTGGCTCTTCCCATCAGGTGGCCAAAGTATTGGAGCTTCAGCTTTAACACCAGTGCTTCCAATGGGTATCAGGGTTGATTTCCTTTAGGATTCACTGGCTTGATCTCCTTGCTGTCCAAGGGCTCTCAAGAGTCTTCTCCAGCACCACAGTAGTACTATTTTATACATAGTAGTGTGTATCTGTTAATCCCAAACTCCTAATTTATCCCTTCCCCTGCTTTTCCCTTTGGTAACCATAATTTTGTTCTGAGTCTTTCTGCTTTGTAAATAATTTCATTTGTATCATCTTTTTAGACTGTGTGTTGTGTGTGTGTGTGTGTGTGTGTGTGTGTGTGTGTGTGTGTGTGCATGTGTGTGTGTCTGTCTGTCTGTGTGTCTGTGTGTGTATGCCACATCTTCTTTATCCAGTCATCTGTCAATGGACATTTAGGTTGCTTCCATATCTTGGCTGTTGTAAATAGTGCTGCAATGAACATTGGGGTGCATGTATCTTTTCAAACTAGAGTTTTTGTCCTTTCCAGGTATATATTCAGGAGTGGGATTGCTGGATCATATGGTAGTTCTGTTTGTAGTTGTTTAAGGAACCTCCATACTGTTCTTCATATTGAGTGTACCAATTTACTTTTCCACCAACAGTGTACAAGGGTTCTCTTTTCTATGCACCCTCTCTAGCATTTAGTCTTTGTAGGTTTTTTGATGGTGGCCATTCTTTCCAGTGTAAGGTGATACTTCATTGGAGTTTTGATTTGCATTTGTCTGATAATTAAGAATGTTGAGCATCTTTTCATGTGCCTTTGGCATCTGTGTCTTTGGAGAAAGGGTCTCCTTTGGAGAAAAGTTTTCATGTCAGGGTCACACAGGCTGGGTGGCTCAAACTACAAACTGTGTTGGTTCAGGAAGCCAGCAACCAATGTGGAGGGGTCAGCTGATGTTGGCTCTTGTGAGGGCTGTGGAGAGAGTCTGTCCCATCTCTCCCCTCTCACTTCCAGGGCATTTCTGGCCATGGTGGGTGTGCCTGGGCTTGGGCTTCCTCTTCACCCGGAGTTGTCCCATGTGCTCGTCTGTCTCTAAATGCGTCATTTGTATGGGGACAGCCATCCTGTTAGAGGAGGGTCCATCCTAATGAGCTCACTTGATCTCCATCAGCTCTGTGAAGACCTTTCCTTTGTCTATAAGGTCACACTGAGGTACTTGGGATTGAGACTCCAGCACCTGAACTGAAGGGACATGATGTGACTCCTCACACCCTACAAACACTCTGAAGTAGGAACACACTGGAATGTTCCAAGGATGGAAGGATGGCCTTCATAGCTACCACGGGTGAATCTAGGGTGCTGGATAGGAGCCAGCTGGCTAGATAGCAGCAGGCTGCTGGGGTAGGAGCCAGATCATGTGGGACCTTGTGGGCCTGTCTGTTGTGCTTGGGGAAGGGAAGGCCCAGGAGGCCCTAGACTGGGTGCCTCTGGGACCATGTCCCCATCCTCATAGTCACACGGAAATGGAGGCTTCCAGCTAGAGATGCTGAGAATCTACTGAGGTTCAGGCCTGCGGCTCTGCTCCCCTGCCTTCACCCCACTCCAGTAAACAGGGACCCCCCCTCCAGATACAAGGGAAGAAGTGAGGAAAGAGGTGCATGTGGTCAGGTCCCCTGTACTCATGGGATATCTCTCTATCCCTGGCACCTCCTCAGCCTTGGAAAGATGTGAGAGTAACCTAGTGGGTTATTTGAGGTTTGAATTCGGTAATCCCTGTGTAGTGCCATTCCAGTGCACCTGTCCCAGTAGTTCCTGCTCTCCTTAATTCTTTCTCTAGGCTCTAGGTGGGGGCTGGGGCATCTACTGATAGTGGAGGCAGTGGTGTGGGAAGGGCTGCAAGGAAGGTGATTCCCAAAGGCATGGGGAAGACACCTGGCAGGGCCATCCAGGGCCAAGGCCAGATTGGTTAGCACAGATCTGCGCTCAGCAGGCCTGGACTAAGATGGGAGCTCTGCAGAGCATGAGCAGGGATGGGGCCAGGGAGTTGAGAAGTACAGTGGGGGCAGTGGTGGGGCGGGGGGAAGCCAAGCCCAGGACTGTGCCTGTCTGTGCTGGGAGAGGACCAGAGCCTGGCCACTGGGCTGTGAAGCCAGGGGGCTTGCCCTCCCTCCTCAGTGCTCCCAGGGTTTCAGGGCCCTCTGTCTTAGAGCTCACCATGTGCCTCTCTCCCGCTGTCCCGCCCTCCTTCCTGACCTCCTCACAGACTGCATGTGATGGATGGGTCCTCTGGGTTGCCAACCCCCGTCAGTGGACAGTGTGGAGATGGATGGAAGGAGCCAGCCCTCTGTGATGAAACCCCGCTGCCCCCCACCCCCCCACCCCCGCATTCTGTGTCAGCAGGCTTAGAGACCTTTGAGAGAGGCTGCCCCACAGGGAGCTGGCTACAGGAATTCCACCCACCCCTCACAGAGATCCACACCCCACTCCTGAGCTGCACTGTCAGCCCCCTTGGGGCTGTGCTCAGTCTCCATCAGGAGGGCAGTAGCCAGCTGCCAAAGTTCCCTGTTGGGGTTGGGGGCATCTGGGGCCCAGCCCTGAGGCTCCCATCCCTGCTGCCCACAACACCCCCTCCCCCTGGAACCTGCCTTGGGATTTGTCCTGCCTGCCCCCCACTCAGAGTGGCTTAGGCCCAGGTCCTGATGACCTCTGGAAGTCTTTATCTGGAAGTCCCAGAGTAGCATCCCCTTCCATGGTGCTTTAGGTGGAGCCAGCAGGACTTGATGCAGACCCTGGGCGAATCTCCTCGTGGTGAGTCAGTAGTAATCATTGCCATGGAAGTGCAGGGCACATGTTAATGATCCTGAGATGTATCAGACCATTCCCTGTGGAATCCCACATGTTGGAGTAAACTCAGGGTCTTGTGAATGTGACTGTGAGGTCCTGGCTTTTGAGCCTGAGTGTGAGAGGCAGAGGGGTGTCTGGTCAGCCACCCGTGCAGCCAGCTAGGACTTCGGTGTCCCTAGTTGGACTGTTTGAGCAGAGGACAGTCTCTAGCCAATGGCTGGGACGACGCTCTCCCAGGCGCCAGAGGCCCCAGACTTCAATGAGGATTCAGAAAGTAACCTAGCAGGAGAAGGCTTGGGGGTCACAGGGGTGCAGGCTGCAAAGGGGGTCAGTGCCCCATAGAGGTGGAAGCAGCAAGTCCCTGGAGATCTCATCAGACCTGCCCAGGGCTGGCTGGGAGAGGGAGTGGGGAGCAGATGCCACTGCAGGTGAGCTGCTGCCCCGGCCTCCATGAGGACATCTGTGCTCTGGGGCCAAGGCTGAGACTATAGCCCCACGGGACACTCCAGGATGATGTATATGTGGCAGCTCTCATGGCAGGTACTCCTCATGCACCTTATGGGATATGACTGTTAGGTGTGGTTGGGTTTTTGCTCTGGGTACATAAGAACTTCAGGCCTTTGGCTGCTAGGAGGCCCAAACTGCACTGTCCCCACCAACTTATCTGGAAGTCATTTCCAGGATCCAGCATCTTTAGCAGCAGCCTCTGTGTGGAAACACACCACCATGTTCCCAAGCTGATCTTGCCCAGGGCATCACAGATTGGACAGGTGCCTCCCCTGGGTTAAGGATTCTCAGTGAATGTTCTGCTCCTCTGTGAAGACCTCTATGTTTCGTTGTGGATTCTCTGGAGGCTCAGTGTTAATAATCTGCCTGCGTGTGGGAGACACAAGTTCGATTCCTGTGTGGGAAGATACTCTTGAGGAGGAAATGGCAGCCCACTGCAGTATTCTTGCCTGGGAAATCCCATGGACAGAGGAGCACGGAGGGGTGGGGCTACAGCACATGGGGTCGCAAAGAGTCAGACACCACTGAACGACTGAGCATGCTGAGATGTACACCAAGCTAAAGGTTTGCTCTGGACCCTTGTAACTTTGGCAAGACACTGGCCCCTGCCTGGATCTTGACAGATTTCTTCTGTGGCAAACACCGGCAGACATCTTAAAGTGGTTTTTGAGCAAGTACAGGGTTCCAGGTCTACACCTGGCCTTGGTTGGTGGCTCTTGCCATATACAGGCAAAACATCTATGGGGATGGATCAGGGCAGTGTTTGTGGGGCTTGAGAAAAAAGTGGATCCAGAGATGTTTCTGTGGTGAAAGAGTCCAGGTTAGTATATGATATGGGATTGGAGGTTAAGGGAGAGGAAAAGCTGAAGGTAATTTAGGAAAGGTTGTTTCACCCTTACAGGTTCCCAGTGCTTGTGTTTGGTTTCCATTCTATTTCCTTTATTTATCATACTCAGCATCTTTTGCCCAAAGTTTCCTTATCTTTTTTTAATCAAAACTGTCAATAGACTTTATTTTGACCTTTTCCTTTGTAATCCTTTAAGATTTGAATAATATTTGTGAAAATAGTGGAATTCTCATATGCCCTCACCCAATTTCCCCTATTACTAACATCTTACATTAATATGATACATTTATTACAATTAATGAGGAAGTATTGATGCATTATTTATTATCAACTAAAGCCCACACTTTACTCAGATTTCTATAGGTTTTACCCGCTCCAGGATCCTGGCCAGGAAACCACCCTAACATTTAGTTGTAATGTCTCCTTGGGTTCCTCTTAGCTTTCACAGTTCTTTGTTTTGGATGATCTTGACAGTTTTGAGGAGTACTCAGTAGATGTTTTGAACAATGTCCCTTGATTGGGAGATTTGTCTGATATTTTACTCATGACTAGTCTGGGATTACGAGTTTGGGGGAGGGATATTACAGATGTTAAATCCCATTCTCAGCACATCATATCAAGTGTATATACTATTAGCACAATTGACCACTGATGGTGCTCTCATTGATCATCTGGCTGAGGTAGTGCTTGTCATGTGTCTATGCAATAAAGTGATTGTTTATGCCCCCTTTCCAGCCTGTCCTCTTTGGAAGAAAGTCACGATGTGCAGTCCATGCTTCAGGGGTGGGGAGTTGTGCTCCACTTTGTAGAAGTGAGAGTGTCTGCATAAACTGGAATCTTTCTCAGTGGGAGATTTGTCTATCCTTGTTTGTGTAATTAAGAAATCATTTATTTTTCTCAGTATGGACTCATGGTATTTATACTACAGTTTGGGTTAAAATCCAAAACAATTTTATATATTTTCATTTCCAAATTGTTCAGATTGGCCACTGGGAGCTCTTCCTGTCAGCTCCCTTTGTATATACCTTTGTCATACCCCTGAAAATGTTGCTTCCTTTTTTGAAATTTTTTGAGCATTTTTTTTTCACACCCTACAAAGATGCTCCAGGCTCATTTTCCATCTTTCCTGTCCCAATTCTAGAATCATAAATTTTTCCATGGAGCCCTTGTTCCTTTTATTGTCAAATGATATTGACAAAACTAGATCTGTACACTAAGTGTGCTCATTGATACTTAAGGGTCTTTGGTTCTGTGACCTCTTGGTGGTCAGAGCAAAGAATTGTATGTGTACTTCCTATCCTGTGTTTATTTATAGATCTAGAAATATTTTAGATGGTAATGATTTCATGGATATGACACCAAAAACAGAGTCAACAAAAACATAGATAAATTGGACCTCATCAAAATTAAAAAAAAAAAAACCTATGTGCATCAAAGAACACAATCAAGGAAGCTACCATATGATCCAGCAATTCCACTTCTGAGTGTATAATCAGAAGGAAATGAAAATAGGATATCAAAAAGATATCTTCACTCCTACATTTATTGCAGCATTGTTCACAATATCCAAAATATGGATACAACCTAAGTGTCCGTCAGTGGATGAATGGATAAAGAAGATGCAACATATTCAATATACAGCCATGTGAGAGAAGGAAATCCTGCCATTTGCAACAACTTGGAAGGACCTCCTTGAGGGCATTATGCTAAGTAAAATAAATCAGACAGAAAAAGATAAATACAGTTTGTTATCACTTACATGTGGAGTCTAAAAAGGACAAACTGGGACTTCCCTGGTAGTCCAGTGGCTAAGACTCCACACTTCCAATGCAGGGGGCACAGGTTTGATCCCTGGTTGGGGAACTAAGATCCCACATGCTGAGCACCAAGGCCAAAAAAAAATTTTAAAGATAAATTTAAAAAGTAAGAAGGGTAAACAGAGAAACAGAGAAGAGAGTGGTGCTTGCCAAAGTTAGGGCATGGGGAAACAGGGAGAGATTGTTCACAGGGTACTAGACCCCACTTACAATACTAACAAATTTTGGGATCCAGTGTATAGCAGGATGCTTATAGCTCACAATTCTGTATCAAATACTAGACTATTGCTAAGAGAGAACTTTGACGTTCTCACCACAAAAAAGAAATGTGACAAGATGGAGGTGGTAGCTAATACTATGTCAGTGATCATTTCACCATTTATAAATGTATCATATCAACATGGCAAGGTTTTTGCCTGAACTCTGTCCCTCCTTCCTAGTGAGGCTTCTCTTCTAGTGCAGTAAACCTCACTGCAATTGTGGTGTTGTTCACCCATATGATGCTTCCAGATTTCAGCAAAATACAGTTCTCATTGTGAGGAAAATTTTAAACGTCCCTTAGGAGATGCTGTCACTTCTGGCTCCAGCACACCATCCCACATGACACTCTGGAAACCAGTCTGCAGATCAGAATCCTTTCTGCTTGCTTTAATTTTTTAAAGTTGGCATCTGTACACTGTCAGACTTTTTAAATTTCAAATTCCCTTACCTTCCCTGACTGAACAGCAGGAATACCTAATGGGACTAGAGGACACATGCAGGTTAAGAATCACTTTCCTGGTTCAAAGATTTATTACTCAGAAAGCGTCACCTCTCCCCCCACATGCAAATAGAGAACAATGTGAGTCCATTCCCCAGCTTTGACGATTACCACCACACAGTCAAGTTTAGTGAACACCACATGACAGAGCAAGATGCAACAGAGCAGCAGACATAGGTGGAGGCTGTCTAACAGTATCTCCATAGTGCTCTGCTCTCCTAGAGTCCTATTCTGAATTTTGCACGTGGTCTATGGCCCTCAAGTGTAATAGGTCTTGTATATTTTCATCAATTGAACTGTCTTTGAAGTGAACTTGAAACACACTTGATTAATCCTTCACAAAGTGATGAATTACTCTTGGTTCCAGTTATCTGAATGAAGCGATACAGAGAGAGACCCACCTGCCCTGGATTAGAGCCAGGGCCTCCCCGCCCAGAGGTCAGGAGCCAGAAACTCTCCCAAAGAGATGAGCATCTATGTTACAATATCTGTAGAGATAATAAACAGAGACCTTCATTCTTGATGTAGAGGAACCTTAGTTCTTGGTCACATTGCCCTGACCGTGGGCATCCCAGGCCATTTCCTCAGCTCTAGGGTTGAACCCAAAGTCCAGGTTTACAGAGGCCAGGACAAGGCCACTCTACCCCTGCTTCAACTTATCTGAGTCTTTCCCACTCTCCCTCCACAAAACCCTTTTTGCCAAACCCTGCCAGCTGGGAGGGGCTGCACAGAGAGCTGGCTCTCCAGGGTGAGATCTTGAGGACACCCTTTTCCCCCTCTGGGAACTGGAGAAATGATCTGTAACATGGTAACTCCATGGCTCCCACTGAGTGTTAGCAGTTGCTCCTGTGATGAGTAAACGCCAATGTCTGCAGAAGCTGTGCTGAACTGAGAGTGGCTGTGATTGATTTCCTAGAACTCCATCGCTTTCTTGTAGGAGTCCATGAAATTGTCCTTTTATTTGAGAAAAGGACCATGATATTCAAATAGCTGTGCACCCCACCCTTAACTCAGTGGACAGTCAGAGTGTCCTGCCCTGTGTGGAGCTCAAGAGTAAAGTGGTGAGGGATAAAGAGGGACTCGTGGTTGCCACAACCTAGTTGGATGTTTTAAATTATTTTGGACACTCAGCATGCAGGATCTTAGTTCCCCAACCAGGGATCAAACTCATGCCCCCTGCAGTTGAAGGACAGAGTCCTACCCATTGGACCATGAGGGAAATACCTACAATACTGTTAGCAATTATGCCTCAAACTTGTCAATGTCATAAAAAAAAATAGGAAAGTCTGAGAAACTCACTGCAAAGAGAAGTTTAAGGAAATATGACAGCTACATAGACTGTGGTATGCTGGATGTGAAATGATCCTCTAACAAAAAAAGAACACGGGGTAAAGACTACTAAATATAAAAATATAATATAAGCTAATTACTATTATAATATTATAAATATTAAATATATTGATGCTTAATATTAAGTAAATTGATCAATTAAGTAACTAAATTAATTATAAACATTAAATATGACTACATTAACAAAATTATTATGAATATAATACAAAAATAAAATACAAAATCTATCTCACAGAAAATATGGCCTACAAAGTCAAAAATATTTACAATTTAGCCATTTACCGGGAAAGTTTGCTGATCCCTGGTGTAAAGCAAAATAGCATGAATATACTGAGGGATTTATAACATGGGTAGAAGCAAAAGCCCCAGGCCCAGATCTGTAACCCTGTGGTGGAAGACTCAATAACAGCATGGCAGACACCTAAAACTTTGAGGGAGGGTGGTATTTCTCTCTGTAAAGAAAAACTTCTGTGAGAAGTGACTGTTGTGCTATTTTTGTATTATCTCACCACTTGGTCATCTAGGTGAATCCATTCAAGATGAGTACAAAACAAAGTGAGGAAACTAAACAACCCCCACTCTGAGTGAAAAGACCAGAAGGAGAGTCTCCTGGTAGCCAAAGAGTGAGGGCAGATAGTGGGGAAGAGCAAATATGAGCAAGGGATTCCAGCAAGTTGTAGGAACTCCTGAGTTTGACCTGAGCTGTGCATGCAGGAATCTCACCAGAGACAGAATACCAAAAGCATGGAGAATTGAACCATTGCCCAAGGGGCAGGCTGGGCCCTGCATGATTCACAAACACTGTGGATCTAAATATCACTGCATCAACCACAGCAAAATGCACATTTATTTCAAGCACATGGGAAACATTCACCAAGATAGCATCCTATATCATCAAAACAAATTTAAAAATTTAAATGATGCAAAGTATGTTCTCTGACAAGAAAAGAATGAAACTGGAAGGCAAACAATATGGAAGGAGAAGAAAAATCTCAAAACACTTAGAAATTAATCAACCATCCATAGGTCAAAGAGAGATTCTCAAGGAAGTAGAAACTGCACTGGAATGAATTAAAATGAAAGTGCAACGTATTGCAATTTATGAGATGCAGCTAAATCAGTGTTAAGAAGGAAAATTATAGCATTTAATGTTTAGATTAACAAAGAAGAAAGACCTCAGGCAATAATCTATGCCTCCACCTTAGCTTAGAAGAAGAGAAAACTTTACTGAAAGAAATCTGAAAACAAACAAATGAAAAACAGAAGAGAAAAAAAATTGAAATCAAAAATAAAGAAAAAAAATCATGGGAAAAAACTGGTTCATTGAAAAGATCAACAAAATTGATAAAACTCTAGCCAGATAAACAAAATCAAAAAAGAGAAGACAAATGACTAATATCAGAAATGAAAATTGACTATCACTACAATTCTACAAGCCCTACACTAAAGATATTGGAAGGATAAAAAGGAAACACTAAGAACAAATTTATGTACAGTACATAAATTCAAGAATTAAGTGGAATTATAAAATTCCTCAAAATCCAGAAACTACCCAACTCACCCCTGATGAAATGTATAACCTTTATAGTACTACAACTATTAGAGAATGGATATCACATTTTAAAATTTTCTAAAAAGAAAATCTTTAGAACCTCAGAAATATCAAAAACTCAAGCAGAAATTGTCAGAACCAACGTTATCAGAACTCTGAAGAATAGTCAAAAGTTTGCAGCAACTAAGCTATCAAGATTGTGAGCTCCTCTGGGTCAGGGCTACTGGTCATGCTCTGTGGTCCTGGTGTCCACCATGGGCCTTGGCACTCAGTGGGAGATCAGAAAGTGTTTGCTAAATAATGTCTTACTCACAGCTCCTGCAATCTGGTTGGATCAACTCTATTTGGCCCCCAATACATGTAACAGGTCAACATGACCATAAACACAAACGGGAGCAATGACACAAGTACACCTCTGCAAACATCTGTGGAGAGGTGCCTGACACTTACACAGCCAACAGAGACAGAAATGTTTGAGCCCATGGGTAGCTTTAAAAAATCCCATTTTTCATGAAAATCTGATCACTGCTGTGAAAGAACAAAATGATGGCAAGAAAGAGCTCCTCAGAGAATGACAAGCTGAGCCCATGTCCTCCAAGTGCTGGGAGAACCAAAGTGGCATTTAGGAGGAAATGACCAACCAGGCACAACAGGAAGGCAATTTAGGTTTGGAGGAGTACAATATTCTGATGACTTCCAGAAGTATAAAACTCAGCCCCTTCCTAAAATATCCTAAGACACAGAGATTCAAGACATTCAAGACACAGAGACCTGCGACTCTTCTAACAGGATAAACATTCTGGCCCTTCCTGACACAGTCTGAATTCCAGGCCTGGCCTTCCTGTCACTGTTACAGAAAAGTGAGTGTATGAAACAAGTATTTAGTAATTCTGTTTCACTTTTGCTTAAGTCAAAAGGACCTGAGACTGTGTTTGGTTAGCAAATCCACCCTTCTAGCAACAGAGAGGTCAAGACAGTAAAGTGATAGATACCTAAAATAGGCCTACGACCAAAACGCAGATGCAAATGCAATGGTGCACATGACCATAGGTTAGAGAGTCCATAAGACACAAAGAGGATGCTCAGGTGGGGTTTCAGTTCCTCATGAAGATTGCATGCTTTCCTGGATTTGGGGCCATGATGTCAAGCAGTCACTGGATGGAGTTTGACCTGAAAAAATAAAGAGAACACAGGTGAACTGAATGTGTCTTATTGAAACACCTTGATCTCAAAATGAGCTAAGGATTGTTCTTAAATGGGACTTTAAATGGTGACCTTCTTTTGAGGTTTTCATAAGTATATCATAAACTGAGAACATTTAAGTCTTTCTCATACCCAGTGAGGCTAGTATATAAGAAAACAGATCCAAATCCACACCCAAAAGGAACTGAGGAGGATGAGAGGAGCCCAGGTGTGATCATGTCACTCTGCTGCTTAATTCTCTACCACCCATAAAATAAAAGCTTCACAGGTGTTGCCAGTGGAAACAAACCTGCCTGCCAGTGCCAGAGACATAAGAGTTACAGGTTCAATCCCTTTGTGGGAAGGATCTCCTGGAGAAGGAAATGACAACCTACTCCAGTATTCTTGCCTGGAGAATCCCATGGACAGAGAAGCCTGGAGGACTATAGTCTATAGGGTCACAAAGAGTCTGACATGACTGAAGTGACTGAGCGTGTAAAATAAGGTCCACACCCCTTCCTCTGATATTCAGGGTCCCTCTAAGTTGGACACAAACCCCCATATATTCTCTATTTACACCATGATCCCATTTATTGCTTTCCATGTTGGAAGACTTCTGTTTCACTGCAGGAAATAGGGCTTAATATTTTTTGTTGGGTTGTAATTTGTGTCACAAGTTAGCCACAGTTAATAGTGATTTCTGGGCTGGTTATCTAGGAAATGATCCAAGTGCTAGCTTCCTCTCTTCCTTATTTCTGCCTCTGAGCTCAAGAGAGGAGAAAACCTGACAAACACTACTTCAGCTAGGTGATCAAGGTAAATATCAATGGTGATAAATCATGTTGATAGAATGTACCCTTGATAAGATGTGATAAGAATGACACTTTGTCTCTCTGGTCTTCCTCCCCAAAACACATTACTCCAGTTGAATACTTTGGACTCACACTTATTTTTATGATGACTGGATGTTGATTTTTATTTGATGCTTTTCTGTATTGACATAGGTCTGATTTTTCTCACTCAATCTGTTATTGTAATAAGGCAATCCTGGGCTTATGCATTCCCAGATCCATCCCTCATTCCTCCTTGCTCTGTTCTAGATTATACAGGGGCTGACTCCGGCAGGCTGCAATCAAACTAGCCAACAGTTGGCTGCCATTTTGGTTCAGCTAACCAGAAACACCAGCAAGAGATTAGAATCCTGGAAGACAGAGCAGTCAAAGATTTTTCTCCTTCCTCTGCATCAGGTGGCTTGTCCTTCAATGGTTCCATATTCTTCATGGCTCCAGCCATTCAACCATGAGATTGACCCATCATGGCTCTGGATCCTGTTGAACCAACACCCAGGTTCCAGTAACACTATCTCCTTTCTTTGTCCTTCCATCCTAGAAGTAAGTGATTCCCTCGTGTTGCTAATAATTTGGTTTCCCAGTTGTCTCCTGCTTGGCTTCCTACCACTTTTGTAACCAATCCCATGCATTAAGCTCCCTCCATGTTAAATATTTACAGTGGTTTCTATTTTCCTGGACAATCCTTGACTGTTACATGCAGCCTGTTATAATGACTGATCTTCTAGTGTTAAACTCCTTTGCATTCCTGGCATAAACCCAGCTCTGTCACCAGCAGTTAAATATGTTTGTCTCTTCTGTAATTAATAAAAGAATAATAAAATAAAATACCTCTGGGCGCTGAAACTTTCCCCAAATAATGTATCTTTCATCATCATCTTCACAGCCTTCTCAAAAATAATTTTTACACTCACTAGTTTTGGGGCATATATTGAAAAATTCAAATAGCATATGTAATAGAGTGATTTAGTCAACTTGTAAAAAATTTCAAGCAATATACATGAAGTTAAATAGCATGGCTTGTGCAACAGAGCCAAAATGGTACTCAAAGGGAAATATATAGCCTTAAATAGATGTATTAGAAAACAAGAAATATTTAAATCACCCAAGAAATTCAAGAAGCTAGGTAATGAACATCATATGAAACCTTAAGTAATAGAAGGTATGGGATAATGAAGATAAGTGTAGAAATAATGAATTAGAAAGCAGTAAGGCCAAAAAAGAAATGTCAATTACTTGAAAATATTTATGAAAAAGAGTTTTTTTTGGAAAATATGACCAGATACTAAAGAAAAAATAACACATAAACAATATAAGTTAAAACTGTATAAACTATAGATGCAAAAGATATTTAAATGATGTAAAAACACAGCAAATATGTTATATGATTCCCTCAAGATAAGCAAATGGTGGACAAAGAAAAGTTTCTACATATGAAAGTATTTCAGGTAATAAACTAAAACTGAATGAGAGAATTTGAAAATTAACCCTCTGCAACCCCCAATAGGTAAATGAAGGTGAGGATCATCAATGACTGCCAACAAAGGACAACAAACATTATGTTCTTCTTAATGGAAGTACATGGCATCACCTAGGTAGCAGTCTTGTAAATAAACAAGTTAATCAAGCTTCTACCTGTAACTACCAATTTAAAGAACTGTTGAGGGGCCAAACGTGTTGCTGCTGCTGCTAAGTCGCTTCAGTCGTGTCCAACTCTGTGCGACCCCATAGACGGCAGCCCACCAGGCTCCCCTGTCCCTGGGATTCTCTAGGCAAGAACACTGGAGTGGGTTGCCATTTCCTTCTCCAATGCATGAAAGTGAAAAGTGAAAGTGAAGTTGCTCAGTCATGTCTGACTCTTAGCAACCCCATGGACTGCAGCCTACCAGGCTCCTCTGTCCATGGGATTTTCCAGGCAAGAGTACTGGAATGGGGTGCCATTGCCTTCTCCGGACAAACATGTTAAATGACATCAAATTATTGCATTCAACATAATCTATATTATGGAAAACTTGAAAAATACAAAACGTGCTTTTTTCACAACAAAAACTACAAGAAAAAAGATGATGCAGGGGAAACCTATTGATTAAAAAAGACTCAAGGAACATAAAAAAAATCACAATAAATATACCATATTTGTGATCCAAACAAGCTTAAAAAATTTTTTAATGTATAAGATAAATGTGAAAAATTACTAGATATTTGCTCTTGTTAAAACATTTAAATTTGGGGGAATGATCATTGTTTTGGGTTTATGTTTTATAAAAGATTCCCTGTCTTTTAGAAATTCATACTGACTTAGAGATGAAACATCCTGATGTCTTGGACTACCTTCACATTAGTCCATTGGCAGAGATGTGAGGAAGGTGAGGGTACATTGGAACCAGACCGGCCATGTACTGCAGATGATTGATGCTGGCTGCCAAGTATATTGGGTCCCTTATACCATTCTCTACTGCTGTATATGTCTTACAGTTTCTGGTATAATAGTATAGTTTTATTATAAATATTATGCAATTAAATTTGAAAATCTGGGTGACATGGATAATTTTTTTAAAAAAGAGCAAATCAGTCCATAAAGAAATAGAAAACTTTAAACAATATAAACTTTAACTGTCGTCAACACCCAAGCTTGGAAAAGGCAATGACAACCCACTCCAGTACTCTTGCCTGGAAAATCCCATGGACGGAGGAGCCTGGTAGGCTGTAGTCCATGGGGTTGCTAAGAGTGGGACATGACTGAGCGACTTCACTTTCACTTTTCACTTTCATGCATTGGAGAAGGAAATGGCAACCCACTCCAGTGTTCTTACCTGGAGAATCCCAGGGACAGGGGAGCCTGGTGGGCTGCCGTCTATGGGGTCGCACAGAGTTGGGCATGACTGAAGTGACTTAGCAGCAGCAGCAACACCCAAGCTACCTTCAAATGTTCCAAGACAGGCAGTTTGGGTGGCCAATTGTACCAATGGTCAGGGAAAACTAATCTCCATCTTATGTAAACTCTTCTAAAGCACACACACACAAAATGGGAAATTATTTAACTTATTTTCCCAGACTAGCTCTCCTTGACTATAAAACCAGATGAGTACTCCCACTCCTACCATGAAAAGAACACTTGAGCAAAGTTCACCCACACAGTAGCAAATATCCTAAGCAAACTAATAGCATATTCAATATAGCAGTGAATTACATGAACAGACAGGTTATGGCTAAAGAATGAAAATATGATTCAAACTAGAAAATAGCTCAATTATAATTCTCCACAATAACAAATTAGGGGAAACATTGAAGCATGTCAATGGATGTGGAAAAAGCCTCTGAAATCAATTCAACATGAGTACAACTTTTGACAAAGTGAGATTAGAACGGAACTTTCATTTCCTAACATCTACAGTAAACATACTTAAATGTGAAATGTTCAATGCATTCCCATTCAAGACAGGAACAAATCAAAGATGCATGCTCTCCCTTGGACAATGCAAAAAATTCACTGGAACACAGAGTTAGAACTGTGCACATCAAAGGAAATAAGAAGTATGAATATTGAAAAAGATAATATTTTGTGACAATATGGTCATCTACATAGGGAATTCAAAGAAATTGATACATGGAATACTCGAATTAATAAAGAGACTAGAAAAAAACTTTATATGGAAGATTACTACAGTGAAATCAAGAGCTTTGCCCCACCCACACACACACACAAAGCAGTAACTATTTAGATCCAGCACCTGACTCTGAAGGGACACGATGTGACTCCTCACACCCTACAAAGGTTCTGAGGTAGGAACACACTGGAATGTTCCAAGGATGGAAGGATGGCCTTCATGGCTACCGGGAGTGAATCCAGGGGTGAGGAGAGCAGGCTGCCAGGGTAGGAGCCAGATCACGTGGGCCTCGTGGGCCTGTGAGAACTGTGGCTCTGCTGTGCTCGGGGAAGGAAAGGCCCGGGAGGCCCTGAGCTGGGTGCCTCTGGGACTTTGTCCCCATCCTCACAGTTGCATGGAAACGGAGGCTCCCAGCGAGGTGCTGAGACCCTGCTGAGGTTCAGACCTGTGGCTCTGCTCCTCTGCCTCCAGCCCACTCCAGTGAACAGGGATCCCCCTCCAGGGACAAGGATAGAAATGAGGATGGAGCTGCATGTGGTCAGGTCCCCTGCAATCATGGGCTATCTCTCAATCTCTCTGTGCCTCCTCAGTCATGGAATGAGGTGACAGTAACATAGCGGGTAATTTGTGGTTTGAATTCTGTGATCCCTACATGGTGCTGTCCCAGGCCCTGGTGAGGACATGGAGCGTGCCCATCCCAGTAGTTCCTGCTCTCCTTTGTTTTTTCTCTAGGCTTTGGGCAGGGGCCGGGGCATCTGCTGACAGTGGAGGTCGTGGTATGGAAAGGGCTGGGAGGAAGGTGGTTCCCAGAAGCACGAGGAAGATGCCTGGCAGGATCGTCTGAGGTCCAGGGCAGCCCCAGGGCCGAGGCCAGAGAGGTTAGCATGGATCTTCCCTCAGCAGCTCTGGGCTAAGATGTGGGATCTACAGAGCATGGGCAGGGATAGGACCCGGGAGTTCAGGAGTCTTTGTCAGCCGTGGCTTGGGACAGCGAGGGTACCTGGGCTGGGAGACTGAGGCCAAGGTGCCTGACCACCACTCTTGGCCTCAGCCCCAGTTGTGATCTGAGGCAGAGGTGGGTCTAGGTCTGCATGCGGCACTTGTCTATGTGTGTGTGGGTGTACACGTATGTGGGTGTGCCTGGCAGAGACCATGAGAGGCACCACAGCACCCAGCCTGGGTTCCCCAGCCCCACTACCTGCAGCCAGGCCTAAGGAAGTCCCCTGACTCCCCAGGGGTGAAGCCCCACAGCAACACCTCTCTGCTGGTGATTAGCTTGGGGACCTGATGTCCGCAGGCTCCCCACCGGGGCCCTCCTGCTCTGTCCCTGTGGCCTGCAGTGGTCAGACTGAGAGCTGCCCATGGCCTGGTGGGTTCATGGAGCACCAGGCCTCTCCCTTTCATTTCGCTCCCTCCCTAGCTTGGCCTCGCCCTGAATGCCCCTTGCCAAGGTGAGCCTGTCTGAAATGTTCAGCCAGAGGATCCAATTCACCTCGGGTCCCCTCTGTTATATGGTGTTAGTCTCTAGCAGGTATGACTTTGAATCACCTTGTTCACCTTCTGTGTCCTGTCTTTGTACACACGTCTTTGCTGTGCCCCAGAAAACATATGACCTGACCTAGTGGAGGAGATGAAGAATCAAGCCCTGCCACCCGACCTGTGAGGACACACACACACACACACACACACATGTGGGGGGACACACACACACAGACAAGTGCCACATGCAGACCTGGACCCACCTCTGCCTCAGAGCATGACTGGGACTGAGGCCCAAAGTGGTGGTCAGGCACCTCAGGCCGCTGTCTCCCAGCCCAGGCACTCTAGCTGTCCTGAGCCACAGCTGACAAAGACTCCTCAGCTCCCGGCCCCATCCCTGCCCATGCTCTGCAGATCCCCCATCTTAGCCCATGGCTGATGAGGGCAGATCCATGCTAACCAATCTGGCCTCGGCCCTGGGCCACCCTGGACCTCAGACAGCCTTGCCAGGAGTCTTCCCCACACCTTTGTGAGTCACCTTTCTCCCAGCCCTTCCTGAACCACGGCCTCCACTGTCAGCAGATGCCCCGGCCCCTGCCCAGAGCCTAGAGAAAGAACAAAAGAGAGCAGGAACTACTGGGACGGGCGCTCTCCATGTCCTCGCCAGGGCCTGGGATGGCACCATGCAGGAATCACAGAATTCAAACCTCAAATAACCCACTAGGTTACTGTCACCTCATTCCACAGCTGAGGAGGTACTGAGAGATAGAGAGATAGCCCATGACTGCAGGGGACCTGACCACACACACCTCTATCCTCACTTCTTTCATTGTACCTGGAGGGGGGGTCCCTGTTCACTGGAGGTGGGGGGAGGTGGAGGAGCAGACCCATGGTCCTGATGGGCTCCCTACCTTGCAGGGAGCCTCCGTTTCCACATGACTGTGAGGTTGGGAGCAAGGTCCCAGAGGGACCCAACCTAAGGCCTCCCAGGCCTTTCCTTCACTGAGAACAGCAGAGCCACAGTTCTCACAGGCCCACGAGGCCCTACGTGATCTAGCTCCTACCCTGGTGGCCTGTGCTCCTCGACCCTGGATTCACCCCCGGTAGCCATGATGGCCATCCTTCCATCCTTGGAACATTCCAGTGAGTTCCTACATCAGAGCCTTTGTAGGGTGTGAGGAGTCACATTGTGTCCCCTCAGAGTCAGGTGCTGGAGTCTCAATCCCAAGTACCTCAGTGTGACCTTACAGACAAATGAAAAGTCTTCACAGAGCTGATGGAGGTCAAGTGAGCTGATTAGGATGGACCCTCCTCTAACAGGATGGCTGTCCCCATACAAAGGACACATTTAGAGACAGACAGGCACACAGGAGAACTGGGGTGAAGAGGAAGGCGGAGCTCTCCAAGCCCAGACACGCCCACCATGGCCAACAATGCCCCAGAAGTGAGGGGGGAGAGATGGGACAGACTCTCTCCACAGCCCTCAAGAGAGCCAATGTTAGCTGACATCTCGACCTCGGCTGCCGGCCTCCTGAACCAACATAGTTCATAGTTTGAGCCACTCGGCTGGATCCTAACGCAACTGCCAGCAAATGAAGACAGAGGGTCAGCTCTGTACGGGCATCTCTCCTCAGGGGCAAGGCGGGGAGTGGGGTCATGACTTCTCCAATACCAGCACCTCAGGCACACTCCTCCACATCTGCACGTCTTCATGTCTCTGTTCTCACCATTACACGGTTCTGTTTACCCGTCCCAGTGATGGGGGTTCCACAAGTTACTGACTCTTCCCTCCTGATAGAAGGGAAGGGAAAACTCATTCTGCCAATACAGCCACTCGACATGACCACACACTCACTGACTGAAGAGCCATGCAGGAGGAGGCCCGGGGCACAGGGCACACACCCGAGGTGCTGACACACGCCAGCAAACGGCCTTCTGCAAAGGCTTCTCCCTTATCCACTCCCTCAAAACACAGGCAAGTGTGCCATGTCCTCATGCACTGGCTGGCCCCAAACATCATCATCCTGACTGAACCTCTGTCCACCTGCTGGGTGACAAAGGGTCACCTCTTCACTGGGTCTGGGTTAGGTACCAGAGAGCCTGGCTGGTCCCTGGGGCTTAGCCATTGCTTTGTCTTCTACTGCAGTATGTGACTGGATCCCTGGGTTGCCCAGTTTCCGCCACTCAGTGTCTCAGCCAACCCAACCCCTTCCTCCTGGGTGCCACCGAATCTCAACTGTGTGGGTAGGATCCCTGAGCAAAAAGGGGCTGCAAGTGCTCCTACCTCTCGAAGCAGAGAGTGGCTGCTTGGTGGCCAGAGGAGGAAACACTGTTCCACCTGTTTGTCTGGGTGTTTTCACCTGCACGAGGACCAGAGGAACAGGGAAAAAATCACCTATGACAAGACAGCAAAGTTGGACAACAAGACACCACATTTTTCTTCTCAGCAGTGGCCTAAAACCATGGGGACCCAGGAGGCCCAACCAATGTGAAACACATGTGCAGTTTCCCTCAGGGTTGGTTCCAGTCATCACAGCAGCTGGCCTGTCCTCACACGGCTGGGACAGGGACCCCACGAGGCCTCAGCCTGCAGCACAGAAACACCCCCCCGCCCAAGGAGTGATGGTGATTTACAGCCCAGGAGACCCAGCAAGGAACAAGAAAAAAGGACTTCTCCCCTCACACTGACATTCTGGAAGGATCTGGGTCTCCGCCGAGTCAGTGGGCCATCCTCCAAGGACTCGTGGTTGGGCCCCACCAGGAGGGGAACCTCAGACAAGCAGCTGAGCCCTGCAGGGTCAGGGCCTGGTAGGGGTGGCCTGCAGGGGTCAGATGGGGCTCGCATAAGGTCACAGTCCAGGGGCGGAGCAGGAGGCTGGAAGGAGGTCTAAGACACCTTCGTGTGTGGTCCAGAGCATCACCAGGACACACAGGTAGAAGGATGGTGGGCGGAGACTGTTCCTGTGGAGGGGACCAGAAGGTATGGCTCGGCCACCTGGCAGGCGCTCCTTGTCCTAGAGCCTGGAAACCCCCGCCCGGAGGTACCATCTGCGTAAGAAGCAAGTCCCACCTTCCTGCAAGCAGAGCGAGTCGTGGGCACTTTGGGAAGGCCAGGCTGCGGCCATCAGGCAGGACAGTGTTCCTCCACCAGCATCTAGAACCCTGACAGGTGAAAGAACGAGCTGGCCTTGGTCTCGTCGCGCCCACAAACACTGAAGCCCCTGATTTCCGGTGTGTGTGGCTTCCCATACTCACATAGGCACGCACGTAGGAACAAAGGTGCATTCCCTCGCTGGCCCTGTCCGCTAGGAGACAAAAAAGGAACCGCCACGCTCTGAGGAGCCTGGAAGATTAGGCCAGGAGGAGCCTCCAGACTGGCAGCCTGGAGCGGGACCTGGAAGAGGATCAGGAAGTGAGCAGCGGCCAGCAGACGAGAGGGGCGGAGGTGGGAGGAGCAGGGCGAGGAGTCTGGGGCTGAAGTGTGGGAAAGACCTGGGTGAGGAGGAGATTCTGGGGAAGGAGGCAGGGCCGGAGCAGGGCGGGGTGGTGCCCCTGGGGATCTGGGCTGGGGTGGAGCAGGGCAGAGCTGACAGGGATGGAGCTGCAGGCCCGGGGAACCCATGGAGTCTGGGCCCATCCAGTTCCTTGGCGGAGGCCAGACCATGCCCTTTTGGGCCCTTGCCATAGGCATCCACTCCCTGAGACTTGGCGAGAGCCAAAGTGACAGCGATCACATTTGAGCTTCAGAGTGGACCCCAGGGGCCAGGGAAGCAGGGAGAGGGGCGGCCTCTGGGCAGAGTTCCCCATCTCTGGGCTGAAAGCCCAGGCTGGCTCCCCTCCAAGCCACCCTGGGACTGCTTATCCAGTGCTGAGCAACAGTATATCTGTTTTTTTGTTTTGTTTTGTTTTGTTTTTGGCAGATGAGAAGGAAACTGCTCACTGTGTCTCCTGCTGCCTCTGGAACCTGAGCTGTCTCAGAGAAAGGCAACTTCACCTTCAAAACTATTTCCTGAACTCTTGCTCTCATCCGGGTGCTCAGCCCATCCAGGACAGTCACCTGACTCTGCTCCTGACAGCCACCCTCCCTGCTGTCTCCCTGCTTCCCAAGTGCCTGATCAGAGTAAATGCTCCTCTTCCTGTCCCCACTACTACTAGCTGAGCTCAGGCCTGATGGCCTGGGGCCAGTGCTGTCAACCTAGGCTCCACACTGGCCTGGACCCCTCTTGTCTCTTCTCCTCCAACTGGTATTGCACACCATCGGTTCTGTGTCACACTGCACGCACATCTGTCCTCATCAACCCCGGATTGAAAATGCAGCTGAGCCCTCTCTTGTTTAAGCCCCAACCCATCCGTGGTGCCCTGAGGGGCTTCTGGTGATCCCAGGTCTCCTTCCTCATTGCCCAGCACTCTGGGTGGCTATGCTAGCCCTGTCCTCTGTACAGAACTCATTCAGGACCCAACACTTTCTCATGCAGTTCTGCCCCTGGACCACTGGCTCCTCTTGTCCTGACCAGCTACTGTCCTCCTTCCAGGCACGACCGTAACATCCCTTTCTCCGTCCGCCCGAGTGTCAGGTGCTCTCATCTGGGAGTTCTGGGGTGCTCTGCATCTTCCTGCTGCCTGCCTTTGCCCCCCTCTTCCTCCCAGGCTGTGGCTGCTGTGCACGATTCTGGACCCCCAAAGGTTGCCTAGTCCCAGGAAAGCAATGTCAGTGTCTCACTGGTTCACGTTAGCCAGGTACCCACACAACTGCTGTTGTGGGAATGCTGATTGGAGCAGTGTTTTCCCTTCCATCCTGCTCTTTCCTTGCAGAAACCTCCCAGCCACAAGTTGAGGGGCAGAGGCTGCCTCCTGGATTTGAGGCCTCAGCATTGCAGGAACCCAAGCGATCACCACACCCAACTCCCTCATGCTGGTGCCCCACTCCTCACCCCAAGAGTGGTTACCAGCTGCCTCCAGACACCCCAGAACCTCCTGGCTGTGGTTTCAGATCATGAGGGAGGGTCCTGTGTATGGAGGGTGGGCTTCTACTATTCCTCCTGAATACTTGTTTTCAAGTAGACCTTGCCCACTGAACTGGACACCTATGATGTGTGGCTGCTGATGGGGGCAGCTGTGAGGACCTAATGTGTGGCGCTTCTCTGCACCTGTCCCTTTCCAGCTGCTGGCCCAGCTCTCCTCACGCACCCAAGTGTGAGGACCGAGCCACAGGGGATGCTGCCTCCCACCCCACCTGGGTCTCTGAGGCTTGGTGAGGGTTCCACTTTGCTCCTGCTGTGCGTTTGCAGGCAGCACTGACCTGGGACGGGCTCAACCCAGATTCTCAGGATTCCCTCGTGTCCTCCTTGGCTGATGTGGTTTCCTCTCTGAAATGCCTGTTGCCCATCTCTCCACTGAGCTGTGTGTCCTTTTTGTGCCGAGTTGTGGGCACTTCTTTTGGGGTCTGGGTGCTCATCCCGCCCTGGTTGTTTGTGTTTCAGATTTGTCCTCTTCTGTTTGCAGGCTAGCAATGGATTCAGTATTCGCCTGGTCTCTCAAAGCCATAAGTGCCCAGAGGTCAGTGCGTATCCCTAAGACCCTCCCTCTGGGAGCTGCCATCCACCCCCAGTCTTGGCACCTGGGGTTAGCAGTCCCTGAAGAGATGCTGCCCTGGCGTCAAGCACTCTGCCCATGAGAGAGGACTCCTTCGCATCTGTGTCAGTCCTTCGGTCCCTGCCTAGCTTTGGTTCTGGGCCTTGGACTCCCACACGCTGGACAAGCCCAAGGGCAGCTGTGTAGCTCCAGGAGGTTGGCTAGCCTTCCCCCCTGTCCCCAGGGAAGCTCCTGTTGGCTGCACCCCTCTCTATATGGGCCCGATTGAGGGGCCAGCCTGAGAACTGGACGTGTTTCTGATTTCATCTCAGTTTTGCTGCAGTTCCTTAAGAGGACACAAGTGGCCACTTGGCTGCAACTTCTCGGGGTGCTGCCTGGCAAGGGGACGGGGCACTACCCAGGGGCACCTTGGGAACTTCTGTGAACCTCTGGTGCTGCCCCAGTTGCTTTCACATCATAGGCCTTTACATCACGTCTGACCCGGGAGCAGGAGATGCTGCTTTGTGCACCTCTGTCACTCACGAGCTCTGGGGTCTATGTGCCCTTCACTGTCTTCTGTCTGGGCAAGTTGGCCACAATCCAGGCGCCAGGCCCCCCAGCACTGGACACCAGGCTGAGGGCCACTGAATGGGTCCAGGTGTTTTGTTTGTGAGATTGAGGGGCAGGGAGGGTGGTCTCGAGTGCGCATTGCCATCTCATACTCATGGTGAGAGGACTTCAGTGAGTGGACTCGTGCTCTGGGCGGGAGCCCTGTCTGGCTACCCTTTGAGTACTTGTGCGCCCACCGTGGTGACTTGGCCAAGTGCAGAGAGGATGTAAGGAGTCAAGGGCAGAGGACGCCCATAAGGCGCCACCAGAGGTGAGAAGGTTCTCCAGTTCATGAGCGGAGCATGTATCCCCCCTCTTTTTCTGTGTGTTTCTTTCTTACTCACTGGAGTTCATGCAGGGTTTCTGTTTGGCCTTACCATCTATCCCTCACATCACATGTTCCCCCAGGTTCTGAAGGACTCCTCGACAGATATCTCACTAAGCCCTGCACCTGGCTCTGGGGGATATTGCATTCTAGGTTCTCCTAGCTCAAGACAGACTGATGAATCCATGGGACTGGCTCTGTGTCCCTTGCCCCTTGACCTCCTGTGCCCAGAAAACCCAGCCCAGGGGGATCTTCCCGAAGTGGCTGCAGAGTCAGAGTTAACCATTTAGCTCACGTCAGTGTCAAGTTGACCCTGGGCCCAGCAACATCCACCCCTGTGGTGATCCCACCTCCCTGCATGGGTTCACCGTTGCCGAGCCCAAGGTCCTTTTGAGAGTGGCTGGGGTTGCTCCCATGTCTGTTTGCTGTGGTCCTTCCCCCCGGACACCTGCCCCATCTTTGTTCCTCGATTCCAGGTCTGAGAACTGGCTCAGGGGCTGAACTTGGATGAGGGATCTTGACCTGTTTACTGGAGCAGCTGCCCTTGGCCTCTGTCATTTTGGAGTGTACCTTGATCTGTTGCTCACTCATTGAGCCCCCAGGAAGCCGTGTTGTACTGACCACCTGCCCCACTCTGTGGGTCCGGTTTCCTGGGCAGTGGCAGCCCTCGTCATGGCCCCTGGCTCCTGGCCACTCAGTGTGACCCCGCAAACTGCTGCAATCCTTGGGCAGTGGGGATAGGGGGAGGGGTGTCGTCCGTCTCTATCACCAGGCATGGTGAGCCCGGCCTGTGTTGTGTGGTGACTTTGCTCTGCTTGGTGCCTAGGCAGTAGGTGACCAGCTCTCCCCATGGTTCCTGGGCTCTCCTGCTGGTAATGCTGTGGGTCCTGCTGCAGCGCAGGACAGCCAGCTCCCCCTGCTTCCTGGGACAGAGGGTACCTGTGAGGGAGGACTCTGGTCCCATTTGCTCCCTTGGGGGTGGGGGACACCAACTCTTTGTGGGATGGGGGGGTGGGCTGTTGCCGCAGGCTCAGAAGTTCAGAGACATCTGGGGAATCCTGGTCTTCAGGGGCCTGCCTCCCGGTCTCCCTGGCCCTTGTGTCAGGGATGCAGGTTTTCCCAAGGGGATCTCCTGTGCTAGCGGGTCAGGCCTGCCTTGGTGGAATGCTCAGTGTCTTTGAGGTTCAGCCATTCCTGTCGAATCCTGGGCTGATGTTAGTCCACTGCCTGAGGTTGGGTTTTGTCAGCTACTGGGGAGACCCTGGGCCACCCCTTGGTTCTCACTGTTCTTCACCCTGAGCTGCTCATGCCCCTGCGGACAGCAAAGCAAAGAAGTCACTTCCTCTATTCCCCAACGCCCCCCCCCCCCCATGTTCCACACGCCTGGATCTTCTCACCCACCAGGGAATTCCTCTCCCCCTGCCAGCCCAGCAAAAGTTCTAGCAACTGGGCTCTGGCCTTGAGCTCAGGGCTGAGTGCACACCGATTACCCTCAGGATGGGTCATTGTAACCAGTGGGGCAGGGGATGTCAATCCCGTACCAAGGCCCTACCTCACCACCTCTCCTCAGACCACTCCAGGGCCAGCCTTCTTGGGATGGGTCCTTCGTGAGGTTATTCCTGGGGGTGGGGTGGGGGGGAGTTGGTGCCAGAGGCTGGCTGGGGACTCACCACCAAGGGGACAGGGAGCAGGTAGGGTTGGGCAGGATATCCCTTCACCTGCTATGTTGACCTGACAGTTCCTGCCAGCCCATTGGGAGGTGCAGAGCACAGACAGGCATTGGAGGTGTTCACAGTGGGCCCTGGTGGTCAGGCCCTCACAGTACCTGAGGCCTCGTGTTCACTATTGACCGAGTGAGAGAACTGACACCTGGAATTGGTGCCTGAGCGGTGGCTGTGTGTACACACAGGATGCCAAGTGCCTTTGCCTGGGTGGCACCACACTCTGCCCTGCACTGCAGCCTGGTGGGAGGGGCTCTTGGTGTCTTTTGCATCAGACAACTGCTGAGTTGGGCAGGAGAACTGCTTCCAGTGCACTGGCCACCCGGCCATCAGCTAGTCCTGGTGTAAGCACAGCCTGATGGGAGAGGGCATGTCTGGGTGTCAGACCTCACAAGGCAAAGTGCATTCCAGTCCAAGAACACCCGTCCTGCAAGAGTATCCTCCCCTGTGCAGGGCAGCAGGTGTCCACTCATCCCTACATCACTCAGGGCTTGGGGGTGGGGAGGCTGGAGCACATCTTCCAGGCAGACCTGTAAAATGCAGAGCCTGAAACAAGGCAGAATTTGGGGAGCATGAAGAGTGGAGAACCAGCCACTGACTCACATCAAGGACACCGTGGAGGGCTTTTTAGATGGGTGGATTGTCTAGGCTGGGACTTGTAGTGAAGAGGGTTTCCTTGGCTGGGAAATGAGGAAGGGCCCCCAGAAGTGTCAGACCCATGGAGGGAACTGAGCCCACGTGTGTAGCTGGAGCAGGCAAGTTTGTGGAGGGCCCCCAGCCTGACACCATCTGTTCAGGTCCCCAGAGGGAGATTTGGCAAAGGATTTCTAGAGACTTTGCTGTGCTGTGAAGTTTCATCTATTGTCTGCAGAGTCAAGGCTGCGTGCTGGTGTGTGCGGTGCTACCCAGGTAGGCTGGGCAGGCTCTGGTCCTCCACAGAGTGTGTGGGAGGAAGCAGACACTATGCTCTGCCGTCTCAAACCTGGATTGATCCCCAGTACCACCACTGCTGGAGTGTTGAGTCTCAGCAAATCGCTCCCTCTCTGAGTCTCTATTTCTTTATCTGAGGATGAGCACAGTGTGAAATGTCCCATTCAGAGTAATCTTATTTGTTGGTGTATATGATGGGAGTGAGAAGTCAGAAGATGATTCACATGAAAGCAATCTGTAAACCAGAAATTTCCTACTATGAATAGTGGTTGAAGAGGCATCTCTTTTGCAAGAGAGCTTCCCCCAGAATGAGTGGGAATGCAGGCCTGTACCTTGAAGCCTGCAGCTGGGAGACAAGGAGACAATGAAGAGCCTCCAATTAGGAAAGAAGGAGAACATAGACAAAATCAACCCCCCAGTCCCAAAGGTCCTATAGGATGTGGCCTGGGTTGGGCAACACTTGAGGGCCATTGGTGGATTTTGAGCAAAGATGTATATAGTGGCCCCTGGGGACAGAAGGCAGTGTGAGCTGAGTAAAACTGACAGGCTTTGTGAACTGGGGGCTATAGCAGGACCAGGAATCCATAAAGGTGGGAGCCTCTTCCCTGAACTGTGCAGGAGTCAACATCTGCCTGCTGCCTCAGGTCCGTGATCTGCTGTCCACCATTCCATCTCCCAGAACACTTCAGCAGGCAGGTGTTTTCAGCAGCTTGTCTAAAATCTTTTGGTAGCCAAACTAAAAATGGATGATACCAATAAGTTATTTGTAGTATCCCAAATTTTCTCTACGTATCCCACTTCATATTAACAGTCTCATGGTTCACTGCAGCCATGTCAGTGTGTTTGCCAGACACTGCCTGGGTGATGATGATCTCTGACCCTGTTAATGATTTCTAAATCCCTAAACTCTTGTGGCACCCTAAGCTTTTGGACAAAGCATTAGGCACAAGTGATCCTAGCCCCAATAAGAGCCAAGACTTTTAGAGGACTGACAGAGGTCCAGGAGTACTGGATATGTTACCTTCTTCCAGCCTTCAGCCTGCAGGGATGCCCTTCCTGGGACAGGCAGGACTGAGGGCCAGCCCCAGATCAACCTGGGTGACTACACACCTCACCATTTGTCAAACTGCCTCAGGATGTGGAATCTTTTTGGTACCAACCATATTAAAAAGCAGAGACATTACTTTGCCAACAAAGGTCTGTCTAGTCAAGGCTATGGTTTTTTCAGTAGTCATGTATGGATGTGAGAGTTGGACTATAAAGAAAGCTGAGTGCCAAAGAATTGATGTTTTGAACTGTGGTGTTGGAGAAGACTCTTTAGAGTCCCTTGGACTGCAAGAAAATCCAACCAGTCCATCCTAAAGGAGATCAGTCCTGAGTGATATTGGAAGGATTGATGTCGAAGCTGAAACTCTGATACTTTGGCCACCTGATGTGAAGAACTGACTCATTTGAAAAGATGCTGATGCTGGGAAAGATCGAAGGCAGGAGAAGGGGATGACAGAGGATGAGATGGTTGGATGGCATCACCGACTTAATGAACATGAGTTTGGGTAAACTCCGGGAGTTGGTGATGGACAGGGAGGCCTGGAGTGCTGAATTCCACGGGGTCACAGAGTCAGACATGACTGAATGACTGAACTGAACTGATGGTCTTCTGTGGTGGAAATGGATGGAACCTAGAGCTAAAAACAGGAAGGACCCTTGGCAAGCATGTGTATTCCCTCATTGTAATTCTGAAAACCTGTCCACTGTCTTGTTTCAGGACATCTGGAGGCATCTGCAGTCTACCAGTACAGCTCCACAAAATCTGGGTCCATCCACAAATTTCTGGGGTGTTAACATGATTCAGGAGTCTCTGCTTTTGAGATACAGGCAATGACACCAGAAGCTCAGCAGCATTAGGCTCACCTGGTTGACTTGCTTTCATAGCATACTTCTCAAGCACCAATAGGAAATGCAGGTAGAGGAGATGGCAGAAAGGGCATTGTGCTGCTGCTGGTGCTGCTTGCCCTGCTGGGCGGCCCCATCTATCTCAGAGAAGCCTGTGTGTTAACTTTGGACAGGATGGAAAGCTACCTTCAGGGAGTGGCACCTAGCCCTCACTTGCAACATGCTTGGTAGCTACTATATTCTTAGGATTAACCTGGACCCAAAATTGCAAAGGCCATGTTTTCCCTGAACAAAATTGTGGTTTTCTGTCAGCCCAAGGTCTGCAAGCTGTCTCTTGCTCACCCACCCTGGCTTCTGTGCCCCGGTGACACTCCAGGTACCCTGGTTACTCGTGAGGGTGTAGGGCCATCAGCCTCACAGTGCAGGGCTGAGCAGCCCAGATCAGTGTCCTTGCCTGGGTTTGTCCTTGGCATTGTGGCATCGTGGCTCAGAGGCCAGGGTTTAAGATCCTGAGCCAGTGATGACCCTTTTCTAGCCTCAGTTTTCACATCTGTATTCTGGGTGTAGTAACAGTGCACAGTTGCTGGGACAGCAGGGAGGGTTCCATGAGTTGAAAGACTGGGATAAATTTGGTGCACAAAGATGTTATGGGGAAGAGAACCAGGAAAATTATGCTGGGGCCTTTCATCTGCTTTTGGGACTTACTGTTGGTTGACAAGGGCAGAAAAAAGTGCTCCATACCACCTTGTCTCCAGCCTGCAATTGTGTCCCTCTCAGGTTCTGGGGGCTGTTTTTAAGCAGCTTCCTGTTGGCATAGCAACATTGCTGGGAGAAATATCAATAACCTCAGATATGCAGATGACATCACCCTTATGGCAGAAAGTGAAGAGGAACTAAAGAGCCTCTTGATGAAAGTGAAAGAAGAGAGTGAAGAAGCTGGCTTAAAACTCAACATTCAGAAAACTAAGATCATGGCATCCAGTCCCATCACTTCATGGTGAATAGATGGGGAAACAATGGAAACAGTGAGAGACTTTATTTTTTGGGCTCCAAAATCACTGCAGATGGTGACTGCAGCCATGAAATGAAAAGACGCTTGCTCCTTGGAAGAAAAGTTATGACAAGCCTAGACAGCATATTAAAAAACAGAGACATTCTTTTGCCGAGAAAGGTCCATCTAGTCAAAGTTGTTTTTCCAGTAGTCACATATGGATGTGAAAGTTGGACCATAAAGAAAGCTGAGCGCTGAAGAATTGATGCTTTTGAACTGTGGTGTTGGAAAAGACTCCTGAGAGTCCCTTGGACAGCAAGGAGATCCAACCAGTCCATCCTAAAGGAAATCAGTCCTGAATATTCATTGGAAGGACTGATGTTGAAGCTGAAACTTCAATACTTTGGCCACCTGATACGAAGAACTGACTCATTTGAAAAGACCCTGATGCTGGAAAAGATTGAAGGCAGGAGGAGAAGGGGACAGCAGAGGATGAGATGGTTGGATGGCATCACCAACTCGATGGACATGAGTTTGAGCAAGCTCCAGGAGTTGGTGATGGACAGTGAAGCCTGGTATGGTGCAGCAAATGGGGTTGTGAAGAGTCAGACACTACTGGGTGATTGAACTGACTGTTGTCATAGAAGGCAAGTGACACTGGAAATGGGAAACCAGAGTTGCTCTGCTCATAGTAAGAAGCACCCTGTGCTACAGGCTGTGGCTTCAGACCAGAAATATTTCACTGGTCCAGCTGGCACCATTGCTGCGGCTGTGCCCCAGGGAGGCTGGAGCTCGGGTAGGCCAGGGTCTGGAACTCCACTGGCTGGAGTCTGCTCGGGTGAGCAGAGCCTGCTCCTCACAGTCCCTGCTTATTGAGTACCTGCTGGATGCTGGGAGCAGACCCTTAGGTCATCTCTTTGTAGGAATTCACATTTCCTGATGCGGTGAGGGAAGTTTAGCAGTGGGTCAGGACCACTCTGGGGAGCTAAGATTGAAATCACATCTGTTTGAAGGCAGAGCCCTCACTCACTTAACTGCCCCATCAGTGCCCACCCTATGCGCCATCACTCAGAGGTGGGGTTCAGGCGACCAGCTGGAGGCAAACAGGCAATCAGGGACAGTCACATTTGGCAGTGGGTGGTTTCTGTCCAGGGTACAAGGTCAAGGCTAGGACTGGGAGTTTCAACTCTTTTCTCCTATCTGGGGTTCAGAGGCAACACTTGGCCTCCAAAATTCAACAGAGAGAAATGCCAGCTTTGAGAATTTTGCAAGCTGCGTTTTGCCTGTGAACACACGTGCCCATTAGTGAGAATCCTCTCTGGTATGCCTTCCACCCAAGTGCTTTTTTTTCATTTCTTGGTTTTCTGGTCCCTTGGAGATTCTTAGAGCAGTTTTCAATATTGATAGACTCTTAAATGATGTTGCAGAAATGTCATGTTGCACCGCTTACACAAGGGATGACGTCAGCTGCTTGCCCAGTGCCCCATTTCTTCAAGTTAAACACGGATAACAGCATGCAGTATGTAAGGAGATCTTCATGTCCTGGTGAAGACCATTTAAATCTTTGATATTTTTAGTATTCTGAGTGCCATAGAAAACGAGGGCTTTCTTTTTCTCACCAAGCCAGTTGCTCCCCTTGCTACCTTTCTGGCATAAACTACTAACTACGGGAGGACACCTGGCTAACGAGGCATGTGGTAATTCACTGTATGACTGAAGAGTTCTTGCACACTTCAGTTTTTCCCCTGAAAAGTGCCCCCATTTCAAGCTGTCTTTAGCTGTTCCTTCTGTGGATGGACCCATTTGCACCTGAGGTGTGATGCATGGCATACCTATGAGAGGGGCCGCATAGGAATGTCAGCCCAGGCCTCACACTGCTTCCCAGTTCCACTTTTCTTGGAGAAGTGCAGAGGGAGCGGGGGTTGCCCTGGCCATCCAGCTGTGGGCTCCCCTTTGCAAGAAACACCCAGTTGTCAGCAGCTGAGAGCGCAGGTGTGCAATGCCCCTAGACTGTCCTGGGGCTGCCCTACAGCCCTTCCCTTCACGCAGGAAGCCCCCTGACTGTGAGAATCCTCCCTCCTCGAGACCTCCTTATATCCCTTCCCTGAGTCCCTTTGTAAAGCTCGATCTGAGGGAATAAGTAGAAATCCTCCCTAGATGGAAGAGGAACGGGGAAAACCAGGAGGAAGGGGGTGACCAAATAGAACCTCCTCGTTCCCATGCATGCAGGGCAAATGGGGAAAGCAGTCATACCTCACTCCGTGTAATACATAAAAGATCTGATTAGGCATTTCTATTTTGTTTGAAGCCTGTGCCTTCGTCTGTAATCAGCAGTCCCCCAATTTTTTGGCACCAGGGATCAGTTTTGTGAGAGACAATTTTTCTATGAATGGTGGGGAGTGAATTGGGAGGTGGGGGGAGTGATGATTTCAGGATGATTCAAGCACATTACATTTATTGTGTACTTTATTTCTATTATTATTATTATATTAGCTCCACCTCAGATCATCAGGCATTAGATCCCCAGGTTGGGGAGCGCTGGTCTTTATGTTGTTGTGAGAAAGGGAGTCACCAGTGAAGCCGTGCCCTTGAACGCCAGCACTTGGGCGGCCCCTGGTGGAGGCTTTTAGAAATTCTCCACTTCCTGACTGACAGTACTAGGGTTGCCTGCTCCAAGCCTGTCTGCCCATCCAGACCTGAGATGGCTGAATCAATGAATGACATGATCAAAAGGTTTGGGCTTGAGCAGAAAGGAAGGAAGAAGACAGGATAGAAAGGGGAGAGAACAGAAGGGAAGGGAAAATTCATTCACGATGCTGCAAGGTGTCCAGAGACAAATGGGACTGGGCCCAACATGTTCCATGATGAGTGGATCATCTCACCTTATAAAGGCCTTGGCAGAGCATGTGAATTAGGGCAGTGAAAGTCGTTCAGTCATGTCCGACTCTTTGCGACCCCATAGTCCATGGAATTTTCCAGGCCAGAATACTGGAGTGGTAGTCATTCCCTTCTCCAGGGGATCTTCCCAATCCAGGGATCGAACCCAGGTCTCCCACACTGCAGGCGGATTCTTTACCAGCTGAGCCACCAGGGAAGCCCAGTTCAGTTCAGTCACTCAGTCATGTCCGATTTTTTGTGATCCCATGAACTGTAGCCCTCCAGACCTCCCTGTCCATTGCCAGCTCCCAGAGTTTACTCAAACTCATGTCCATTGAGTTGGTGATGCCATCCAACCATCTCATCCTCTGTCATCCCCTTCTCCTCCTGCCTTCAATCTTTACCAGCATCAGGATCTTTCCCATGGAGTCTGTTCTTTGCATCAGGTGGCCAAAGTATTGGAGTTTCAGTTTCGGCATCAGTACTTCCAATGAATATTCAGGACTGATTTCCTTAAGGATGGACTGGTTGGGTTTCCTTGCTGTCCAAGGGACTCTCAAGAGTCTTTTGCAAACCACAGTTCAAAAGCATCAATTCACCAGGGAAGGACAAAGCTCAGAAAATATCAAGGATTCAGTGATGCCCAGTCCTTCTTCTGTGCCCTCACGTTCCACTGGGCTTTACTTCAACATCATCAGGCTCTGGTTGTAATTCAGTTCACTTTCATTCCCCCCAGGAATCCTCAGCTAGAAACCAGGCTGTGTGTGCTAAGTTGCTACAGTCCTGTCTGACTCTTTGCGACCCCATGGACTGTAGCCCACTAGGTTCCTCTGTCCATGGGATTCTCCAGGCAAGAATACTGGAGTGAGTTGCCATTTCCTACTCAGGGGATCTTCCTGACTCAGGGATCAAACCTGTGTCTCTTATGTCTCCTGCATTGGCAGGCAGGTTCTTCACCACTAGCACCAGAAAGTGGTTTCTGGGAAGCTGCAGAATCCAGGATAGTCCTGCTGTATCATCCACCTCCAGGCAGCCCAGATCCAGATCCATGTACCAGCCACTTCCCAAGGCAGTGAGAGACCCGTCTAGCATATCCTGAGACAGTCACTGCCTGGAACGGGGCCCTCGGTGCCCAGCACTTGGGGTAGCAATTGCAGTCCACATCAGGCTCCTCAGATTCAGTTCACATGCCCAGAGACAAGGGTGCTGCCTGCTGCTCTGTGCAGGGTGAGAGCCCTCACTGGCAGCACTGAGCACAACCTGGGCTGCTCTGCCTTCTCATTCAAGTACTTCTGACTGTGCTGCTCATCCCAGTGATTCCTCGAAATCCAACAAATCGTGCCAGCCCTGTGCATACAGCAGTGAATGGAAGGGGCAGAGGATGACTTTCAGGAGTGCCCATCTGAGGATCCCAGATCAGGTTGAAACAAGCCTTGAATTCTCCCTGAATCCTCATCCTTCTGCTGTGGCAGGATATATGGGGATGTTGACCAATAGACCCATGTGTTCCGCCCTCAGCCCAGGAGTTAGGGTCATTGGTGGGAGGATGATAGAAATCCCAGGTCAGAGGAACTTGTGGTCCCTGACTGTACTGTACCCTGGGCAGTGCTCAGTCTTAGAACTCCCCTCCCATGAGCACGGCTCTGCTGCGGAATTGCCGGAGGCAGCCCCTGTGCTTCCTGTGGCACTAACGTAGAATAGGAAAGCAGCTGAATTTGCCTGTGCCCTCAAGAAGAAGTTGTGTTTGTGGCAGAGAAAGAAAAAGTCACCCTCCAAAGGATGTTGCTGTGGACAGTGTAGCTAGGAACCAGGCTAGGATGACGACACCTCATTGAAGCCAGCATGAAGATGTGCTGTCTTTGAGGGCCACATGGGATGTACTGCTACATTACAATATAGTGGATGCTGGCATGTACAGTGGCCAATGATAGGGGCCAGATTCTCTGTTTCTCCAGATACCATGAAACTAAGCCTCACAGTATTTAGGTGATAGCCTGCTAGGAGGAGAAAATCACAAGTTGCTGGCTAGCAATAATTAGTTGTTAGTAAGAAGTAACTGGAGAACTGTGGAATTAAAATGTCTGTTCTCTGGTGGAGTCGAGGTTCCAGATAGTGCTTGTTTGCGGTAGGTCGAATTCTGTATGGCCTCCAAGTTTTCTACCTCCAGTATATATGTCCATGTATAATCCCTTCTCCTTGACATTGCATGGGCAGAATGGACTACTTGTTTGTCCACAATAGTGTGTGGGGAAGGTGAAGGAATTTTTGCAGATATAATTAAGGTCCCTAATCAGATGACTTTCACTTAATCAAAAGGGAGATTACCCTGGGTGATTCTGACCACATCAGGTGAACCTTACAGAAGAGGGCCAGGCTTTCCCTGCAGTTAGAGAGATCCCCCTGCTGGCCATGATGAAGTAGACTACCATGTGAGAGAACCTGTAAGACGGCCCTGTGGCAAGGAACTGTAAGGGGTCTCTAGGAGCTGAGAGTGATCCTTGGCTGATGGCCAGCAAGAAAATGGGGACCTCGGTCCTATACCCCAAGAAACTGAACTCTGTCAACAATGTGAACAAGTTGGAAGAGAACCTAGGGCCTCAGATGAGAACATAGCCCTGGCTAGCACATCAACTGCAGCTTTGTGAAACCCTGAGCAGAAGACCGGCTAAGCTGCACCCAGACTTCTGACTCAAAGAAGCTATGAGATAATAAATGGGTGGTCTTTACAGCCACCGAGATTGCGGTTACACAACCTTTATTGGTCCTTCTTCATTCATCGAAGACTCAGGCACCTGGCTCACTGGTGTCCTTGGCATCATGAGTCCTGCCATCATCCTGGGTGACTTTAGTGTCTACCTGGGCAGCCCATGCTACTCATAGCTCCTTGACTTCTTCCTTGTCTCTGACGATCTCTCTTCTCTGCACCTCAGCTCCCCACCTGCACGGCCACATTCTAGACTTTTCATTCTCAGGATCTGCTCCACCTCAAACACCTTAAACTTTGGGATCCCACTCTGACTAAAATCAGTTATCTCATGCCCTCACTCTTAACCACTGTCACCCTAACTGCTCTCTCATGAGCCCCCTGCATTTGCTCTCACTCTTGTCCAGCTGCTGCTACTTCCCAGCAAAATGATAACAAAACCAATAGAATTATGCCAATTGGTGCATGCAATTTTCTATTTTAGCTTACCTTCAGCATAGCTCATCAATCTCATTGCATTTTGAAATATTTTAAGTTGTATTTCTTTTCTATGGTTGCTGTGACTAAGCACCACAAACTAGATGGCTTAGAACAACAAAAATGTATTCTCTTACTATTCTGGAAACAGGAAGTCTGAAATCAAGGTATTTGCAGAGCTTTGCACCTTCTAAAACCAGTAAGAGAAGGATCTTTTCTTACCCTGTACAGTTGCTGGTGGTTTACTGGCAATTTTTGCTATTCATTGGCTTGTCGATGCATCATTCCAATCCTCCATCTTCATGTGGACATTTTCTTTCTGTATGTGCCTGCCTTCTGTGTGCAAATTTCCCCCTTTTTACAAGGACGTCAATCACATTAGATTACATCCCACCTTACTGACCTGATTTTACCTTGATTACCTCTGTAAAGACCCTATTTCCAGATAAGGTCACATGTTGAAGTATCAGGGATGAGGACTTCAACAAGTCTTTTATGGGGCAGCAGGTTGTGGGCAGACACAATTCAACCTGGAATGAAAGTCAGAGAGAACAGAAGGCACATAATAGAAAACAAAGGTCTTATGCCCCTTCCCATCAGCCTCCCTTTCTCATTTTCAATGTTTCTAGTTTCAGTTTGTCTGATAGTTTGCCTCAACCTTTGTAAATACTGTGCTTATATCTATATTAACTTTTTAATGTAGTTCTCAACTTTAGACATTCTCTGCTGACTTCCTGCTGTGCTAGATGACGTTATAGTTCACTCATCCTTTTGTCATTTTAAGTCTATATTTTAAAGTTTTGATTGTGGTAATTGATCAAGCATACACAAAAGTAAAGAAAAGAATATATAAAACTCACATGCTCATCACTGAAGTTCATCAGTTATTAACTCATGACCCATTTCTTTTCATCTCTCTCCCTACCATTTTCCCTTTCCTCTTTTTTTTTCTTTTTGAAAAATATTTATTTTAGTGCATCAAGTGTCAGTTGCGGCACATGGGATCTTTGTTGTGGGTGTGGGATCTCTCGTTGTGGCACGCAGGCTTAGCTGCTGTATAGCTTGTGGGATCTCACTTCCCTGACCAGGGATCAAACCCATGTCCCCTGCATTGGAAGGCAGATTCTTAACCACTGGATCACAAGGGAAGTCCCACATTTCTGAGTTTTACAGATACTGTAACTGCCCCCAGAGGGAAAAGGCGAACTGCCTGATGACCTGACTGCAACCATGCCATAAAATGCTTCATCTTGAGCCAGTACTGAAAAGTTGTCGCTATGAGCCGTGAACAATGCTGCGATTCTTGGCCTGCAGAAAGAAATTCAATCCAGGGCCAGTGACAAGGCTTGATCACTCAGAGCTTTTGTGTAGTAAAGTTTTATTAAAGTATAAAAGAGATAGAGAAAGCTTCTGACATAGACATCAGAAGGGGGCAGAAAGAGTGCCCCCTTGTTAGTTTATAGCAAGAAGTTATATACCTATTGAAGAGTGAAAGTGAAGTCGCTCAGTCGTGTCTGACTCTTTGTGATCCCATGGATTGTAGCCCATGGAATTTTCCAGGCAAGAGTACTGGAGTGGGTTGCCATTTCCTTCTCCAGGGGATCTTCCTGACCCAGGGATCAAACCCGGGTCTCCTGCATTGCAGGCAGAGGCTTTACCTCTGAGCCACCAGGGAAGCCCTATTAGCAAGCTGCTAATTAGAGAAAGGAAATGCCTCAAAACTGAGAGAGTTGCACCAGGCCCCTCACCCACAACATGCATTTTGAGATAGCATTGGCACAAGGTGAGTCATCCTGGAGCCATAAAACAATTGACATGAATCTTGAAGAAAGGCAGGTTTCCAAGCAAATACATAGTTTCATTAACATAGCTTAAGAGAACATTTCCATGAGTAAAACATACTGGTTTGTTGAGCCATTATCCCCTCTGAGTCTTAGGTGGAACCTACTTGAAGAAGACAGAATTTAAGGTAAATAATGAAATAAATTCATTAACATAGCTTAAGATTCCATAGGAAAAACACATTGGTAGCTCAAGGTCTGAGAAAAGTTAAGTTCAGGTGGTGACAGGTGTCATCATGGAAACGCAGAATTTTAAAAAAAACCTCCTTTTACTTTTTATAGAGAAGGAAAAAAAAGTCTGACACTTGTAGCTTGTTTCCTCCTGCAGCTTAAGAGAGGGAAAATAATTCTGACACTTGCTGCCTATTTCCTCTGCTTGGGGACCCTTAGCCTTCCTGCCTGTTACCCTCTCAGTCCCCAACCTATGCCTAGCATAGTTCCAAGAACTGGCCTTAAGAGAACTGATTAACACTATCACTCATAATAAACTATGTCTTTGTGGGCATCAAAATAATTGTAGCTTGTTCTGCCTGTGTACGGAAACAGGCAAGTATCAGTTCAGTTCAGTTGCCCAGTCATGTCTGACTCTTTGTGACCCCATGAACTGCAGCACACCAGGCTTCCCTGTCCATCACCAACTCCTGGAGCTTGCTCAAACTCATGTCCATCAGTTGGTGATGCCATCCAACCATCTCATCCTCTGTCATCCCCTTATCCTCCTGCCTTCAATCTTTCCCAGCATCAGGGTCTTTTCCAAGGAGTCAGTTCTTCACATCAGGTGGCCAAAATATTGAGTTTCAGCTTCAGCATCAGTCCTTCCAATGAATATTCAGGACTGATTTCCTTTAGGATGGACTAGTTTGATCTCCTTGCAGTCCAAGGGATTCTCAAGAGTCTTTTCCAACACCACAGTTCAAAAGCATCAGTTCTTTGGTGCTCAGCTTTCTTTATGGTCCAGCTTCTACAACCATACATGACTACCAAAAAAACCATAGCTTTGACTAGACAGACCTTTGTTGTCAAAATAATGTCTTTGCTTTTAATATGCTGTCTGGGTTGGTTATAGCTTTTCTTCCAAGAATCAAGTGTCTTTTCTTTCTTTTTTTTTTTTTTTCATTTATTTTTATTAGTTGGAGGCTAATTACTTCACAACATTGCAGTGGGTTTTGTCATACGTTGACATGAATCAGCCATGGAGTTACATGTATTCCCCATCCCGATCCCCCCTCCCACCTCCCTCTCCACCCGATTCCTCTGGGTCTTCCCAGTGCACCAGGCCCAAGCACTTGTCTCATGCATCCCACCTGGGCTGGTGATCTGTTTCACTATAGATAATATACATGCTGTCACCATCTGCAGTGATTTTGGAGCCCTCCAAAATAAAGCCTCTCACTGTTTCCACTGTTTCCCATCTATTTGCCATGAAGTGATGGTACCAGGTGACATGATCTTAGTTTTCTGAATGTGAGTTTTAAGCCAGCTTTTTCACTCTCCTCTTTCAATTTCATCAAGAGGCTCTTTAGTTCTTCTTCGCTTTCTGCCATAAGGGTGGTGTCATCTGCATATCTGAGGTTATTGATATTTCTCCAAGTAGTCTTGCTTCCAGCCAGCCCTTCAGCCCAGCATTTCGCATGACGTACTCTGCATATAAGTTAAATAAGCAGGGTAGCAATATACAGCCTTGATGTACTCCTTTCCCAATTTGGAACCAGTCTGTTGTTCCATGTTTGGTTCTAACTGTTTCTTCTTGACCTACATACATATTTCTCAGGAGGCAGGTAAGGTGGTCTGGTATTCCCATCTCTTGAAGAATTTTCCACAGTTTGTTGTGATCTACACAAAGGCTTTGATGTATTCAATAAAGCAGAAGTAGATGTTTTTCTGGAAGCTCTCTTGCTTTTTCTATGATCCAGCAGATGTTGGCAATTTGGCCTCTGGTTCCTCTGCCTTTTCTAAATCCAAGCTTGAACATCTGGAAGTTCACGGTTCACATACTATTGAAGCCTGGCTTGGAGAATTTTGAGCATTACTTTGCTAGCATGTGAGATGCATGCAATTGTGTGATAGTTTGACCATTCTTTTGCATTGATTTTCTTTGGGATTGGAATGAAAACTGAACTTTAAAGTCCTGTGGCCACTGCTGAGTTTTCCAAATTTGCTGGCATATTAAGTGCAGCACATTCACAGCATAATCTTTTAGAATTTGAAATAACTCAACTGGAATTCCATTACCTCCACTAGCTTTATTTGTAGTGATGCTTCCTAAGGCCCACTTGACTTTGCATTCCAGGATGTCTGGCTCTAGGTGAATGATCACACCATTGTGATTATCTGGGTCATGAAGATCTTTTTTGTATAGTTCTTCTGTGTATTTTTGCCACCTCTTCTTAATATCTTCTGCTTCTGTTAGGTCCATACCATTTCTGTCCTTTATTGTGCCCATCTTTGCATGAAATGTTCCTCCTTGGTGGTATCTCTAATTTTCTTGAAGAGATCTCTAGTCTTTCCCATTTTATTGTTTTCCTCTATTTCTTTGCATTGATCACTGAGGAAGGCTTTCTTATCTCTCCTTGCTATTCTTTGGAACTCTGCATTCAGATGGGTATATCTTTCCTTTTCTCCTTTGCCTTTCACTTCATTCTTTTCTCAGCTATTTGTAAGGCCTCCTCAGACAACCATTTTGCCTTTTTTGCATTTCTTTTTCTTGGGGATGGTCTTGGTCACTGCCTCCTGTACAATGTCAAGAACCTCCATCCATAGTTCTTCAGGCACTCTGTCTATCAGATTGAATCCCTTGAATCTATTTGTCACTCCCACTGTATAATCATAAGGGATTTGATTTAGGTCATACCTGAATGGTCTAGTGGTTTTCCATACTTTCTTCTATTTAAGTCTGAATGTGGCAATAAGGAATTCTTGGTCTGAGTCACAGTCAGCTCCGGCTCTTGTTTTTGCTGACTATATAGAGCTCCTCCATCTTTGGCTGCAAAGAATATAATCACTCTGATTTCAGTGTTGACCATCTGGTGATGTCCATGTGCAGAGTCTTCACTTGTGTTGTTGGAAGAGGGTGTTTGCTATGACGAATGTATTCTCTTGGCAAAACTCTGGCAGTAAAGAGATGCAGTAAAACTTTATTTACAAAAATAGGTGGTCAGACTGCTAAACAGCCTGCAAAGGGGTTATTCTATGCATAATAGAGATTTGTTCCTGATAATTCTACTGCATAATTACAGTATATCTAGAAATTCTTAATAATTTGAGTAGATGCCAAGAGAAATGACTGAATCTTTAGAGTGAGAGCAAAATCAGACATAGTCATAGAAAAAAAATTCACTTGGTTCAGGAAACTACTTTTCCTGCTTTTTAATGACTGCCAGAACAACGTTCTTGCCAGACATGTGTGTCAGTAACTCCTTGTGAATACATTCATACTGTGGAATTATTTAAGCTCAGATTGCCATGGTGCACTGGTCTAAGATATTAAAGCAGATGGAACCATTAATGCTAAGTTTCTTTTTAAGACAGAAAATGCTTTCAAAGTAGCTAATCTTTGTAAGAATGTATTATGGTTGTTTTCTACTGTCAGTTAATTACAGAAACAAGCTGCCTTAAAACTTAATGCCCTAAAACAATATTTATTTAGCTTATCCATCTGTGGATCGCCTGGGTGGTTCTTTTGACCTAAACCAGACAAGGCCAGTTTCAAACAGTACAGATTGGATCTGCTCATGCTCCCATCAGGGGCTGGGTGGTCCCTTGCGGCCCTACTCACATGTCTCCTCGTGGGGTCGCTGTCCTCTCAGGCAGTGGGGGTGGGGAAAATGGTTGAGGATTGCATGGCTCTCACTCTCCAGTAAGCTAGCCTGGACTGTTCACAGTGCAATCCCAGGGGGCCATGATGGTGATTAGAAGCCTGAAAGGCCTCCTGAGGCCTGAGCTCTGAACAGGCACATGGGGCACTTCAGTCGCCTTCCATTGGCCTACGCAAGTCACAGGACCAGCCTGTATTCAGAAGTGGAAAATAGACCCCATCTCCTACTGAGAGGAGCACAAGGTAATACTGCAGACCTGGGAGGCATGGACAATGGGGCCATTGCTGCAGTCAATCTCGCACAGTTTGTAAGAAAACAGGCAGGATAATCATCTCTTAAAGACCGGACAGGAAACCCTATTGACAGCAGCATTCACACAGTGGAACTGAAAACAAAATTTGCAAGACTGACACATTTTCACAGTGTTGCAGCTCGTTCTTATTGTTGAATGAAACCATGTTTCAGGGGTTTGTTGGCTTTTTGTTTGTTTTCTTTGCTGCATTATGTGGTGTGTGGACCTTAGTTCCCCAACTAGGGATCAAACCCATGCCCCTGCAGTGGAAGCACAGATTCTTAACCACTGGACCACCAGAGACACCCCTCAGTTTCTGTTTTCTGTCCATCTCACAGGCCTGTCCAAATTTCAGCACTTCTCCAGAATGTGTAATTGTGCTCTACCTAAAGAAAGCCCTGGGTATGAACATTCACACTTTCAAAAGAGAGATTAGGATGTTCTTCTTTGATTGACAGGAATTCTTTTAAGTTTTAACAGAAGGTTTTGTTATAGAGTTCCTTGAAATAGTGAGTTCTTTACTTACCATGTAATTTACTTTGTAGAAATTTGGTGTGGACATTTTCTGGGCACTCCTGTTACCAGGAACATGACACAACCTTATTTCTCTCAGGACTCCTTAATATTAAGATGATATGCTTAGTCTTGTTTTTTCACCATGTTTGTGTATATGAAAAGGCCAAACCTGCAACAATAGTACCACCTTTATTTTTCTTCTTAAAGAAATCAGACCACATTGGATTTGAGGGGGGCGCGGGGGGAAGTATTGGCCCACGTTTTATCAGATGTGAGCTACAGCCTCCATTCAGTGAGATGGCTCAGGTACTAGAATGAACAGCAGGCTTGGAACCAGGAGATGTGTGTTTGGATCTCATATACAAATATTTTCTTTGTTATAAGACATCATTTAACTCTTCTTGCCTCCAGTTCAGTAGAGCAGATACCTCCACTGTCTCTCACTTCATGATTCTCTTTGCTGACGTGTGATTCTCTGGGTCTCAGTTTCCATATCTGTAAAGTGGGGCTAATTGTACTAATTTTGATCCTTTATCAATGAAAAAAATCAGAAGTGAGTTTGTCAAGCTCCTGAAGACTGAACTTGAGAGTACCTCACATATACAGCTTTCTTCTAAATCAGTATTCTTTGATACCTAATTTTGTATTCATAATCTTGAATCTACCAGAGCTTCTCAAAGAAGAGGGTCCTCAATGTCGATGTCCATCAGGATGACACAACTTGAGTCTGTATCCAGAGAGAATACATAAAGAAGTACTCAATTAGGGCTCCAGAGCTGAAGGTTGGGGTTGTAGTTCTTTCATTTAAGGCTTTCCCCTCTAATTAAATGCATATATTTCTGGAATGGGAAGCACACAGTCTTACCTGTGGTTTAGACTCTAGAGTGTGCGAGTTAGAACTTTTCCTGAGAGCAGGTTTTGACAGACAGGGAAAGAAGAGAAAGCATAAAATGTGAGACCCTAAAATGAGTGAGGGAGAATCCATAAAGAGAAAGGAGGGCAATAGCCAAGGCGGCTCAGGCAGTGACCTAACAGAAAGGATTTGGCCATGGTCCCAGTGTAGGACTCTGGAAACCTGTAGCTGCTGGACCTGAGGTGAGGTCTGGAGGTACTAAGTGAGGGGTGGGAAGTCATAACAACCAAATGCAGACAAAGCATTTCTCTTTGGGTGGCGTGAAGTTTTATTTTCCTTTTCTGTATGGGTATACTTTTATTCTCCCCCAATTATAAAATAGACCTGAATTGGCTCTATCAGCACTTTTTTTCACATTTGAAAAATATTTTACATTTCAAAGCAAAGAGGGTAGAGATGGAATTCAACTTCATGCTTCCCTATAAGTAGAACGATGCAAAACATGTTAATCTCAGCTCACCCACACGAGGCCTTGGGTGCCCAGTAACAACTGCATTTACGTTTTTGGCCTTGCGTCAGAGTAAAAGGAAAGACCAATGTACACCTGCTGAGTGTCCTCTGTCTTTCTGCCCAGATCCAACGTTGGTCTTGTTTTCTCAGCTCTGCAACTCTGTCTTCTATCCTGCAGCGATTCCGTCGCTGAGCCTTCCAGGTCAAACACCCAGGTAACGTCTTAGCCTTCATGTCTGCATTTCCCTGGAGGAGGGAAACAAGCTGCCTTCTCCCTTCCAGGCGCCAAGGTGACAGGGAGCTCAAGAGGGACCCAGAGAGACGATGTTCTTTCTACTTCTGGTGAGCATTCTGAGCATTTTGTTTAGAGGGTCAAGAACTTGACCTTTGACATAGAAAACAAATTAAAATATGTGTATATGTTAGTCCCAAACTCCTAATTAGCAACCCCCTCCACTAGAACCCTTTCCCCTTTGGTAAGGGTTTTCCAAGTTTGTTTTCTATGTCAAAGGTCAATCTCTTGACCCTTTAAACAAAATGCCCAGGACTTCCCTGGTGGTCCAGTGGTAGAGAATCTGCCTGCCAATGCAGGGGACACCGGTTCAATCCCTGGTCTGGGAAGATTCCACATGCTGCAGAGCAACTAAGCTGGTACACCACAACAATAGATAACCAACAAGGACCTACTATATAGAACAGGGAACTCTACTCAATATCTTGTAATAACCTATAAGGCAAAAGAATCTTAAAAAAAGAATAGATATGTATATAATAGAACCACTTTGTTGTGTACCTTAAGCCAACACAACATTGTAAATCAACTCTGTTGTTGTTGTTTAGTTGCTACGTCGTGTCCGATTCTTTGCAGCACATGGACTGCAGCACACCAGACTCCTCTGTCCTTCACTATCTCCTGGAGTTTGCTCAAATTCATGTCCATTGAGTCAGTGATGCTATCTAACCATCTCATCCTCTGCCACCCTCCTCTTCTCCTTTTGCCTTCAATCTTTCCCAGCACCAGGGTATTTTCCAGTGAGTCAGCTCTTCGAGTCAGGTGGCCAAACTATTGGCGCTTCAACATCAGTCCTTCCAATGAATATTCAGGACTGGTTTCCTTTAGGATTGACTGGTTTGATCTCCTTGCAGTCCTAGGGACTCTCAAGAGTCTTCTTTAGCACCACAGCTATACTTCAATTTAAAAACAAAGAGAGACTGACCTTTAATTAATTATATTAATATAAATGCCTAGCTTTGAATGTTAACTGTATGTCAGGCTCTTTGCTAAGCACTTATATGTTTTATACTCATAACAACCCTGGGTAGGAGGAATTTCACATGGGGGAAACTGAAATTGGATAACTTAAGTGACTTGCTTGGATGTGGAATTTGAAACTGGGGAGTCTGGCCCCTGTTTCCAGCCTCTGTGCTACAGCAGGAAAAGGAATAGAAGAGGTACCACCCTGAGTCTCGCCACTTTGTGGTTATGCAGTTCTCAAGGGAGACCAGTCTCCATCATCCTGTGTAGGATTTACACAGTACAAACTAAAAATGCCTCCTGGATTAATCTTGGCAGCCCACACCTTACCACCCTCCTCCTCTTCTCCTGCAATCAGTCCCTGTCTGTTCAGGGAATGTTAACTCAGGTTATTATTAGCTGAAGAATAATTATAGCTATAAATATAAAATTCATGTATGTAAATGTATTAATACCTCTCTCCTGCCCTTAATCTTGTCTACAGTGTTATCATAAAGGGGCATTTTACTGTCTTCAACCTAATCTCTGATAGGCAGAATAGAGTTTTTATGGATTTGATGTGGACAGGGCACAAATACTTAGGACAACAGAGATTGGAGGTTGTTTTTGTGTTTGTTTTTAGAAATGGTTGTACCTGGTCTGCAAAAGAGATGCCACCAACTCCTTTGTCAATGAATGCTTTTCTAGACTGTTTTCCTGGTACCTTTTTGGAATAATGACAGGTGTGTGAGATGGCCTATTGAGACAGGGTTGAAGAAATGCTTTTGGAACAGTGCAAAACTAACTGCTCCCCCCCCCCATATGCCCCAACAGAAAACCTTGGCTCCATTAGCACTGTTCTCTAAGGGAGGTAACTGAAAAAAAAGTGTTAAGTTGCTCAGTCATGCCGAACTCTTTGCAATCCCATGGGTGGTAGCCCGCCGGGTGGCTCTAGCCATGGCATTTTTTCAGGCAAGAATATTGATGTGGGTTGTCATTCCCTCCTCCAGGGAGACTTTCTGACTTATATCAGAGGTCCAAAGGGAAACTCCCACAGTGACTAAACTCTAGAACAACAGTTAACAATAATAAGAGCTGACCTCTTCTTAAAGCTTTCTATAGGTTCCAAAAAGATCTTAATGACCCAGATAACTACAAAGGTGTGATCACTCACCTAGAGCAAGACATCCTGGAATTTGAAGTCAAGCGGGTCTTAGGAAGCATCACTATGAGAAAAGCTAGTGGAGGTGATGGAATTCCAAGTTGAGCTATTTCAAATCCTAAAAGTTGATATTGTGAAAGTGCTGTACTCAATACGCCAGCAAATTTGGAAATCTCAGCAGTGGCCACAGGACTGGAAAAGGTCAGTTTTTATTCTAATTCCCAAGAAAGACAACGCCAAAGAATATTCAAACTACTGCACAAATGCACTCATCTCACACACTAGCAAAGTAATGCTCAAAATTCTCCAAGCTAGGCTTCAACAGTATGTGAACTGAGAACTTCCAGATGTTCAAGCTGGATTTAGAAAAGGCAGAGAAACCAGAGATCAAATTGCCAACATCCGTTGGATCATAGAAAAAGCAAGAGAGTTCCAGAAAAACATCTACTTCTGCTTCATTGACTACGCCAAAGCCTTTGACTGTGTGGATCACAACAAACTGTGGAAAATTCTTAAAGAGATGGGAATACCAGATCACCTTACCTGCCTCCTGAGAAATCTGTATGCAGGTCAAGAAGCAACTGTTAGAACCAGACACAGAACAATGGACTGGTTCCAAATTGGGAAAGGAGTACATCAAGACTGTATATTGTCACCCTGCTTATTCAACTCATATGCAGAGTACATCATGTGAAATGCTCGGCTAGATGAAGCACCAACTATAATCATGATTGCTGGGAGAAATATCAGTAACCTCAGATACACAGATGATACTATCTTTATGGCAGAAAGTGAAGAAGAACTAAAGAGCCTCTTGATGAAAGTGAAAGAGAAGGGTGAAAAAGCTGGCTTAAAACTCAACATTCAAAAAATGAAGATCATGGCATCTGGTCCCATCACTTCATGGCAAATAGATGGGAAACAATGGAAACAGTGACAGATTTTATTTTCTTGGGCTCTAAAATCACTGCAGATGGTGACTGCAGCCATGAAATTAAAAGACACTTGCTCCTCAGAAGAAAAGCTATGACCAACCTAGACAGCATATTAAAAAGCAGAGACATTACTTTGCCGACATAGGTCTGTCTAGTCAAAGGCATGGTTTTTCCAGTAATCATCCATGGATATGACAATTGGATCATAAAGAAGGCTGAAGGCCAAAGATTTTATGCTTTTGAACTGTGGTGTTAGAGAAGACTCTTGAGAGACCCTTGGACTGCAAGGAGATCCAACCAGTCCATCCTAAAGGAAATCAGTCCTGAATATTCATTGGAAGACTGAGGCTGAAGCTGAATCTCCAATACTTTGGCACCTGATGTGAAGAACTGATTCATTGGAAAAAACCCTGATGATGGGAAAGGTTGAAGGCAGGCAGAAGGGAGTGAAAGAGGATGAGATGCTTGGATGGCATCACTGACTCCATGGACATGAGTTTCAGCAAGCCCTGATAGTTGGTGATAGACAGGGAAGCCTGGCATTCTGCTGTCCATGGGGTCGCAAAGAGTTGGACATGACTGAGCAACTGAACTGAGCTGATGGGCTCAGATGCTATGCTAAGCAAATTACACATACTGAGTGGTTGCTATAGATTTGAGTATACTATTATGCCCACTTAACAGATGAGGAAGCTAAGGTAACAGGTAGTAAAATCGTAGCAACAAGATTTAAGCACAGAACCTGTTGACATTTTAGTCCTCTGACTCACCATGAGACTCAGCCAAGTGACAGCGTCCCTGCTGCTCCAGGGCCCTGGCAGGCAACTTGAAGAAATGAGGTCAGTGGGTGCAAACCACAGGGAGTGAGGGGGCTGGAACACATGGAGAGAATACCATCTAGCCCAGGAGGAGCTGTCACTCACAATAGGTGGGTGTGCAGCCCAGGTGCCAGGCCTTTTGGTTTGTCCAGAGTGGCCAAAAAAGCTGAAGCCCCTAAGAGATCTCTCGGGTTTTGAATGTTGGCTCCTTATTTTATAAAGGCACTCTCCATGCCAACGGCCTACCCCTGCCACTCATGCAGAGGCTACAGGCGGCCCCCTCCTTCCTCCACTGCACTGGCTCTACACAATGTGCCCCTTGCCAGGGGTTTGCTCTCAGACATTGATCTGCTCTCTGAAAGTGATCCTGCCTGGGCTCAAACTGTCTGCTCAGCTTCATGAATGCATGCTGTTGAGGAATGGAGACAGACTCAGGGAACCTGCCTGCTTCCATGTCTCCTCCTGTGGTTTACTCAGCTCAGTGCAGACTGCACCTCCAAGCTTTCCCATGTCCTCTGCAGATATCAGTGTCCTCTTGGGGAAAGTTCTCCCAAGGCTTTGTACTGTACCTGGCTCTATCCGTTCTTCCTCTTACCTGGTTCATTTCTCCTCTCTCCCAGTTACACAGTCAGCCTCTTGGGACAAGTCCAAAGTCTTACTGATTACCTCTCTCTTCCCATCTTCCCCCAAGTCTGGTCTCAGTGCTTAATAGGTTTACCTTTCAAATATTTACTGAATTAAATTTAAAAATTGCAGTACAGATGAGGCTCGTCTTCATATTCTTATTAATGACAAGGCAGGTTCAGTTGCTTTAATAAAGAACTAAAAATACAGTTACTTTGCCTATTTAAATCTGTTTTCTCATCTATTAAGTATTATCAAACCTATAGGAATCACTTAATAGGTGTAGATTGCATAGCACAGTGCCTGATGCATAGAAGGCACTCAGGAGAGGTCAGTTCATCTTGTCACAGCTTTCATGATTTAATACAATTGTTGTTTAGACTCTTCAACCCCATGAACTGTAGCACTTCAGGCTTCCCTCACCTGGAGTGAGGGAACTTCAACTGGAGTTGCTCACCATCAACTGGAGCTTGCTCAAACTCATGTCCATTGAGTCGAGGATGCCATCCAAGCATCTCATCCTCTGTTGCCTCTTTCTCCTCTTATCCTCAGTCTTTCCCAGCATCAGGGTCTTTTCCAATGAGTCAACTCTTGGCATCAGGTGGCCAGAGTATTGGAACTTCAGCTTCAGCATCAGTCCTTCCAATGAATATTCAGGGTTGATTTCCTTTAGGATTGAGTGGTTTGATCTCCTTGCAGTCCAAGGGTCTCTCAAGAGTCTTCTCCAACACCACAGTTCAAAAGCATCAATTCTTTGGCACCCAGCCTTTTTTTCTGGTTCAACTGTCACAGCTATACATGACTACTGGAAAAACCATAGCTTTGACTAGACGGACTTTGTCAGTAATGTCTCTGCTTTTTACTATGCTGTCTAGGTTGGTCATAGCTTTTCTTCTAAGGAGGAAGTGTCTTTTAGTTTCATGGCTGCAATCATCATCTGTAGTGATTTTGAAGCCCAAGAAAATAAAATCTGTCACTGTTTCCACTTTTTCCCCATCTATTTGCCATGAAATTATGGGACTGGATGCCATGATCTTTATTTTTTGAATGAGTTTCAAGCCAGCTTTTTCACTCTCCTCTTTCACTTTTATCAAGAAGCTCTTTAGTTCCTCTTCACTTTCTACCATAAGTGTGGTGTCATCTGCATATCTGAGGTTATTGATTTTTCTCCAGGCAATCTTGATTACAGCTCATACTTCATCTAGCCTGGCATCTCCCATGATGTACTCTGCATACAATTTAAATAAGCAGGGTGACATTATACAGCCTTGATGTACTCCTTTCCCAATTTTGAACCAGTCCGTTTGTTCCATGTTGAGTTCTAACTATTGCTTCTTGACCTGCATATTGGTTGCTCAGAATGCAAAGAAGGTAGTTTGGTATTCCCATCTCTTTAAGAATTTTCCACAGTTTGTTGTGATCCACACAATCAAAGGCTTTATAACATGGTCAGTGAAGCAGAAGTAAATGTTTTGCTGGAATATACATCAACAAGAATCATCCATGGGTACACCCATATGCCCTCCCTCCCATCTCCCTCCTCATCCCACCCTTCAGCCTGTCGCAGAGCCCCTGTTTGAGTTCCCTGAGTCATAGAGCAAATTCCCATTGGCTATCTCTTACATGTGGTCTTATAAATTTCTATGGTCCTCTCTCCATGCATCTTACCTTCTCCCTCCTCTCCTCCCCCCGTGTCCTTATTGGCTTTGCTGAGCCTGTGCTCTTGTATCACATCTCCATGATGGGTAAGTGTGTTTGCATCAAGGTGGGATGGTTTCAGTAAGTTGTCTTGTGCCTGAGCCTCAAGTTTCCTTATGGGGCTGCTCTAATACCTGCTGTGAAGTTTTCATGGCCATGGGGTTGCACTTGAGGGAGGTGCTTCTGAATAGCAGTCCAAGCAACTATGAGAGAAACAGACTTCTGGGGAACAATGCAAGCTGCCTTGGGTGTGCAGTAAACCTTCTGCTAAGTCCGCTAACCATAAGCCCTTTCTCATTACTCTCAGGCTGGTGTTGAGCACGTCAGGGGTTGAGGTCTTCTCAGTGTCTATTCAGAACAATGCTAAGGACGTTCCACATTGAGTAACTTTCTACCTTCTAGGCTCCCTTAACTTCCAGAGAACTGTTTACAGCCAGGCCCACAGTTCTGGAATGAGGAGCCCTGAGACACAGCTGTGGAAGAATGTATTAACCAGGCCTCATCTGACCATGCACGTAACCTCTACAGCTGGTCTGCTGACAGGATCACTTGTCTTTGCCACAAGAGGAAAGGTTTTTGTCACAGAAGCTATTTGTCTGTCACATTTTTGTGAATCTTTTCTATTAGTGCATTAATCCTAAGAAGTATTGCTGTCTTAAAGGATTTATGTGAGTCAGCCAGGGGTCTACCACTGTAGTGTTGAATCACCTTCATTGCCATTTACTTCAGCTCGTAGCTGAAGGCCAGAACCACAGGTTTAAAGGGCCATGGGTGTCTCACTTTAAGCATCTCTGCTGACCTTCTGCTCATTGACTGGTAAAAAGGAAATAGTAAGGGTGTGTGTGAACATCAACATTTTAGGAATCAGCAAACTAAAATGGACTGGAATGTGTTAATTTAACTTGGATGACCATTATATCTACTACTGTGGGCAAGAATCCTTTCAAAGAAATGGAGTAGCCACTATAGTCACAAAAGAGTCCAAAATGCAGTACTTGGATGCAATCTCAAAAACAACAGAATGATCTCTGTTTGTTTCCAAGGCAAACCATTCAATATCATGGTAATCCAAGTCTATGCCCAAGTCTGTGATGAAGAACCTGAAGTTGAATGGTTCTATGAAGACCTACAAGACCTTCTAGAACTAACACCCCCAAAAGATGTTCTTTTCATTATAGGGGACTGGAATGCAAAAGTAGGAAGTTAAGAAACACCTGGAGTAACAGGCTAATTTGGCTTTGGTATACAGAATGAAGCAGGGCAAAGTTTAATAGAGTTTTGCCAAGAGAATGTACTGGTCATAGCAAACACCCTTTTCCAACAACACAAGAGAAGACTCTACACATGGACATCACCAGATGGTCAATACTGAAATCAGATTGATTATATTTTTTGCAGCCAAAGATGGAGAAGCTCTATACAGTCAGCAAGAACAAGACCAGGAGCTGACTGTGGCTCGGATCATGAACTCCTTATTGCCAAAATTCAGACTTAAATTGAAGAAAGTAGGGAAAACCACTAGACCATTCAGGTATGACCTAAATCAAATCCCTTACGATTATACAGTGGAAGTGACAAATAGATTCAAGGGATTAGATCTGATAGAGTGCCTGATGAACTATGGATGGAGGTTTGTGACATTGTACAGGAGACAGGGATCAAGACCATCCCCAAGAAAAAGAAATGCAAAAAAGCAAAATGGCTGTCTGAGGAAGCCTTACAAATAGCTGTGAAAAGAAGAGAAGCAAAAAGCAAAGGAGAAAAGGAAAGATATTCCCATTTGAATGCAGAGTTCCAAAGAATAGCAAGGAGAGATAAGAAAGCCTTCCTCAGTGATCAGTGCAAAGAAATAGAGGGAAACAATTGAATGGGAAAGACTAGCTATCTCTTTAAGAAAATGAGAAGTACAAAGGGAATATTTCATGCAAAGATGGGCTCAATAAAGGACAGAAATGGTATGGACCTATCAGAAGCAGAAGATATTAAGAAGAGGTGGCAAGAATACACAGAAGAACTATACAAGAAAGATCTTCATGACCCAGATAATCACGATGGTATGATCACTCACCTAGAGCCAGACATCCTGGAATGTGAAGTCAAGTGGGCCTTAAGAAGCATCACTACGAACAAAGCTAGTGGAGGTGATGAAATTCCAGTTGAGCTACTTCAAATCTTAAAAAATGATGCTGTGAATGTGCTGCACTCAATATGCCAGCCAATTCGGGAAACTCGTCAGTGGCCACAGGACCTGAAAAGGTCAGTTTTCATTCCAGTCCCAAAGAAAGGCAGTGTCAAAAATGCACAAACAGTGCTCAATTGCACTCAACTCATACATTAATAAATAATGCTCAAAATTCTCCAAGCCAGACTTCAACAGTACATGAAACATGAACTTCCAGATGTTCAAGCTGGTTTCAGAAATGGCAGAGATTAACTGGAGATCAAATTGCCAACATCTGTTGCATTATCAAAAAAGCAAGAGAGTTCCAGAAAAATATCTATTTCTGCTTTATTGACTATGCTAAAGCTTTTGACTGTGTGGATCACCAGAAACTGGAAAATTATGAAAGAGATGGGAATACCAAACCAACTGACCTACCTCTTGAGAAATCTGTATGCAGATCAGAAAGCAACAGTTAGAACTGGACATGAAACAACAGATTATTTCCAAATAGGGAAAGGAGTACATCAAGGCTATATATTGCTACCCTGCTTATTTAACTTATATGCAGAGTACATCATGTGAAATGCTGGGTTGGATGAAGCACAAGCTGGAATCAAGTTTGCCAGGAGAAATATCAATAACCTCAGATATGCAGATGACACCACCCTTATGGCAGAAAGAGAAGAAGAACTAGAGCCTCTTGATGAAAGTGAAAGAGGAGAGTGAAAAAGTTGGCTTAAAACTCAACATTCAAAAAACTAAGATCATGGTATCCAGTCCCATCATGTCATGGCAAATAATTGGGAAACAATGAAAACAGTGAGAGATTTATTTTGGGGGGCTTCAAAATTCACTGTGGATGGTGACTGCAGCCATGAAATTAAAAGATGCTTACTCCTTGGAAGAAAAGTTATGACCAACCTAGACAGCATATTAAAAAGCAAAGACATTACTTTGCCAACAAAGGTCCATCTAGTCAAGGCTATGGTTTTTCCAGTAGTCATGTATGGATGTGAGAGTTGGACTATAAAGAAAGCTGAGCACTGAAGAATTGATGCTTTTGAACTGTGGTGTTGGAGAAGACTCTTGAGAGTCCCTTGAACTGCAAGGAGATCCAACCAGTCCATCCTAAAGGAAATCAGTCCTGAGTGTTCATTGGAAGGACTGATGTTGAAGCTGAAACTCCAATATTTTGGCCACCTGATGTGAAGAACTGACTCATTTGAAAAGACCCTGATGCTGGGAAAGATTGAAGGCGGGAGGAGAAGGGGACGACAAAGGATGAGATGGTTGCATGGCATCACCGACTCAATGAACTTGAGTTTGAGCAAATTCCAGGAGTGGTGATGGATAGGGAGGCTTGCGTGCTGTAGTCCATGGAGTCACAAACAGTGAGACACAACTGCATGACTGAACGGAACTGAACGGAACTGAAGGATGTGTGTTACTCATTATTTTTCATCAATTTTTTAGAAAAGCCTTCCCTGTGAATTGATTAAGGAGTTCCACTGAGGGAAGATTTCAGATCGACTCTGGGTAAATCTACGGACTCATGTAAATCCACCCATTACATCTAAATGGACTTCCTTTGAACCAGGTCACTCTGTAAATGATGAGGGCCTTAATCCTGTCTTTCGTTTAAACATGTTTTTCAAGATAATTTCTCCTAACAACCTGTTGTTGTATTGAATGATTGAGTGAAGTCGCTCAGTCGTGTCCGACTCTTTGCGACCCCATGGACTGTAGCCCACCAGGCTCCTCTATCCATGGGATTCTCCAGGCAAGAATACTGGAGTGGGTTGCCATTTCCTTCTTAGTTTGGCCCTAATGCAAACGGAGTTAGCATTGAACTATGTAAAGCGCAAAATCCCTTGTTTGGTTTCCCAGAATTTGTTTCCTAAACTTTAATAATATTTCCCATTTTTTCTTTTGTTTGAATAACAGCTAGGGAGTTTACTGGATTGAAGTTTTGACATTATCTTACCCTAGACAAAGGCACTGAGCACCAAAACTGTGTGAGGCTGCATGTTAAAGGGACCATCCCTGCCCAATTACCATGCACCTTCCATTTTTCCCTACTGGACTTTCAAGGCCCTCCACAATCTAGCCTGTCCCACACAGCCCAGCGTGCTCTCATTCTCCATTACTCAATGTACTTTGCTTTTTTTCAGGACAATCTCCAGGGCCAGTGGATATGGGTGTCCAGCTTGTGTACTGCCCCAGGCCCTGGGCATCATGCAAAGCTGGTCAATTCTATTTCCATGATCTTCTTTCTTCCCACTGCTTGCCTGTCAGAATTCTTCTCATCCTTCAAAACATCCCTTAGCCACAATGTCTTCCTTAGTTGTGCCAACTTTGATTAGTCTCCTCTTCTTTGAAGTTCTATAAGTCTGATAAGCTCTTCCCCCCAAAACAGTTCCTAAAAAGAAAATGTCCCTGCTATGGAGGGCATGTTGTTGTTGTTATTTAGTTTCTAAGTTGTGTCCAGCTCTTTGCAACCCCACAGACTGTAGCCCATTAGGCTCCTCTGTCCATGGAATTTCCCAGGCAAAAATACTGGGGTGGGTTGCCATTTCCTTCTCCAGGAGATCTTCCTGACCAGAAATTGAACCCATGGTTGCCACATCTCCTGCACTGCAGGCTGATTCCCCGAGGGCATGTACCCTCACTTATCTTCCCATCCCAACAACAGAACACAGTAGGGCTTAGTGACTATTGAATAGTTTTCGCTCTTTTCAAATGTGATTATTTTAACTCTCCAACTATTTTCTGAGTTCCTGCAGGGAATGAAGGCTACAATCCACATCTGTAGGTCACACAGTGCTGAGCACAGGATTGGTGTTCTATTATCTATTGGCTTTTTGATTCCTGAGAATGAGCTATAATTAAGACAGAAAGAAGGAAGAACATCAAATGTTGATATGCTTGTTAAGGCAAAATCAGCATCATTCTTAGTCTGAGCCCAGAGATATGTAATGTGAGCCAAAGGTGTGTGATTTTCAAGTAATAAGGCCTGTTCCAGGAAGTTGTCCACATTGTCCAGATAGAAGAATTAAGTATTTTTCGCCATCAACAATATAGTTGATTTCAAGCAAGGCAGCTTCAGTTATTTAGAATACTGAGAAGCTATTCAGGGTTATTTTTTTTAAATTAATTTATTTTTTATTGAAGGATAATTGCTTTACAGAATTCTGCTGTTTTCTGTCAAACCTCAACATGAATCAGCCATAGCTATACATATGTCCCCTCCCTTTTGAAACTCCCTCCCATCTCCTTCCCCATCCCACCCCTCTAGGTTAGTACAGAACCCATGTTTGACGTTCCTGAGACATACAGCAAATTCCTGTTGGCTATCTATTTTACATATGGTAATGTAAGTTTCCATGTTACTCTTTCCTTACATCTCACCCTCTCCTCCCCTCTCCCATGTCCATAAGTCTGTTCTCTATGTCTGTTTCTCCATTGTTGCCCTGTAAATAAATTCTTCAGTACCATTTTTCTAGATTCTGTATATATGTGTTAGAACACGGTATTTATCTTTCTATTGCTGACTCACTTCACTCTGTATAATAGGTTTTAGGTTCATCCACCTCATTAGAACTAACTCAAATGTGTTCCTTTTTTATGGCTGAGTAATATTCCACCACATATATGGAACTGAGGCCGAAGATGTAGCTCATTCAGCTTCCGACAGTGCTTCCAAGTCTTTCCTATGATTTCACGGACTCTTGAGTTCATCTTCTGTTCTGATGTCTACACCATAAACAGAGGTCTAAAAAGTATCTTGTCCACACAGTTTGAGAAGAACTATTAAGACTTTACAAACATTAAGGCCTGTTGATCCTCTGAGTCTCCCTTGAAAATAAATATAACATTCCATTATTACCATTGTGAATGGTATCTGAACATGTTTCAAATCGACATATTCGAAAAGTGAAACAGTATCAGTTTTGATCTGAAATCATAATACTACAGTTGCCTATAATGCCCACCATGCAGAGAACAACACTGTAAGTGAGGGGGAATTTACATGGTATTTAGAAGGAATGACGTTAGCCAAAGAGGAGCCAAGGGTAATAAATATGCATGTAACTCAGTGGACCATCACCAAAACTGGCTCATCCTGAATGGAGTGGAGAACGGAGTCAGGTTCTTTCAGCCTTGACAATGCAGGTTTTGACATTTCATCAGGAATAAACAGAAACTTTATGACTAACAGCTTTTGCTACTTCTAAATCAATAAACATAAAAGAGCACCTGCAGATAGAGATTTCATTAGCAGCTCTGCTTACAAATTCTTACCCCTGCAAGTGTCTCCTCCTCAAGGTCTCTTTTTCTCTTCTAAGAGACCAGGTCCTAGAGGGAGAGAACCAGATGAGTGTCACATTGTAATTCTCTAAGAAAGTTCTTCATTGCTCCTCTTATTAACAGTACTTCCACTTTTAAGTAAATATATTTAGAAATAAACATTGATATGTCATAGTGTTTCTCTTTATTAGGGCTTGACTTCAGGCTTTAGAAAAACTAATTGGGGGGATTGCCTAGAATACATTCACAAAGTATGTGGGCTTGTAAAAATGTGTGCAAAATTCATGTTACTATCCAATCATACATGCACTTGCATGTGTGTATATGTGGAGATAATTTTTTTTCTTTTTCTCTCCTTCTTTTATTTTTTGACTGCATGGGTTGCAGTCAGCCTAAGTTTTAACAGTCTTTGTTCCCTGACCAGGAATCAAAGATGGGCACTTGGCAGTGAAAGTATGGTGTCCTGGTTATGACACCTGGAGATAATTTTGATTAAGTAGTCATTGTGGAAATTTTTAAGTTAGATCAGTTTTAAACATACAATAGATGAGATTTATTAATGAAAGCAACATATATATATATATATATATATATATATATATATATACACACACACGTGTGTGTGTGTGTGTGTGTGTGTGTGTATGTATACATATATGTAACTGTTTGCTCGGTGTTTTCATAAGCATTATTTACTTTAGCCTTCATAACCACCCCACAGACCAGGTTTTATTATTCCCTGGTTTATGGATGAGGAAACAGCCTCAAAGAGGTGATGTGCTTGTTGAAGGTCACAGAGCTAATAAATCAACAAATGTGGGACATGGTCTGGGCTTTTTATTCCACATTTAATGTTTGTTCTCCTCCCCCACAGCTGTATTCAGAGTAGAGAGGATGAGGAAGTTATGTTTCAGTGCTTGCCGGTAAAGTCGGTGCTTCAGGAATAACCTGTCTAAAGATTTGGAGTTTGTCTAGAGAGGGGATTATGTGGGGAGAGTTGGTGAAAATCATGTGTAGACCACCGTTTGTTCACCAGGTCATGCGGCTTCCCTGGGCCTCACCTGGGATTGATCAACAGCCACGTGGAGAGCTGTAATTTAAGAGGTATCTCACTGGGTTAGATTCTACACGAAGATCTTGTCTAATCTTCTCAACAACCTGGTAGTCTTAATAATACACAGAACAGATCATGGAGGCTCAGAGAGGCCAAGTAATTTAAGGCCTCTAGAAGGTGGAGAAATCTGGGTTCAAACTCAGGCCCATCTGATTCCAAAGCATGGGTCCTCTGTTCCACCATGCAGATACCTCTAGTAGCCACCTTTGTGGAAAACCCTAGTTCTGTGTCAGGCTGAAAGTGGTCTTAACTCAGCAAAGGTAGCTGGGAAGTGAGAGGGTAGAATGCTTTCTTTAGCCTGTTCACATCTCCCTACTTTTTTCCTTTCTTTCTTCTTCCTTCCTTCCTTTCTTTCTCTCTTCTTTTTATGTTTTTTTCTTTTTTTCCAGCCGTGATGCATGGCTTCTGAGACCTTGGTTCCTTGAGTAGGGATGGAACCTGTGCCCCCTTTGCTGGGAGCTCGGAGCCCTAACCTCTGGATCACCAGCGAAGTCACTCCCTCCATTCTTATTATCAGAGACAATTTTTTTTCTGACCATTTTTTGGTCTTGAAACACCTTTACACCTTTAAATTACTGAGGGTCTTGAAGAGCTTTTCTTTTCCTCTGGGTCATGCATGTGGATACTTATTATTTTAAAATTGAAAAGAGCAAAATTTAAAAAAAAATGTTAATTCACTTAATAAATTGATTATATGTTAATAGAAGTGTTTTATGAAAAATAATGGCTTTCCAAAACAAAACAAAGTTTAGTGAGAATGGCGTTGTTTATATTTTTGTTAGTTTCCTTGATGTTTGACTTAGTAGAATCTGCTGGAATCTCCTCTCTGTTCCTGCATTCTGTCTGCTGCCATATCATGTGGCTGTAGTCTCTGGAAAACACCACTGTACCCTCTTGAGAAATGACAACAGAAAAGACAAATAGCATTTTGGCATTATTAAGAGAATAGTTTTGACCTTATGAAAGCCCTGCAATGGTCTTGAGGATTCCCAGAGGTCCCCAGGCCACACTTTGAGAACTGCTGCTCTATATAACCACCTCAGTATTCACTAGGGCTGGTGAAAAACCCAATGTTTGGGTCAGATGAAATGTTCCAGGTCATTGAATCCAACCATGCATCTGATAAAATGAAATTCCATGAAGTCCCCTCATTTTGCAAGGGTAAGAATACTAGAGAAGGAAATGGCACTCCACTCCAGTATTCTTACCTGGAGAATCCCCATGGACAAAGGAGCCTGGTGGGCTGCAATCCATGGGGTCACAAAGAGTCAGACACGACTGAGCAACTCACACACACACACACACACACACACATGGACTGTTTAAGTTCAACATGGATTTAAATGGATAGAAAAGTCTTTATTATGTTGAGAAGAAATTTTACTCTGTAGTTTCCATCTTCAGTCTTAACTCCATTTAGAATGAATCCAATTTCTCCTCTGTATATTCCAGATACATGAAAACAACAGCCTTGTCCCTTGCTGTCATTTTCTTCAGAAGACCTCCTTTATGTTTAAGGACTTAGGAGACCTTCCTGCTCTGAGTGTTCTCTAGCCCCACATCTCTATATTCTCATCCAGATCTTCAAATGCCAATTTGAACTCATACAATGTTGCCAGAATGCACTCAGGCAGATTTTCTCATGGCTTACTCTGTGCTTGGCTTTCATCAGGGCTACAAATGCTTCACATTCACAGACAGGAAGAAACATATTGTCAAAGGTCTCTGTCTTCTGGTTGGGCATGATCTCTGACACCCTATTTACTTTTCCACTCCTTCTGCCATTCTGGTCCAGGCTCCACTTTCTCCAAGGCATCATCTCATCTGTCCCTTCTCTTTCACCCCTACAGAAAGGCAGTGCTCTAGGTGTAGTGCTTTGAAGTTTGCAAACAGCTTTGTAAACATCATCTCATTTAATTAGCATGGAAACTCTGCACAGAATGTTGTTGTTGTTCAGTCACTAAGTTGTGTCCAAGTCTTTGCAATCCCATGGACTGCAGCACGCCAGGCTTCCCTGTCCTTCACCATCTCCCAGATTTGCTCAAACTCATGTCCACTGAGTCAGTGATGCTATCTAACCATCTTATCCTCTGCCACCTGCTTCTCCTTTTACCTTCAGTCTTTCCCAGCATCAGGGTTTTCTCAAATGAGTAGGCTCTTCACATCAGGTGGCCAAAGTATTGGAATTCAGCTTCAGCATCAGTCTTTCTAATGAATATTCAGGGTTGATTTCCCTTAGGATTGCCTGGTCTGATCTCCTTGCAGTCCAAGCGACTCTCATGAGTCTTCTTTAACACCACAGTTTAAAAGAATCAGTTCTTCAGTGCTCAGCTTTCTTTATGGTCCAACTCTCACATTCATACACAACTACTGAAAAAACCATAGCTTTGACTAGATGGACCTTTGTCAGCAAAGTGATGTCTCTGTTTTTTAATACACCATCTATGCACAGAATGCACAGATCTGAATAGTATAAGGAAAACACAGATGTTTCCGTTTACCTGATTTTATGGATTACCATGCTAATACTTCATGCCTGGGATTCTGTAACCTGCTTTGCTGGCTGCACAACTTTCAGGGTCTCCCTATTTTAAAGCACTCTACATACTGATGCTAAAATCATCTTTCTTCCCTGCTGATCTGAACATGCCACCATCTGGAGTCCATTTATAGCCTCCAACACTCTTGGGGTAATGTATTTTCCTGAGACCTTCGAGACTCTGCATCTGCTAAGACCTCTGACTGACTTTCCTCAACCTAGGATGACAGTGTTTGGCTAATCAGAGTTTTGTTCATTCATTTGTTCATCCATCCAGCATTCATTCATGTATGCATTTTGTAACATAGCATCTATGATGTGCTAGGCACTGCAATGGACAGTAGAGGGGAATACAAAAATAAGTCATCTCTGCCCTCCAAGGTTTTATAACCTCATCTAGGTCTTATATGCAGAAGTGGCTCTAGTGGTAAAGTACCTGCATGCCAGTGCAGGAGACATAAGAGACATGGGTTCAGTCCCTGGGTTGGGACGATCCCCTGGAGAAGGGCATGGCAACCCACTCCAGTATCCTTGCCTAGAGAATCACATGGACAGAGAAACCTGGTGGGCTACAGTCCATGGGGTTGCAAAGAGCTGGATATGACTGAAGGGACTTAGCATGCACACACGCATGCAATTCAAATACAAGACTAACTGTGATAAGAGAGGTGGTGAAAGTAGATTTATAGTTGTAGGTAAACTCTGGGGTTTATCTGAGGAAGAATTAATTCCAATGGGCAGAACATACAAGACCTCCAGGAGGGGTACTATTGAATTTGTACAAAGACAAGTAGATTTCCATAAGCAGAAGGGGGAAATGGGAAAAGACTGGCTCAGCTTTCTGTCTGTTGGTCAAGTTAGGTCTCCTATTGCCTTATCCGTGTGTCTTCTTGGGCATTTGAACACAAAGAATGTTTTTAACCAGTGTCCTACATACTCAAGGGCCTGGTAATCATGCACACCTGACCTAAAAAGGAAATTTCCAGCATGATAACAGTCAATGGCATATGAAAAGGCATAAACAGACAGATTTTGTTTCAAGATTATGAGTGTATAGAAGACAAACTTACAAGGAAGGTCACCCACCCTTATCAGCCAAAGAAACTTTCTTAACATTGTGTTTACATAAACTTTAGCTTTAATGATGTCATTCTCCTAAGTAAAAATCAGATCTGATATCCCCAGTGGTTTTGTTTGACCTGTGCAAAGCTGGCATATATAGGATTTGCTTTTTTTTTAACTTTAAGCATTGCAAAATCAGGAGATCCAGATGAAGCTCCTTTTGAAAAACTAGGTACTCATATGTAGAAAAATCAAATTCTTTGACTATTATGTTCTAGATACTGAACAAAAGGGAAAAACGCTCAGGCTCTTGTGGGATTTAATGGACAATAGGGAAAATAGATAAATAACATGGAAAGACTGATGGATGGCAACATTGCAGGGTTAAAAAGGAGATAGGGCAGGAGGCAGATGGGAAGGGCTACAATTTCAAATCACATGGTCATGGATGACCTCACTGAAATGGAGACATTTCAGTTAAAAAACTTAAAAAGTAGAGGAAGGGTAATAGGGAATTTTAGAACTTTGCTTTCCAGCAGAGTAGCCCACAACCATATGTGGCTATCTTAATTTGTATTAACTAAAATTAAATAAAATTAAAAATTCAGTTTTTCAGGCACAGTAGCCACATTTCCAGTGCTCAGAAGTCACCTATGGCTAGTGGCTACAAAGCAGATATAGAACATTTCCACCATTACAGAGTTCTACTGGACAGCATTTCAGAGGTGGGGTGTTCCATGCAGAGGGGACAGCAAGTGCAAAGGTCCTGGGGTGGGGGAGCGGGTGCAACATTGTAGTACTGCTCTTCTGCTCACACATTCCTGCTTTGCCCATTGTCTGTCTTATACCGTAGCTGTATGGCAGTTGTCATTTAGCACCTTACCCCAAGCCAACTTTCCAAAGGCCTTTGCCGATATTAAGTTTTAGACCTTTGGTCAATGCCATAGAATCTATGGGGTCAAGTCCCAGACTCCCTGATCTTGCACTGAGAAACTCTGTGAAAGAGCATGAAGTCCAAGGATCTAGACCAGGAGTTGGAACATGCGTGTTCTGTTTTAGAGCAGAGTAGGTTCATGGTGTGATTCAAAGGGTGTTCTCAGGGGTGACATGGCACAAGCATCCACTCACTAGAGAGATTGTTGGCCACAAGTGTCCTGGAGTGCCTTTACTGGACGAGGACCAAAGGTCTAGTGGACTTTTAGCTGGTATTTCAGGAGGAAATCTGGAGTATGGAGTATGACATTGGTTTTTGTTTTTTTTAGTTGCTAAGTCATGTCCAACTCTTGTGACCCCATGGACTGTAGCCTGCCAGACTCCTCTGTCCATCCATGGGATTTCCCAGGCAAGAATACTGGAGTAGGTTGCCATTTCCTTCTCCAGGGGATCTTCCTGACCCAGGAATTGAACCCGAGTCTCCTGCATTGCAGGCAAATTCTTTACTGACTGAGCCACAAGGGAAGCCCACGACATTGGGGCTCAAGGCAATGCCTAATTACCAGTGGAAGCAGAAGTATTTAAATATTATATAAGCTGGTATATTCTTATATGGTCCATACAAGTGGAATTTCAGCCTTGAATAAATATATGTAATAGGTATTTGGAAACTGTAATGTCTGATAGAGTTTATTGCAGGGCCCTTTCCAGTAAACACACACAGCTTTCGGTGACAGGATGGAAGGCGTCCACTATGTCACCAGCATCTATTCTGACATTTTCTCCTCCTCCTCCATCACAGGATCCCTCTTTCTCACCAGTAGGACACATTCAGGGCCCAATAAGTTCTGTGTTCTACCACCATGGTGTTTTTCTCATGTTTTTCCTTCTTGCTTGAAGGAGCCACATCCTCTTTTCTGCCTGATTGAATCTTCTGCACTCAGCTTGAGGGCACAGCTTAAACTCCCTTCATCGACTTTTCTTTGCCTATCTCAGGCCAGAAGCATTTCCCTGCTCCTGCGAGCTGCAGTGCTCATTATTCACACTCAGTTGGCAATTACCAAGACTACAACACAATATCTTTGTTTTTTTATATGTGTATTTAGTCCTGGGTCAAGTCTTAAGTTTGAGTAAACTCTGGGGGGTAGTGAAGGACAGGGAAGCCTGGTGTGCTGCAGTCCATGGGGTCAGAGAGTCAGGCACGACTTAGCAACTGAACAAGTCTTAAGATCCTTGAAGGCAGAGTTCACATGTCATTCTTTTTTCCTTGCATAGTCATATTTCCATATATATTTGCCAGGCATCTTCCATATGAGGGCTGAGGGTACAGTGGTAAACCAACATAAACCAGCAAAGGGCCCTGGTTCCCTGTAATCCTTGGTTGTCAACTTTATTTTTTCTAAGGTGAGTAAGGTTATTCAGTTCTTGCAAGTCTTAGGCAAAGATAGGGGTACTGTGTCCTACTGATAAGGAGTAAAAGCAGTGGCTGCCCCTTGCTGAAGACAGATTGATCTGGGAGGTGAAGGTTAAGGCCCTGTTGGAAGAGTCTCACTGCCAGGGCTCCACTATTCCTGCCTCCTGGAATGGTTTGAACAATGATTCACACCACAGTAGGCCTTTACGCTTTACCAAGCACATTCATCACATGCATCAGGCTTTCAAGGAAGGTCAGGTTCCAACTTGTCCACAGAGAATCACCTCCAGGTCACCAGATTTGCATCTATTTTGCCCAGCACCTATCATAATGAACAAAAGTTTTAGACTTTAATGATGAATGTGCCAAAGAGAGGACAGCGTGGCGGCAGTTCTAGTTCAGTGATGTTTGACTTGTAGCAGAATACAGAACCTAGTTTGAAGTTCTTTGGCGAAAATCGTTTCTGGGAAGAGTGATAACGATTTGGGGCTAGGTTGTGAATGGGAAAAAAAAAAAAAAGAAAACACCTTGTGCGCCAGGGCAGTGTGGTGGTGTTCCCCACTTTGTAGCTCACTTGGTCAAAGTTCAGGTCGAGGCTGGCATACAGGAAAAGGGGGTGAAGCGGGGCCTTTCAGCCTAAAGGGAGTAGGGGGATGGGCCCTGCCGTCGAGTGGGTTTGGTGGTGGAATCTGGAAATCCCGCATCTGTGGAAGAGAAGGTGCTTAAGGCTCCGGAAGTGGCTGTGGGGGCCAGGTCCGCAGGTTGAGGTGTGCTTCGGCGAGGGCGGGGCGGGGCGGGGGCGGAGCTATGACGGGGTGGGGCGAGCCGGGGTGGGCCCAGGCACGTGGGCGGAGAGGGGGCAGTGTGGGTTGTGGGGCAGGGCCGGGTCCACAGGCGGAGGAGGGGTGGGGCGGGATCATACGGGGGGGGCGGGGCCGTGCGTCGCGGGGTGGGGCGGGGCCGAGCGTAAAGGGGCGGGCGGGGCGCACCTGGGCTGGGCGGGGGAGGTGCGCGGGCCTGAGCCTGGCGGGCGCTGCGCGCCAATGGACGGAGGCTGGCAGCCTGCCGGGCACCCGAGCCGCCGTAGCACCCTCTTGCTGCCTGGCGAAGGCGCGCAGAGGCGAGCGCGGGGAACAGCCGCCGGCGCCACAGCTGCCGTCAGGGCCTGACGGCCGTGGGCTCCGTTAAAATGCAGCCGCCGTGGGAGAGCCCGGCCCTGGCCCGGGTGGCGGCCGTGATGAGAACTAAACTTTGGCACCAACACTGGCTCTTTTCGCCGCCAGGGCCGAAGGACAGACGCCAGAGTTGAAAGTTCTAGGGCTACCTCTAGCTCCTGGGCTCCCCAGTCGCCAGCAGTTAGTTCTCAGCGACGCCCCCAGAATCTTAAATATTGACTTCCTGCTGGTGTGTTTGGCAGGATTTCTGGCGGAGGAGTGTCCCTCGTTGGGTTCTAAGTACATCTAATGGCCCGAGCAGGTCAGACATGTTTTGTGGTGAAGAAAAGCAGGACGGCCTGGAATCTCTAATAAGTCACTCAGTAGCTCCTGCTGACTTGTCTCGTGTCCCTGCTCACCAGGGCCTTGGGCATCTTTGGGGGGGTTTACTTAGCTTTTAAAAATCTGGCATCATTAAGAAGACTTTACCGAGAAGGTACCACAAGGTAGATTTTTGGTCTGTAATTTAAAAAAGAAATCTTAGCCTTAAAAGATCTTGCTGGGGGACTTTCAGCTCTTGAAAGATAGGTTTGTGAAACTTGAGTGTTAGGGAGAAACACTGGGTTTGGTATGGCTTCCTTTGGGCAGGAAAGGGTCTGAACTGACTGTTGAGTCTTTGGCCTTTCTAGGCTGTGTTCCTCCTTCCCTGAGAATTCTTCCCACATAGAGATGACTGTACATGATCTACCTCAGAAGGATGTTTTGAGGATTAGCTGAGCAGTAATAGGACATCTTTAGGTCAAATGACCAGGGGAGTTTAGGAATTAGCGCAAATGACCTTACCGTGTGGAGTACAGGGTTGCCTGCAAAGAAAGGAAGGAACTGTGTCCCAAAAATGTGATAGCTAAATAAACACAAAAATCAGAGGTAGAGACTTTCCAGGAGTCGAGGGAAAAGTAGGTCAAATTGTATTCCTGTTATCCTTGACAGTTACTTTTTCACTGCACAGAATACTGACACCATGAGGGCAGCCAGGCAGTCTGTGAGGAGGATTGCCCAGGGTTTCTGTGTAAATAGATCTGGAGTGTTCATCTGCATAGAGGCTTGTGTTTCCCCCTGTTTGGGATGATGTTGTGGTGTACCTTGCCAAAATACATATTTCCTCTTATTAATTATTCTGAATGTGGTTACTTCAAATAAGGTGTACTTTATTAGCCCTTCTTTGGTTCTGACTTCCCTGGTGGCTCAGATGGTAAAGAATCTGCCTACAATGCGGGAGACCTGGGTTCGATCCCTGGGTTGGGAAGATCCCCTGGAGAAGGAAAGGATGCTGGCAACCCACTCCAGTGTTCTTGCCTGGAGAATCCCATGGACGGAGGAGCCTGGTGGGCTACAGTCCACGGGGTCGCAAAGAGTTGGACATGACTGAGCGACTTCACTTTCACTTTTCTTTGGTTCTAATACTGCCTTAGCTCTCCTTGAGACATTCCAAACACATTTCATAAGTGCATGGCCAGGTTTTTTTTTTTTAATTGGGGGAAGATTGTCAAATTTCCAACATTGAAAACCCATAATTTTCAACTGTTTTCCCTCCTTTGGCTCTGGAACCACCTTTGTATTTGTGGAACCTTCCCATCAAAGAAGTTGGAAAGGGTTTGAAAGAAAAAGAAAAATAGGTGAAATATATATTAGTTTGTTCAGGCTACCATAACAAAATACCATAGACCTGGTGGCTAACATAATGGAAACATATTTTCTCAGTTTTGGAGGTTGAGAAGTGCCAGATCAAGGTGCCAGCATATTTAGTTTCTGGTGAGAACTCTCTTCCTGGCTGGTAGACAGCCACCTTCCCTCTATATCCTGACATGACCATTCCTTGGTGCCTGTGGAGGAAAAGAAGATCTCCCTCTCTCTCTTTTTTCTTTTTTAAAACTGAAATATAGTTGACATAAACATGATGTTAGTTTCAGGTGTACCACATACTGGTTGGTATTTGCATACATTGGAAAATTCCCATAGGAAGTTATTACAGAATTATTGATCATCTTCCTTATGCTGTATATGACATCCTCATGGCTTATTTATTTTATAACTGGAGGCTTATACCTCTTACTCTTGTTCACCTGTTTTGTGCCACCCCCATCACTTGTTTATTCTCTGTATCTTTGTCTACTTTCATTTTGTCTTGGTTTTTAGATTCCACATGTAAGTGAGATCATTCAGTATGTCTTTCTCTAACTTATTTCACTTAGCATAATACCCTCTAGATCCATCCATGTTGTCACCAATGGTAAGAATTCATTTTTTTGAATGGCTGAGTAATCTTTCATTATATGTATATACCCCATCTTATTTGATCCATTCATCCATCAGTGGACACTTCACTTACTTCCATATCTTAGCTATTGTAAATAGCATGGCAGTGAACATAGGGGTGTATATATCTTTTCCAATTAGGGCTTTTATTTACATTGGATAAATATCCACCTGTGAAATTCCTGGATCATATGGTAGTTCTGTTTTTAATTTTTGGGGGGATCTTTATACTGGTTTCCATAGTGGCTGTGCCAGTTATAACCTTAACCAGTGGTACGGGAGGATTCCCTTTTCTCTGTATCCTCACCAGCACTTGTTGTTTGTTGTCTTTTTGATGATAGTCATTCTGACAGGTGTGAGGTGATATCTCATTGTGGTTTTGATTACATTTCCCTGATGATTAGTGATGTTGAGCATCTTTTCATATGCCTGTTGGCCATCTGTATGTCTTCTTTGGAAAGATGTCCCTTCAGGTCCTCTGCCCCTTTTTTTTTAATGGGGTTATTTTTGTTTTCAATGTTGAGTTGTATGAGTTCTTTGCATATTTTAGATTGACTCCTTGTTGGTTATATCATATGCAAATCATTTACATATTCCTATTCAGTAATCTGCCTTTCGTTTTGTTGATGGATTCTTTCACTGTGAAAAAGCCTTTTAGTTTGATGTAGTCCCTTTTGTTTATTTTTTCTTTTGTTTCCCTTGCCTGAGGAGACAGATCCAAAAAAGTATTGCTAAGACTGATAGCAGAGTGTACTGCCTATGTTTTCTTCTAGGAGTTTTATGGTTTCAGATCTTAGGTTTGTAAGACCCACTCCAGTATTCTTGCCTGGAGAATCCCATGGATGGAGGAGCCTGGTAGGCTACAGTCCACAGGGTCGCAAAGAGTTGGACACGACTGAGCGACTTCACTTTCACTAATCCATTTTGAGTTTGTTTTTGTATATGGTGTGAGAAAGTGGTCCAGTTTGATTCTTTTGCCTGTAGCTTTCTAGAGTTTTCCCAGCACCATTTATTGAAGAGGCTGTCTTTCCCCTGTTGTATATTCCTCCTTTGTCATAGATTAATGCACCATATAAGCATGGGTTTATTTCTGAGTTCTCTATTCTGTTTTTGTGCCAGTATCATACTCTTTTGATATAGGTACTGGCATCTGTGTGTCTGTTTTTGTACCAGTACCATACTGTTTTGATGACTGTAACTTTGCAATATAAATTGTTTGAAATCAGGGTGTGTGATACCTGGAGCTTTGCTTTCTCTCTTAAAACTGCTTTGACTATTTGGAGTCTTTTGTGTTTTCATATAAATTTTAGAATTTTTTTGTTCTGATTCTTTGATCTCTCTCCTTTTCTTATAAGGCCACTAATTCCATCATGGAGACACCACCCTCATGACCTAGTCTCACCCTTAGTACCTCCCACAGGCCCTCCAAATACCATCATCTTGGGGCTTATGGCTTCAACATATTATTTTGGGGGGAACACAGATATTCAGTCCGTAATAGAAGTGTTTGAAGGAAAGAGAAAAACACAAGCAGTATGTATCAAACCAGTGGGTGACTTGTAAACACCTGGGGTCATGTGGTTAGCCCCTTGGTTAGGGCAGTGATACCAGTGCAAGTAAATCATGGCTTAGCTCTTTCTGTGGACCTTCAGTTTTGTATGTCATGAGCTGCGCTTCCAGATTACAGCTGAGTGATTATAGGGACAAGTTAGCACAGATTCGTTACCACTGGTAAGAAAGTAGCTTTGTGCATTACACAAGCTGGTAGGAAAGTTTGCAACTTCTGTATTGACCAAGATCTGATTTAGGAAGTCTGTGCGGCCCTTGCCCATGCTGCCTTGGGCTCTCACAGATCTAAACACTCTGACATCAACTGTCTTCAGATAAGCTCTTTGTGGGTTGTGTTGCCCAACCCAGGTGCCTTGTAGGCTCTCTCTTACTGGGAAAAAGTAAGCTGACACTGGGTTTTTACTATAGAACTCCTGGTTCCTTGGTTCAGTCACTTACTGTCATATTGAATTCAGAATGCAAGCTGATTAAGACTCTTTGCACCTCTTTAGGCTAAGTGGAATGACTAGATTTTTCTTTAGGGGAGGACCTTAACTACCTCCTAAAAAAATCACTGGTAAGATAAGGCACAGATTGAATTTACACCAAAACCATTTAATTGTTTTTTTCTTTTTTAACTTTGTGTTGTGGACATTATGAGAGAATAATATAATTACTTCCTACCTTTGGTAGCTATTAACATTTTACCAATTTTGTTTCACTTATTTCTCTTTTCCCCCCTTTTCTTTTGTGGGGGACTGGTGTATTTTAAAACAAAATCCTAAATATTATGTCATCTCACTCATTAGTGTTTCAGTTTACATCTCTGATAAGGACTTTGTTCCTTAAAAAAAAAAGTTGTGTGCCTTTCTTGCCTAAAATTTTTAATAATAATTCCTTAACATAATTCCCATATTTAATTTTTCTCAGAGATGTCTTTTCACTTATAATTGGTTGCAACCAGGAATTAAGGTCCACACATTGTGTTTGGTTGTTAGGTTTTCAAATCTATTTTATAACAACCCTCTTCCCCTGCGTTCTTTTTTCATGCCTTTGATGTGATGGAGATAGCTGGTCATTTGTCAGGTAGAAAGTCCACTTCTGGGGCCACTTCTTATTGTGATGTTGTCTGATTTGTTCATTTATTTTCCATGTTTCCTGTAACCTGGCAGTGAGATGTAGTGGCTTGATTAGATTCAGACTTAAGAGCAAGCATTCTTGGTAGGTATTACTGTGTATAATCTGTTGCATCTCATCCCTAGAGACGCAGTCCCTTAATGTGTCCCTCTTTGAGATACCAAGAGTGATGAGTGGATTCAGGTGGGGTCAACTTACCTTTCTACCTTTCACCTAATGATTGTAGCATCCTTGATAGCTGTAACCTAGATCCATTTCATTAGAGGTCTCAAAATGATGATCTAGATCTATCACTCCTCTTGCATGTATCAGTTGGAATTCTGTCCATAAAGAATTTACTCTCAAAAATAAAAAAGTTACCCTCATGAACTACTTGGGTCTTCTGAAGAAAAGATTGTATAGGAAGGACAGGGGAAAGGCTTGATTTTTTTCCCTTTTATCAATTTTCTGAGTTATAATTTAATGCCTTAACAACCAGTGAGTTTTTTTCTTTTTCAAGTATCAGTAAGATCTTGTAGATCTTAATGTATTTGTTTCAATCCATTGAAGGCAGTATTCTTTTGGATGCTCAGTTTATATTTATCTCCTGCGTACTTCTTACAAGGCCCTAGTAGTCTCTGATACCTTTCTTGCTTTCCAGCACAAATTGTTCAAGCGTTATCTTATTCTGTTTCCTGGTCCAGACTCCAAATTAGCCATTTTCCCAAGGAGTACTGATTTTTCTGAAAACCAGCCATGTCCCCAAACTTTTGCCTCTCTTAGTTGTTGAATTTTTTTAACCTTCTTTCATCTTAAGTTTTTGTTTCGTTAAAAATTCTTCTCATCAGGCTGTTTCTAAGACTGTCATTTTCTCCCTCTAATGAAATAACTGGTAGCTACATTCCCTCTTTCTATATATACTGTTGGAGTGCTGGGGCTGCCTTATTTTGGGCTTTGGCTGCTGGGATATTTTCTGCAGTGTTCCACCACTTTCTTCATCTCCTTGAAATCTGTTTCATTTACTGCAGTCAGAATGATTCACTGGTTGTGCCAGTTTGACTGTTCACCCAAGTCTTCCTGTGATCCTCAGCCTTTGGATCAGTCTTCTCTGCCTTGACCTCTTCCCTTCAGCCACCTTCACTCAGGCAGGGTCTCAGTGGCTCTTCAGACTTGAGAAACTGGAAGTTCTTTCTTTTTCATTTACAGCCTGTACCCTCATGCATGCGTGTGTGATCAGTCATGTCCCTGACTCTTTGCGACCCCATGGACTATAGCCCGCCAGGCTTCTCTGTCCATGGGATTTCCCAGGCAGGAATACCAGAGTGGATATTTGCCATTTCCTTCTCCAGGGGATCGTCCCAACCCAGGGATGGAATCCCACCCTGGTGACTTGTCTCATAGAAGAACAAAGCTGCCCATTTCCTGTGTCGAAGCTGGAATGCTTCAGGCCTGGCTTAACACCCTCCTCTGCTGGAAATAAGACTTTGTTGATTGAGAAACACGTTCTGCTCCAAGTTATACCAGTATGGCCAACTTATAGTCATTTTATACACATATCTCATAGGCAAAGCATGTAATTTGTTCCTTGTATTTAAATTAAAATCAGTGATAACACTTCATAGCTTAATTATGTGCCTTGCAGATTCTGGTATAAACTTTAACCCTCACTACAAGCCTCTGTGTTAGATGCTATTATTTGCATTGTACAGATGAGGAAGGGGCTTCCCAGGTGGTGGTGCAGTGTGATGAATCCACATGCAATGCAGGAGATATGGGTTCAATCCCTGGGTTGGGAAGATCCCCTGGAGGAGGACATAGCAACCCACTCCTGTATTCTTGCCTGGAAAATCCCACGGACAGAGGGGCCTGGCAGGCAACAGTCCATGGGGTCGAAAAGAGTCAGACACAACTGAGCACACATGTGTGTGTGTGCCCATGTGTGCACCCACAAACGTGTACACACACACAGATGAGGAAACTGAACCTAGAGGTGACTTGCCCAAGATCACTGGGTGGGTGGGAGGAGGGAGGTTTGAATCCCGCCAGTCTGGTTCCATAGTCCATGTTCTGAATTGACTCTCAAATGCACTGAGGACCAAGGGTCTATTTTTTTCCCCTAAATGTCCATTGTTGTTGTTGTTCAGTCACTCAGTCATGTCCAACTCTTTGTGACCCCATGAACTGCAGCATGCCAGGCTTCCCTGTCCTTTACTATCTCCAGTTTGCTCAAACTCATGTCCATTGAGTTCAGTGATGCCATCCAACCATCTCATCCTCTGTTGTCCCCTTCTCCTGACTTCAATCTTTCCCAGAATCAGGGTCTTTTCCAATGAATGCCCATAGCCTTTATAGTACCTGCTGGTATGACCTTACCCCTCTTGAGAGTGGTCAGTACATGCTGTTGATAATGCCACATTAACTTTTCTTTCATTGGGGCGCACAGGGGCTTGTGATCCTCCTTCTGGGACTGAGGTGGAGAGGTCGGGGTCTAGGTGGGAGGGGAAATGCTGTGGTTATAGGTGTTTATGATAACTAATAGTTACTAAGAGTAAAGGTTGCATTCATTGTGTCCTAAGCAAAAAACACCCAGGTCCATCTTCAATCAATCCAAAAAGTCTGTGAATTTATCCTCCTTATTCTTTTCTTATCTGCTTATGGTAGCCTGTCAGGAGATAAAGGTCATTAAGGGAGGCATGCATCTTCCAGGAAAGGTGAGTCAGATCAGATAAGACAGCCCCTGTTGGTCTTATTTAAGAAACACTGACTTGTCCAGCTCGAAGTTTGAGTTGCAGGGCCACTACACTCTATCCTCGCATGTTATTCTCTGAGCTCTTGAAGCCTCATTTTCTTCCGCTGTTGTGAGATACACTGTGGGTCAGGTTTTTCTGAGAATAGAGACAATGTCTGGGAAGTACCTTGGAGCTTAAATGTTTCCTTCCCCAGCTGGATGCTTATTCTAAGCAAATGGACTTTCATAGACATATTTATGGAAATCTAGGCATAAAAAATTTTGCTGTTGTATGCAATGTCAGTTTCCAAGTTTTTAAAGATTGTGGTGTCCTAACATAGAGTGAATATTTTAGGTAGTGTCTAAATACTGGTACCATAACGAAACAGTCTGAGGTTCACACTTGCACTGTCTAAAATGGACTTGGCAGTAATTGGTAACTTGTGCAGCTAAAAATAGATGGAAAGGTGGGAGAAAAGTCACTAGAGATGACTCTTAGTGCTTGTGACTTTTATTTTTTTCCTCAATGTTGCATAACAACCCTGGTTAGGAATACTGATCATTCTAGTAACAATATGTTATCAAGGAGTAATTTGTGAGAGGTTATAAGATTTTATGGGAAGGCAAAGTAGTTAAAATCAGTGGCTTTTCCCTCCCCCATGGTTAATTATTGGTATGATAAATCACTTATAAGTGGGTATGGAAAAGGGAACAGAGAAGGAAATGGCAACCCACTCTGGCATTCTTGCCTGGGAAATCCCATGGACAGAGGGGCCTGGTGGGCTATGGTCCATGGGGTTCCAAAGAGTTAGACATGACTTAGCGATTAAATAAGAGAAGGAAATGGCAACCCACTCCAGTATTCTTGCCTGGAGAATCCCATGGGCAGAGGAGCTTGGAAAAGGGAAAGTTCAGAGACAACATTGTGGATTCTGGCACGTCTTTATCAGATTGAAATTTCAGTAGTCCTCTAAAAGGAGAAGGTATTTTCAACTGTGAGAAAATTACCATCTAGAGAGGTTTAATAGCCTTCCATGATCACCCAGCTAAGAAATAGTACAGGCAGAGTAGGGCCCAGGACTATCTGATTCCAATCTCTGTGGCCTTTGCACAAAACCATATTGTCTAAGTGTGTGTGTGTGTGTGTGTGTGTGTGTGTGCGCGCGCACTCAGTCACTGGGTCATGTCCAACTTTTTGTGACCTCATGAACTCTAGCATTGGCAGGCTCCTCTGTCCATGGGATTTCCCAGGCAAGGATACTGGAGTTGGTTGCCATTTCCTCCTCCAGGGAATTTCCCAACCCAGGGATCAAACCTGTGTCTCCTACATTGGCAGGCGGATTCTTTACCACTGAGCCACTGTATCCTGTTGTCTAAGACATGGACGTAATTATAACGTGTGGAGCACTGAAACAATGGGTGCCCCAAGGAACTCCAGTGGTACAATCCCTTAGTTTGTGGTATTTATATAAAACAAGGGGTACCCTAAACATTTCAAGTTTAGTGCAAAACACAGTTTATTTTCTTTCCAATGTCATAAGTAAATGGCTTCCAGGATCAGTCTTAATCCACTCCCAAGGTTTGGTGATGGCTTGAGCAGCAGCTGTCCGTCATCACCCTGCAATGCCAGCCATTGTTCAAGAAACAGGAAAGTTTAGGATGACTCATTCCGGAAGCCATTGCTCTGGAGATTTGGAAACTGACTGCTGCGTATTGCAAATGAACTTGGAGATTTATATAAATGAAAGTAGCTACCTTTTCTGGAAGACTGGAAGAAGAGGTAGAATGAGTTTCTGATAACCCAGGATTTACATTTCTGATGGAGACTTGTTTGACATTTAAGAAACTTCTGATTAGGAAGGGGGAACTGTGCATACCTATCAAAGTAAAAGAATCCACTTAAAATTGAATCAAGTCATTGAGAATACTCAAGTGTCTTTTACTAAAATTAAGCTTTGGCATATTTATCTTTTAATGGGTCTGATTACCTGAAACAAATAGCTCTCACCTTTTCTTTCCCCCCTCATCCCAGGCTTTTTCTTGAATCTGGGATGGGACCCTAGAAAAATGCATGTGCAGGCATAATTTTGCACCTCATTTCAGAGGGCTTGTGGATGTTCTGAAGCCTGGATCACCACACACCCCTAGTTAAAAGGCCCTTCTTCTAGAAGCAGCACCATGGTTCTATAATTATTTTACTTTGTATCTTTCCTTCCTCTAAAAATCTGGCATCGTGTCAGGTGCTCAGTGGGTAAATATTTCCCCAAATTAAAGCATTTTATTGGCTTGTTGAATTGGAAATTGTTCACCTCAATGCAGCAAAAGCTTCAGTGAGTCCTGGGAGGTGGTGGCCGTGGTGGTGATAACTGTTATTTAACAAATTCTCATGTAACATTCATCATCTCGGGGTTGTTTGAGGTACTTTCTTGGTGTTGTTTGAGGTACTCTAAGAACATTAATCACTGAATCCTCATAACAGCCTTGTATGACTGATGCTCTCTTTGTCTTCTTGTCTGAAGTGAAGAATGAGGTTCACGGAGGCTGGTTAGATTGCCTGAGATCACCTAGTAAGTGGAGGAGCCAGGATTTGAACCCATGAAATCTGGCTCTGTATTACAAGGTTTACCTATTCTGCTGTATCCTTTCTCCAAATAAAAGAATGTATTTCCTTGATTACAATCTCTTTCTCTGTTTCATTTTATTACTTTTGAAAGAGGGGTGTGTGTTAAATGAATATGATCATTTAATGGGATATAACTTTATTAATTTCAAAACTTGTATTAAATTGGTAGTATATCTTAAAATTTGCTTTCCAGGTGGTGCTAGTGGTAAAGAACTGCCTGTCAATGCAGGAGACATAAGAGACGCAGGTTTGATCCTTGGGTCAGGAAGATCCCCTGGAGGAGGGCATGGCAACCCACTCCAGTATTCTCGCCTGGAGAATCCCATGGACAGAGGAGCCTGGTGGGCTACAGTCCATAGGGTTGCACAGAGTTGGACATGACTGAAGAGACTTAGCATGCACTCCACCTTGAAATCTTGATGTCTTAAATTAAACAGCTACAATAAGGCACGTTTTACTTTTTAAATGTAGCTGCATAGTTTATCTGTCGAAATATCAAAGCAAATCACAGCTTTAAGATGGTGCATGCAGGTCACTCACATCTGGATCTCTCCCATGTATAAAGGAAAAAGAAAGAAAGTGAAGTTGCTCAGTCGTGTCCGACTCTGCGACCCCATGGACTGTAGCCTACCAGGCTCCTCTGTCCATGGGATTTTCCAGACAAGAATACTGGAGTGGGTTGCCATTTCCTTCTCCAGGGGATCTTCCCTACCCAGGGATCGAACCCGGGTCTCCTGCATTGTAGGCAGACGCTTTACCGTCTGAGCTACCAGGGAAGCCCCCCATTTACTAAACTTTTGTTTGATTATCTCCTGTTAAAAAAAATAAAGTAAAATGATGCCTACAAACAATGTGTGAGTTACTCAGTTGTGTCTGACTCTTGGTGACATCACAGACTGTTGCCTTCCAGGCTCCTCTGTCTGTGGATTTTTTCAGGCGAGAATATGGGAATGGGTAGCCATTCCCTCGAACCTGGGTCTCCCATATTACAGTCAGATTCTTTACCATCTGAGCCACCAAGGAATCCCAATACAAACAAAATCCATATCTATTTGTGAAGTGTGAAAAATTTAATGAAGAGTATATTAACAATTTATCTGAGCACTGATAATTGCTTATGTAATGATTTAAATGACAGAGGAGAATGCATATAAATTTTTTCCTGCAAAAAGCATGATTATCTTTAAAATAATGTTGAAGGTGAAATTACATATACATAGAAAGTTTATTATTGGTTCCCTCCAGTTTTTTTTTTTTACATAAAATTTAAAAGGTAAACTTCCATATGAACTTCTTATTTTTTTGAAACTAATAGCCATGAATATACACCAGTAGATGTAGACTTTGCCTTTGAATCACTGTACATTGTGTGGGAAGTTGGCAGATCTTACCTTCTGGGATTCAGTTAGTCTTTTTTATGTTTTATTGGCTTTTTTCATGAGGCTTTGGCCTCTCCCTTGTAGAGTGCTTTTCTTTGCTTTTTGTACCATTTGTGTTATCTGTAGAAAAAACACAATTCAGGATTTCTAATAAAGGCAAAACAAACCTTTCTAAAGTTAGAGTCCAGAAAACCAGGGCTTCTGCAATCTAGCTGGTTGTCTTCTGTATTTTTTTCTTTTTTTTTTTTTCCTAACTGGTCTAGCAACTCACTCCAGCCCCATTGGTGGTTTTGCTGTTCAGTTGCATTTGACCTTGTCAAATCATTTACCTGCAGCTGTTATGAGGTGTACATGCAAATACTTGTGATTGCCTAACACTTTTGCCTTTGGTGAAGACTGTAAATTTGTTTTACTCTCTCCTGCTACTATTGAGGGAACTGAACAGCTTATCACTTCTGCTTGGTCTAACACTCTAAATGTTGACTGTAAAGAACAAACACTACAAATGGTACACTCCATCATCCTGTGTTGTGAATTTAGGTATGAAATCTTTTGTAGGAAAATAAAGAAATTGTGTGATGTTGCTTTTAGAGAGCAGGGGAAGTATGATGCCTGTTTCAATCCATTGAAATAGAGTTTGGCTTTGTTATAGTAGAAAAGAATTTTTTTTTTCTATGTTTTGTCATTTACCGGCTATGTGAATAAGTCAGACAACCTTTCTGAGTCTTTGTTTCTAAAATGGAATACTAGTATTTTATCATGCAGTGGATGGTGGGAGAGGGGACCAGTTTTAATTTCTTGACCCTTGTCTGTCCAGCCAAGGTCTTTCTCCATTGAGATGCCAGCTCAACCCCCAGGACACTTTGGGGGCATATTTTAGACAGAGGGAAAGATGGGTCTTAATATTAACCTCATCTCTGGAGTTAGAGAGGGGAAGATAATGCTTTAATAGAAAGAGCATTTGAAGGAGGAGGAAGATTCTGATTAAATCGAGAATCCGTCATATCAAAAGAGTAAAAATGATGTTACCTATGAATCTGTTTCTAGAAGATTAAATCATTTGTTTGGCCATAAACAGAATTCTGGGAGAGGTGTCAGAAGACAACTTGTGTCAGCAGCCCTTTGCATCTGGGGAGAGCTTACCAGGTGGTTTTATCTTCTTCTAGATAAGAGGTTTGTTGCTATTTCTTGTCATCAAGGAAAGCTATTTTTTCAGATTCAGATTAGCAGCAATATTTGTTTTCCTCTACTGTTTCAGATTTATGAAAAATCTTCAAATAGCACCTGTTGAAACACTGACATTTCTACTCTTCTTGGCACATGACTTATTAAAAAAAAGAAGCCTGCTAGTCATAGGCTAATCTGCCTTGAATATCCCATGAAGTTAGAGCTTAATGAAACTGCACAGGGTCAGTTCATCAGTAGCTGGCTGTTCACACTGCTGTCATTTATATAAGGCTTTATATTTGTGGAATGCTTTCTCATACTGTTCTGTAGCTCTGAAGTAGGTATTCCTTTCTTATACAGACAAAACCAGTTACTGAGTTTTTCCATAGGCCACAACCTCACCATCTGTGAAGCAAAGATAGTGCCCACCTCACAGGGTAGGAGAGGAAGTAGGTTAAAATGCACAGCAATTTTCAGACGAAACTGGCTGTATGGAGAATGCTTAGTATGAGCTGCTGCTGTTGTCATTGCTGCCATCATCATTGTCTCCTGAAATGACAAATCTGAGGAATTTCAAGATCAAGCTCTTTGAAAAGCTGAAATAGATTTTCTTGGCTATAGTGACAGCAACTAAGTAAGAAAACAGAAGCTCAGACATTGGTATCTTGCTAAAGGTCATAGCGAGTATGTTCAGGGTCAAGGGCTCCTTACACTGGAAGGGTCTCTGACAGGATATTCATGGTCTGTCCTCCCTAAAACTTCAAAGATGGGGTCTAAAGGAGGACTTCTCAAGCTGTAGCATATACATACATGAGAATCCCTGAGAGCTTTTTAAAACACAGATTCCTGGGCCCCAGTCTTAGAGACTTTGATTCCATAGGTCATGGATGGGGCCCAAGAATCTGCATTTCTGTGCAGTTATAGGTGATGCTGATGGTACTGGAACATGGACCACACTTACTCACACCAGTCTAAAGGGCCTTAAAAGTTTTATTCCCTTCGATGTCAGAAAATTACTGAGGCCAGGAGTCTACCTGGTGTTCCGTTTGCCACCTCCATGAGGGAAGGACAAACCAAGATGGAAGACCATGACTATAAGAACTTTATTAGAATTAATAATACTGGCAACTCCCCTTGATTGGTTTCCACAAAGTAACTGGCAATTGAAAAAGTCATGAGCACTTGAAACCAAAAGGTCCATGGCAGCTGACCTACTGAGTCTCTGTCCATCCCCTGTCCTCTCTATTTTGTTCCAGTCTACCCCTTGGAGCCTGCCCTCTGGATGCTCATCACTAGGGCTCCCGCCATGTGGCTTTGGTTTGGGTTCAGTCAGTGGAAGGCCCGGGGAGGAGCAAAGTCAAGGGTGGGTGTCTGTCCCTTCTTCTGCTTCTCCTTTCCGTGTAGTGCCGGCAGTGTCTGTGACCGTCTATTACCAGTGTCAACAGGGCAGCCTCTCCTCCATCACTTCAGCTCTCTCCAGTCTCCAGTAGAGCCGTGTCTTCCCTTGTCCCTCGTGCCTGTGGCTGTTAAAGTCTTGTCATTCCTAACTCCTGTGTTCTGCAGCCTCTCCTGCTGGGTCTCAGAACCTCGCCCACACAGCTTTGATAGGCTGTCTTTTGAGAGGACCCTTGATTGATACCGGAGCATAAGAAGAGCTCCCAAAAGATGGGAAGAGTGATGGTAGAAGGTGTAGCCTTGGATGAAAAGAACATCATGAGTGGAGTGGGCAATTGGCGGTGAGGCTTATGTCACGGGGCTCCAAAATCACTGCCTATGGTGACTGCAGCCATGAAATGAAAAGACACTTGCTCCTTGGAAGGAAAGCAATGACAAACCTAGACAGTGTATTAGAACATTAATATTAGTGACATTAGTATTAGTGACATTAATTTGTCAACAAAGGTCCACCTAGTCAAAGCTATGATTTTTCCAGTAGTCATGTACAGATGTGAGAGTTGGACCATAAAGAAGGCTGAGCACTGAAGAATTGATGCTTTTGAATTGTGCTGGAGAAGACTTTTGAGTCCCTTGGACTGCAGGAAGATCAAACCAGTTAATCGTAAAAGAAATCAACCCCAATATTCATTAGAAAGACTGATGCTGAAGCTCCAATACTTTGGCCACCTGATGTGAAGAGCTGACTCACTGGAGAAACCGCTGATGCTGGAAAATATTGGGGGCAAGAGGAGAAGGGGATGTCAGAGGATGAGATCATTGAATGGCATCACTGACTCAATGAACATAAATTTTTGTAAACTTGGGAGATAGTGAAGGACAGGGAACCCTGGCATGCTGCAGTCCATGGGGTTGCAAAGAGTTGGACATGAGTTTGTGACTGAATAAGACCATAAGAGGTGAGGAGTGCAGGAAAGGGGTCTGGCCTTTAAATTGATTCTGGATTAATCACAGAAGGTCCTGAGAGGTCCCTGGGTGAGAAGCTACAACTGCTAGAATGTGACCCAAGTGTCATCCCTAAGCGTAAACTTGCACGACGAGGGTTCAGAGTCAAAGGAGCTTTTTTATGAAGAATTTACATTCCTCTCCGACAATTGCCTAAAAGTTTGTTTTTTTCTTTCCTGCCCCTGCCGTTTCCCCAGACACCCCTTAGTGCTGTCAGTCTCTACACAGGAGTCATAAGGTCTTTTTGCGGCACTTTGATCTTGCTCAATTTTGTCACAGTATATTGAATATATTCTGAAGTGCCTGCCAGAACTACATTCACAAAGTAACAACTAGTTGAACAGAATAATCACGCCTTCAGTTCCTTTGCCCATGAGTTCCAGTGATGGGCATGTCAATAAGAGGAAAAATGCTGTTTATGGTTTTGGTACTCAGCTACATCACCGTGTACAGTACCTTTGCCATGAAGCAGGACCATAGCACAGACTTGTACCGACTCTCTGTGTTTACTGGTTCTTTTCTATTGAAATGGTATGCCCAGGTTGAAACTGTTCAGCAGCTTTTAGAGATTTTTTTGGGTGGGGTGGGGGTGGATAGTAAAGATTGTCTTATTACTTTGTCTTAAATGTTTTAAGGATAAAACAGGTCCTTGATCTCAAATTTTCCGTTATTACAATTCTTTAGGGAGCAGAAAAGTTCTTGAGGAGGATAAATGAATTCTGGAATTTTTTCCTCCCTTTCTGTGTTTTCATATCCCTCTGTGTCAGAAAACATGACTTTGTGAGGGAATTGGGGTGTGACCTTATACAACTGAGGCAAACCATGGTGAATCACGTTATGTTACAGTGGCACAGATTTCAGGCACATGAGCTCTTTGTTTCTGCTGAATTTTCCCTCCTTTCTGGTTATTTATCCTGAGGGCGTGGTGGCTAGACACCCTGAGAAGACAAGCCACAGTGGAGAGGATCCGAGTCTGCCAAGAAGGCCACGGTGTCTTCCTAGATGAAGGCTGCCTTGACGTGGTGATGTGTGAGCGTCAACTCTTAGTGGAAATTGGCCTAAGAGAATAAGGGGGTCCCTAGTGCAGATGATCCTCAGAGAGGCCATATCCTGTCCGGGGAACAAGGAGGAGTCCGGCGTGGAGGACTGGGGCCCCCCATCATAGGCTTCTTTTCCAGTCTTGGATCCTGCGGTGAGGATGGTTCTTGCTGATCTGCTTTGTTTCCACCTCCTAGAGTAGGGGTCCTCCCTATCCCCCTCCCTGGGGAAAGAGCCTTTCTCTTGCTGGTATCTCCATCTCTGGTTTGGCCCCAGGAAGTCTCTGGGAGCCTGCTGGTATTTTGAGGACTCATCTCCTTACTCACTTCCCTTAGGATGAGTTATCCATCTTCATTATTGGTTTGGTTTCCTTTGGCTCCACAGTGCCTGTTTTTTTTCTCTCCTCCTCCCCCAGCTTTGTTCCCTAGGCTATTATGGTGGGCTGTTTTCCCAGCTCATCTTCTGTGAATAAGCTCTCCCTGTTGTCTGCTCTCCTTGTTTCCCTGCACAGCCCTCCTGTTTCTTATCCTTTTACCATTTACCTGGCCCCAGCTGAGGGCTGTTTCATATAAACAGGGATGCTACAAGCCCCTTTTAGAAATCTGGTAACTCAAACCCACTTTTACGTGTTAAAGGTCCCCTCTTTTTTAGGTGATTTAAGCTCTTACAGCAGTTATATTTACCTTTCTTCCTTAACTTCCCAGGAGAAGAACTTTTGCATGGGCTTGGATAACCACTGTCTCACTGGTCTGCACTGGGGGATGCAGAGTTTACAAACATTGATTTCTAATTAGTTTTACATTTTCAAAACTACCTCCTTTAAATAGAGACTTCTATCTTGGTCTGAACACATGGTTGAACACACGGTTGTAATTGGTTCAGAGGCTGTTCTTTAAGCTGAGTTAGGAGCTGGGGAGGCTCTGGTTTGCACAGTCAGACAGGGACCTGTTTGTGTGTACAAGCTGACTTTCACACATATTCTGGTCAATATGCCACAGGCTTTCCATAGACCCCATCTATGGGCACAAATAACTTCACCAAGTGAGACCAAAGCCAGTGGCCTCTGCAGAAACCGAAGCTACAAGTGAAGCCTCGAGAGACATAACTAGGCTATTGCTCTCTGAGCTCTTTCTCTGAGCCAGGCCCTTGGTTAGACACATTGGGCAGTAGGATGAGAGGAAGGAAAATCAAAGAGGCAATGTTATCAGGAGCCAGGAGCACAGGCCTAGGGAACCTCTTTCCCCAGAGCCACTGACATGTGAATGACGTCACTGGCCTCTTACCCGGCCAGAACTGGATCAGCTTTGTGTCTCCTGTCCTTTTCCCACCCACACTAGTACCTGAGGCTCCACACTCATCCAGCCACCAAGCTCCACCAGTTCTAAGTCAGAGATGTCTCGACCCCGCTTTCTCCCATGGCCACGGACTGAATTCAGGGCCTCATTCTTTCTGGTCTTCTAACTGCTCTCTACTCCCAGGACCTCAAATCTGTCCTCCACACTGCTGATGAGGGAGGAACTATCTAGAAGCACTGGCAGGACCACTGAGATAGGTTCTGGGCTTTCTGTAGGTAAGGGGAGGAAGTCTCCAGTTCAAAAGCAACCCACATCAGCAGTGTTGGACAGCCAATCTGGCATTCCACCCTGCAGCCTAAGGGGCAGAACAAGAGGCACGGAGCTGGCTGGCACTCCCAGGGGAAGTGGGCAGTCAAGAAGTAGGAGGGGGAGGTGGGAGGGGGGATTGGGATGGGGAATACGTGTAAATCCATGGCTGATTCATGTCAATGTATGACAAAAACCACTACAATATTGTAAAGTAATTAGCCTCCAACTAATAAAAAAAAAAAAAGAAGTAGGCCACCCAGAAATATGGACCTTGCACCTCCTCTGCCCTCTATGCAAATGCCCAGTGCTTCCCACCTGACTCTTAAAAATAGTCTTTGTACTTCATGTAGCACCTTTCTTCAGAGGATTTCACAAAAGAAGCTCAAAGCAATCTACTCATAGACCTGGTTCGCAGGCGTCCCTTCCCCAGCAGTGTCTGAGGGCAGGGGGAGAGGACAGGGGAGCAGGGCCCTGGCACTTACTTGGGAGAGTTTCTTCTGCTTGGGAATTCCTTTCTGGTCCTCTGAAATCTAAAGTAGATCCCATTTAATTTGAAGAATATAAACAAATACCACTGTGTGTGTTTGAGTGAGAGACAGAGAAGGCGGGGAGCAAAGAAAGGCAGGAAACATAATAACTGCATGGTTAACAGGGTTACCTCCTCTGGGGAGGAGGATGGGGGCAGTCTGTATGGAATGATTGCTCCTTTCACTTGTGGGCTGTATGATTTTGTTTTTTTTGTTTTTTGTTTGTTTTTTTTTTTTGCAAGAAATTATATTTATTGCTCAGGTAATATAAAAAAAAATCTCTTTGTAACTTAAAGTATCATGAATTTTGGTGAAAAAAGTAATGATGCACATTGGTGTGGTAGTAAACCAGTACCATGCACATCTCAAACCACTAAAATACTAAACAAGTAATGAACATTTATATTGAGCATAAATATAAATGAATATTTTCCTTGTTTCTTCAAAACAAGCTTGAGATCCTGGTTTTCTTGAACTTAAAGACATGGAAAGGAAAATATTTTTAGTATTAGGTTATCAATAGAAGGTACTCATATCTTGCTTGTAGTGGCAGCTACAGAGCTTAATGTGTTTGTCAAAACTTAGCAGTGTACACAGAATATAGTGAATTTTACTCCATGTAACTTATACCCCCCAAATAAGTAAAAGAATAGGTTATCATTAGAGAATGGTTGGCTGTCCACAAGTAACTACCACTGATAACTGCAGATTTTCTGCATGTAAGACTGTTATTCAGCTTAAATACAGTACTTCACATAATCCCCTCAATAAGCCTGACACCGTCATTAATTCCCACTTACAGATAAAATAATAGACGCTTGGAGATGTAATGTGCACAGTGGTACAGCTGGTAATCAGATGGTCTGGATTGGGAATCCAGCTGTAACACCATGTAACTGCACTGTCCTACACATGTCTGTCCAGATTGCCCATTGGAGATGCAGTACTCCTTCCTGCTGGACACCCTTGGCCTCTGCAGGGAGAATCTGGGGTGAACTCCCTTCAAGTCGCTGTTCAACCATGTCTTTGGGTCCGCCTTCATGTCTGAGTGATGCCAAGGCCACCAAAGGCAGCAGCCTTGCACTCCCTGCCCACATTCCCACCTACTTCTCCCAGAGCATCCTCAGTGGATGATGCCCCAGTGTCCACGTGGTCAAGTTCCGGCTAACCACCTGCTTACAGATGGACCCACCCCATCGGAAGAGCAAAACTAGAAGTGGTTGATCCAAGTATCATGGACCAGCCTCTATTACTCCATGTCCACCAAAGAATTCATCCCTGGTGCACCCTTTAATCTCTAGGGTCGAGCTCAGCCCCAGTGTCAGGAACCTCTTTGTGGGACTGAACCTCATGTGAGGCAACTCAGGACACAGGAGTGATGTGTCAAATCACGATTTGCTTGCTGGTGTATAGGCTCAAGCAACCCCGGAGTTCTACTTGTGGGAGAGAGGAAAGCACATCCATGCCAGGAACAAGCAAGGGCAGTGTGGAAAGCCTACTGGGTGCAGACAGGAGGCCCCTGGCACCAGAAGTCCCCCCACTGGCCTTCAGTCACCTGCTGCTCAGACACAAAACCCAACAGCAGAGTGGGAGGGGGCAGTGAAGTGAGCCCGTGCACCTGGCAGGAGCTGGAAAAGGGGATCAGGTACTGGGGGTGGGCACAGGGGTCAGTGGGGGCAGAATCTGGAGAAGGGCAAAGGACCCCGAGAAGGGAACAAGCTTGGGAGAAGGCCCAGGCGTCCTGGGGAGGTCATGAGAGAGGGGGACTCTGGGCCTAGGGTGGGATGAGGGGTGCTGGCCGGTGGGCTATGGGTTTCTGAAGAAAGACACTGGGTTTCTCCAGGGTCTGGAGAAAGCTGCAGAGTGTGGGGTCAGAAGAGGATGCAGGGCTGTGGTGGGGAGTAGGGGCAATAAGCAGATTTCAGAGATGGGGAGAGGGCCTCGAGGCTTGGGGGAGGGGAGAGTGCTCCAAGGAAGAGGGGGGTCAGGGGAGAGGGCTCAGGATCACAGATCAGGATGGAGCCACAGGGTCTTGGGAAGAACATGGAGTCCTTGGGATTTCCCAGAGGACCCTGGTTGGGGGTGGGGGTGGGAAGGGCAACAGGGTAAGAGAGGGCACTAGGGTCCTGGGGAGGAGCGCATGGGGTGAGAGGTGGGGCTTGGGATTGGGTCGCAGGCACGGAATCTAGGGAGGGGCGCCCAGTCCAGGGAAGGAATTCAGAGTCCAAGGGAAGGGCAGGTGGTCTCTGGAAGAAGTGCAGGGTCAAGATGGGAGCACCCAGAGTATGGGGAGGGATGCGGGACTGGGAGAGGGCTTTGGGTCCCGGGGAGCAACACAGAATCCATAGGAAGAGCACGGGGTCCTGGGAAGAGACGTGGATTCTGGGACGAACTCGGGGTCGCGGGGCTGGGGCCTCAGAGGGCTGAGGCAGTGCTTTAACTGCTTCAGATGGAGTCATTGTCCAGGTCCCAGGAAATGTACCACAGGATCACGCACAGGATAAGCAAGATAGCAAAGAGGAATAGAGCCACGAAGATGGCCTTGGTCACCGGAGCAACCAGGGCCTGCATGGTCTCACCGAGGGGGCGCCGCTGGCTCCTGAAGGAGGGACATTGACGAGAGCGGTGCAGGCTGCTACCTGCACCCGTGGAGAGACACCCTGAAGGGAGGACACTTCTGTGGGCCAGCATCCCTGGGGCAACTGCTGCGCTTGGGGCCAAGGGCTTGCCTGGTCTGGTGGAGACACCAGGTCCCCTGGACCCCCAGCCCATGACTCCTTCACCATTGTGCAGCTGGGAGGCTCTGCCCTTGGACGGTGGGAATAAAAGAATCTTAAGGCTGAGGGAGAACTGTCAGGCACTGCGGGGCACCTCCAGAGTGGACCCAGGGTCTCCTTGAGGAGAGAGACTGGGGAGACGTGTGAGGGTCTCCCCTATGTTCCCCAGGGCATCCCTAAAAGACCACCCCACTCATCTCTGGCACTTCAGGGAAGGTCATGTGCTAGTCCCATCCCATCCCATGCCCAACATTACACACTGACATTTTCCTGCACACAGTGACTGGCTCCAGGGCCGTCACCATCCTTTGGTGGATCTTTAGATCCGCATATTAACGAGATCCCCAGGAGGGGGAGGGGCTTCCCTGGTGGCTCAGATGGTAAAGAATCTGCCTGCAGTGCGAGAGACCCTGGTTCGATCCCTGGGTCGTGGAAGATGCCCTGGGGAAGGGAATGGCAACCCCAGAATTTCATGGACAGAGGAGACTGGTGGCTTCCATGAGGTCGCAAAGAATCTGACACGACTGAGAGACTCACACTTTCACTTTCAGGAGGGGGAGGGGGCAAGTCACCACGTGTTCACTGCCCCTTGTGCTGTGGTCCTCTGCCTTGTATATCTGTGAATGCAGGGTCATTGTGTCTTCCATAGTCAGGAGTGGCTTCCCCAGTGGCTCCTGCGTGTGCCTGCTAAGTCGCTTCAGTCCTGTCCTGCGTTGGCAAGCGGTTCTTTAACCCCTACCGCCACCCAGTGGTAAATAATTCGCCTGCAATGCAGGAGCTGCAGGAGACGCGGGGGATCCCTGGGTTGGGAAAATTCCTTGGGGGAGGAAATGGCAACCCACTCCAGCATTCCTGCCTGGGAAATTCCATGGACAGAGGAGCCTGGTGGGCTACAGTCCATGAACGACTTAGCACGCACGCATAGTCAGAAGTAATTGAGCCTGATTTCTTCAGTGGAGACTCTGGAAGCTCCAGTTAGTTACTCACCTAGCAAGAGTTGTTCTCAGTTCCTTAGGAGCGTGATTTCATTCATTCTGGAGAAGAAATTTTTTCATGACTGAAGAGCAAGGACCACAGAGAAAAAAATTGATCTTAATGGTTTAAAGGAAAACAGAAGTTAGGACTTCTCTTCCCAGCCCCCACCCCACCTCCAAACCTCTGTTCTTGGCTTTCTCCTACTCTCCAGGTGGTTTCTCAGGTGGAGACAGGCAATAAATAGTGATTTCTGTGCTCTGCACATCAACCCTGCAGTCTAGCCTGTTCTAGTGGGAGGGAGAAGTAGCACTTTGCCCATGGGGTTGTCAGAAAAGGTGACTGTCAGACTTGCAAGCACTGGCTGCACAGGCCAGACCACCCATCACGACCCCAGCTGCCAACATGCCACTTACCAGCCACTGTCAGGAGAGCATTGCTGTTGGAAGGAAGGAGGACACTTGCAGTTTGAGTGAGATCTTGCATGCTCAGTCGCTCAGTTGTGTCCTACTCTTTGTGACCCCATGGACTGCAGCCTGCCAGGCTGTTCTGTCCATGGGATTTCCCAGGCAAGAATACTAGAATGGGTTGTCATTTCCTCCTCCAGGGGCTCTTCCTGACCCAGGGATCGAACCCTCATCTCCTGCATTGCAGGCAGATTCTTTACTGTGGAGCCACGTTGTGAAATATCTCTGAACTGGAATATCTCTTAACAGACTTAGGTCAGTTCAAGCTAGGAGTGTTTCCACATAGTCTTTGCTGCTAAATTCCTTCACTTGTCACTGCTACTCTGAGTTAGTGTACCGTGATTTTCTGTGCTGAATCTTTTCCTATGGTGATAGCAACTTTCCTTCCTCAGCATCAGGCCAGGCCAGTGGGACCATCCAGTCTGTAAAATATCAGGCACCTACTGTGTACAGAGTATCTAGGGGGGTACAGCAGTCAAGGTGGCAATCAGTAAGACAGAAACAAGGATGAGAGTCTAGTGGAGGCCCTAGAACAGCATGCAAATACCTAGGGCAGAGGCAGGTGTCGGGTTTGCCTACTCAGATCTGAGCAAGGTTCAGAAGAGAGACCGAAGAGTGAAGTCAGATATGAATGGCAGAACAGGAGAAGGCTTCGTGGAAGAGCTAACAATAGGAGAGAGAGGGGAAGGTCACTGCATGCATCGCTAACCCAGAAGTGTGAAGTGCAGTCCTATGTGAGAAGTCCCAATAGGGTCATTCTGTGGCCAGAACAGAAGGTTGTGGTGCAGGGCAAGACAAAAGGAACACACAAATGCAGATGCTGGTGGGGGCTCAATGGCTGATAAAAATGAATGAAGCTGCCCAGCTGCAGGAGAAACACTGGCCCAGCACAGGGGCCAAGTATTGTCAGTGCTCCCCCCGAACCTTTTTTTTTTCTAATTGAGCTGTAAATCCAGATTTTGATGTGGCCTCTCCCAATTTTAAATGGTTGGCAACCATTGTGGAAATGCTAAAAGCATCCTTTCTCTCATACTGACATGTCTCCCAGTCCTGTTCCCCCACATATGACTCCCTTTGCTTTTCTCTTCTCTCCTTTCCCAGGGTCACACAGCGCCCAGCCAAGATGGTACCTGTGGGTAACAGGTGGTGGGTGGGAAAGGGTGAAGGGAAGAGAAAGTGCCATGGTGATGGAAACTACCAAGTTCAGTTACTCTCCAGAGAGGCAAGCCATAAGTTCCTGGTAGTTGCTCTTTCTCTCTACCAATCAGAAGTAGCACCCACGAGACCAAGACAAACAACTGATCTACCAATCGTATTGACATATATATTTACATACCAGAAAATTTACTCTTCATTCATTTTCAGTGTATCATCGAATGCATCTTAGCATTCAGTATGATGCTGGCTATAAGCTTTTCTTTATATATACCCTAATCCATTTGAGAAATTATGCTTCTATTCTTAACTCATTGAATAGTTTTTATTTTAAAAAAGGCTGTTGGATTTCACCAAATGCTTTTCCTGTATATATTTAGGTAATCCTGTGGTTTTTGTCCTTTCTTCTATTAATATAATACATGACATTAATTGATTTTCACATGTTAAAACAACTGCATATCTGGGATAAACCCAACTTGGCTATGGTGTATCATCCCTCTTATGTGGTGCTGGATCCAGTTGATAAGCATATTGTTGAGCATTTTGTACATTTGTCATGGTCTATCATTGTCTTTCCTTGTGCTGACTTTATTCAGTTTGGCATATGATACTGGCTGTGTAAAATGAGTTGGGAGTTGTTCCTCCTCTCTTTAACATCTTGGTACAGTGTATGAGGATCAGTGTTCATTATTTTACTGTTTGATAGAATTCAAAATTAAAGCCATATGAACTTGGGCTTTTCTTTTTTTTTTCATTTATTTTTATTAGTTGGAGGCTAGTTACTTTACAATATTGTAGTGGTTTTTTGCCATACATTGACATGAATCAGCCATGGATTTACATGTGTTCCCCATCCCGATCCCCCCCTCCCACCTCCCTCTCCACCCGATCCCTCTGGGTCTTCCCAGTGCACCAGGCCTGAGCACTTGTCTCATGCATCCAACCTGGGCTGGTGATCTGTTTCACCCTTGATAGTATACTTGTTTCAATGCTATTCTCTCAGAACATCCCACCCTCGCCTTCTCCCACAGAGTCCAAAAGTCTGTTCTGTACATCTGTGTCTCTTTTTCTGTTTTGCATATAGGGTTATCATTACCATCTTTTTAAATTCCACATATATGTGTTAGTATACTGTATTGGTCTTTATCTTTCTGGCTTACTTCACTCTGTATAATGGGCTCCAGTTTCATCCATCTCATTAGAACTGATTCAAATGAATTATTTTTAATGGCTGAGTAATATTCCATGGTGTATATGTACCACAGCTTCCTTATCCATTCGTCTGCTGATGGGCATCTAGGTTGCTTCCATGTCCTGGCTATTATAAACAGTGTTGGGATGAGCATTGGGGTGCACGTGTCTCTTTCAGATCTTGTTTCCTCGGTGTGTATGCCCAGGAGTGGGGTTGCTGAAACTTGGGCTTTTCTTTGTGGAAATAATTTTTACATAATAATTCAAAATTCTTACTTAAAAATTTTTTTTATTTCTTTTATTTTTGGCCATGCTTGTCTTATTTTTTTTTTTTTTTTTCCATTTATTTTTATTAGTTGGAGGCTAATTACTTTACATCATTACAGTAGTTTTTGTCATACATTGAAATGAATTAGCCATGGATTTACATGTATTCCCCATCCCAGTCCCCCCTCCCACCTCCCTCTCCACCCGATCCCTCTGGGTCTTCCCAATCCACCAGGCCCGAGCACTTGTCTCATGTATCCAGCCTGGGCTGGTGATCTGTTTCACCCTAGATAATATACATGTTTCAATGCTGTTCTCTAGAAATATCCCACCCTCACCTTCTCCCACGGAGTCCAAAAGTCTGTTCTATACATCTGTGTCTCTTTTTCTGTTTTGCATATAGGGTTATCTTTATCATCTTTCTAAATTCCATATATATGCGTTAGTATACTGTATTGGTCTTTATCCTTCTGATTTACTTCACTCTGTATAATGGGCTCCAGTTTCATTCATCTCATTAGAACTGATTCAAATGAATTCTTTTTAATGGCTGAGTAATATTCCATGGTGTATATGTACCACAGCTTCCTTATCCATCCATCTGCTGATGGGCATCTAGGTTGCTTCCATGTCCTGGCTATTATAAACAGTGCTGCGATGAACATTGGGGTGCACGTGTCTCTTTCAGATCTTGTTTCCTCAGTGTGTATGCCCAGAAGTGGGATTGCTGGGTCATATGGCAGTTCTATTTCCAGTTTTTTAAGAAATCTCCACACTGTTCTCCATAGCAGCTGTATTAGTTTGCATTCCCACCAACAGTGTAAGAGGGTTCCCTTTTCTCCACACCCTCTCCAGCATTTACTGCTTGTAGACTTTTGGATAGCAGCCATCCTGACTGGCGTGTAATGGTACCTCATTGTCGTTTTGATTTGCATTTCTCTGATAATGAGTGATGTTGAGTGGTCTCATCTTAAAAGGAAACACCTTAGTGGCAGAATTTAATTTCTAGTCTAATTCAACCAGTAGCAGGATGAATGTTTGCATGTGATCATTAGCAATCTCAACCCTGTATCTACAGGAGATAAGTGTCTCCTTATGGGTACACATAGAATCTTTTAGGTCTTTAACTATAAACTGAGCTACTCCTTTTCTTTCACCACTCTTTCCAACTACATTGGGAGCAACCAGAAAGCTCATCATATCTATCGGTGTTCCAAAAATGTTCAAAAGTATCATATACACAGTCACAGAACACCTTGCACCCAGCACTTCTTTTAAGTGGTTCATCAGGCATATCCAAAGGAGATATTTTCCATATATCTATTGCCATAGACTATCAATGCTGTCTTTACTACAGAGTCATTAGCACCTTTAAACCTAATCAGATTACAGAGCTAATTCTAGAAACCCCAGAACCAATTGAGAAAACTCATTTTTTTAATTGAAGTATAGTGGCTATACAGAACTATATGTTACAGATGTACAATATAGTGATTTACAATTTTAAAGGTTATACTCCATTTATAGCTATTACAAAATATTGGCTATATTCCCCATGTTTTGCAATATATCCTTGTAGCTTATTTTATACATAATAGTTTGTACCTCTTACTCCCCTATTCCTATCTTGCCCCTTCCTCCTTCCCTCTCCCAACTGGTAACCACTAGTTTGTTCTCTGTGTCCGTGAGTCAGCTACTTCTATTTTAATATTCAGTTGTTGTTCAGTTGCTCAGTCCTGTCCAACTCTTTGTGACTGACCCCATGGACTACAGCACGGCAGGCTTTCCAGTCCTTCACCATCTCCCTGAACTTGCTCAAACTCATGTCCATTCAGTTGATGATGCCATCCAACCATCTCACCTTTTGTCCTCCCCTTCTTTTTCTGCCTTTAATCTTTCCCAACATCAGGGTCTTTTCTAATGAGTCAGTTCTTCACATCAGGTGGCCAAAGTATTGGAGTTTCAGCTTTAGCATCAGTCCTTCCAATGAGTATTCAGGACTGATTTCCTTTAGGGTGGACTGGTTGGATTTCCTTGCAGTCCAAGGGACTCTCAAGAGTCTTCTCTAACACCACAGTTCAAAAGCATCAGTTCTTCAGTGCTCAGCCTTCTTTATGGTCCAACTCTCACATCCATACATGACTACTGGAAAAACCATAGCTTTGACTAGATGGACCTTTGTCAGCAAAGCAATGTCTCTGCTTTTTAATATGCTGTCTAGGTTGGTCATAGCTTTTCTTCCAAGGAGCAAGCGTCTTTAATTTCATGGCTGCAGTCACCATCTGCAGTGATTTTGGAGCCCAAGAAAATAAAGTCTCTCACTGTTTCCATTGTTTCCCCATCTATTTGCCATGAAGTGATGGGACCAGATGCCATGATCTTAGTTTTTTGAATGTTGAATTTTAAGCCAGCTTTTTCACTCTCCTCTTTCACCTTCATCAAGAGGCTCTTTAGTTCTCTTCACTTTCTGCCATAAGGGTGGTGTCATCTGCATATCTGAGGTTATTAGTCTGTTTTATTTTTTAAATTCAACATCTAAGTGAGATCATGCAGTATTTGTCTTTCTCTGTCTGACTCATTTCAACTTAGCATATTGCCCTCCAAGTCCATCCATGTTGCTGCAAATGGCAAAATTTCATTCTTTTTTATGGCTGAGTAGTATTCCATTATGTATACATGTGTGTGTGTGTGTGTGTGTGCCACACCTTATTTATCCATTCATCCATTGATGGACACTTAGATTGCTTCCATATCTTGACAGTTGTAAATAATTCTACTGTGAACATTGGGGTGCATGTATCTTTTCAAATTAGTGTTTTTGTTTTTTTCAGATATATACCCAGGAATGGAATTGCTGGGTCACATAGCTCAATTTTAGTTTTCTGAGAAACGTCCCTACTATTTTCCAGAGGCTGCACCAATATACGTTCCCACCAACAGTGCACAAAGATTCCCTTTTTGCCACATCCTTGCTACCATTTGTTATTTGTGTTCTTTTTGATAATAGCCATTCTCACAGGTATGAGGTGACATCTCATTGTGATTTTGATTTGCATTTCCCTGATGGCTTAGTGATGTTGAGCATCTTTTCATGTTCCTGTTAGCCATCTGTATATCTACTTTGGGAAAGTTTCTATTCAGTTTTTCTGCCCATTTTTAAAGTCTTTTTTTTTTTCTGACACTATGTTTTTGAGCTATTTATATATGTTGGATATTAACCCCAAATCAGTCATTTGCAATATTTTCTCTCATTCAGTAGGTTCTTTTCATTTTTCAATGGTTTCTTTTGCTGTGCAAGAGCTCTTAGGTTTAATTAGGTCCCTGTGCTATGCTAAGTCGCTTCAGTCATGTCTGACTCTTTGCAACCCTATGAACTGTAGCCCGCCAGGCTCCATGGAATTCTCTAGGCAAGAATACTGGAGTGGGTTGCTATGCCCTTTTCCAGGGATCTTCCTGACCCAGGGATTGAACCTTCATCTCTTATGTCTTCTGCATTGGCAGGCAATTTCTTTACCAGTAGTGCCACCTGGGAAGCCCATTTGTTTATTTTTGCTTTTATTTCCTTTACTTTAGGAGATGGATCCAAAAACAATGCTGTTGTGTTTTATGTCAAAGAGTGTTCTGCCCATGATTTTCATCCAGAAGTTTTACATATTCAATCTTACATGTAGGTCTTAAATCCATTTTGAGTTTGTTTTTGTATATAGTGTTAAATAATGTTCTAATTTCATTCTTTTACATGCAGCTATCCAGTTTTCCCAGCACCACTTACTGGAGAGACTCTTTTTTCTCCGTTGCATACTGTATTCTTGCCTCCTTTGTTTTAGATTAATTTACCATAGATTCATAAGCACATTTCTACGATTTCTATCCTATTTCATTGATCTGTATGTCTGTTTTTGTGCCAGTACCATACTGTTTTGATTACTGTAGCTTTGTAGTATAGTCTAAGGTCAAGAAGCTTGATTCCTCCAGCTCCATTCTTTTTTCTTTTTACTTTATTTGACAGTGTCTGGTCTTTGTTGCAGCACATGGGATCTTTGATATTCATTGAGGCATGTGGGATCCTCAGGTGCAGCATTCAGAATCCTCAGTTTCAACACTTGGGATCTCCTTAGAGGCAGCATGCAGGGTCTTTAGCTGTAGCACATGAACTCTAAGTTGTGGCATGTGAAACTCAGTTGCAGCTTGCTAACTCTTAGTTGCTGCATGTGGGATCTAGTTCTCTGATCAGGGATCAAACCTGGGCCCCCTACATTGAGAGCATGGAGTCTTAGCCACTGGATGACCAGGGAAGTCCCTCCAGGGCTGTTTCTTTTTTTTCCCAAGATGGTTTTGGCTATTTGGGGTCTTTTGTGTCCATACAAATTTCTAGTTATGTGAAAAAATGCCATTGGTAATTTGATAGGGATTACATTGAATCTGTAGATTGCCTTGGGTAGTATAGTCATCTTACAAAATTGATTCCTGTAGTCCAAGAATGTGGTATAGTTTTCCATCTTGTTGTGCTGTCTTCAATTACTCTCATCAATATCTTACAGTTTTCCAAGTACAGATCTTTTGCCTCCTTAGGTAGGTTTATTTCTAGGTAGTTTATTCTTTTTGATGCAATTAAATGGGATTATTTAATGGTAAATGGGATAATATCCTGAAGTTCTCTTCCTGCTAGTTGCTGTTAGAGTACAGAAATGCAAATAGATTTTTATATATTAACTTTGTATACTGAAACTTCACTGAATTCATCAATGAGCTCTAGTAGTTTTCTGGACCAGGATGCTGGGCAGGTCTCTTGGCCAGAACAAAAGGGAACCTCAAGTTGCCATGGGTAGCCAAGGGGAGCAGGGGTGGGTGAGCATCTCTCAGGAGTATGCAGGGGCAACCAGAACATACAGAGAGGAAAGGGGGTCCCGGGGATTCAGCCATTGGCAGGGAGTGCCCTGCCACAATCCTGACAGCTGAGGAGGCAGCCGAGAGTGTTTGCAGGGTCCCAGACAGTCTAAAATGGAACTCGGCTTTTCAGGGGTCTGAAGCATCCCTGGGTCACATAGGAGGCACTGAGTAGGGCTTCTGTCTATGGGAAACACTGGGCAATTCTATCTAGCTCACCTGAGCTGTCTCTAGAGACATTTAATTCAGATGGTGTTTCAGCCCCCAGTTTGCAAGAATCGACAAGGAAGCCCACCCCTCACTGGTGACAGGAGGCTTCCAGCACGGAGCCAAGGTCCAGCGGGAGATCAGTGCTTATGCACCTTAGATGCAGACTTGCTGTGAGACACAGCACACTTCCCCGTAACCACGTGGCAGACTTAAGTGTCAGGAACCTCACCACCTCCTGTACCTCCCTGAGTCCTCAGGACCCTGTGAGGCAGGTGCCCCTAGGATTACCTGTGTGGGAAAGCAGAGGCTCAGAGTGGGTGAGCCAAGCAGCTGGGCATCAGCTGGGGATCAGCAGGGCAGCCGTGCCCACCTTGGCATCTCCTCACACAAGCCCTCTCTCTTACCCACTGGGCTGGGCTCCTGGGCCCCAGCTGGCTGATGCCTCAAGGTCAGAGGCATTTCTGATTCTGGAAATCTCAGGAAAATCCTCAACCCTAGGACCAGAGTTTAGGTTAGGGGCATTAGTGGGGTTGGCCACCAATGTGGGCCACCCTGCATGGCCGCCTCTTTGATGCTAGAGCACCAGGCCTCAGAGCAGAATGGCAGCTCTCATGGCCTGGACACAGAGCTGGACAGAGGTCCCATGGATGGTGGTCACAGTAAAGGGAGCCACACTGTGCGTGAAGGCCCACGGAGACCGCCCCCTCCTGCATGCCCGGGACTGTGATGTGCAGAGCAAGGCCTACCTGGTGTGGACATGGCAGGTTGTGGAGCCCAGAGGATGGCAGTCTGTCCTCCTTCTGTGCCCCCATGACTCCCTTGTGGCTCAGACTGGAAGAATCCACCTGCAATGTGGGAGACCTGGGGTCAATTCTTATGTTGGGAAGATCCCTGGAGGGGGGCATGGCAACCCACTCCAGTATTCTTGCCAGGAGAATCCCCATGGACAGAGGAGCCTGGTGAGCTATTGTCCATGGGGTCGCAAAGAGTCACACATGACTTAGTGACTAAGCACATGACTCCCATAGCTGTGGAGCAGAAGTTTAGTGCAGGGAAGCACAGGTCCTTTCCTGGGAAGTGTCCTGGTCAGCCGAGGAAGTGCAGGCCAGGGGTCAACACCTGCATAGAAAGCAGAGAAGCTTCTGCAATGTGCCCACTGCAAATGCCAAGTCCCCTTTCTGGGACTTATATGGATACTCTTGGGCCACTTTGAGTTATTTTTCAAGGGTGAGAGACCATGGTAAGTTAGTGAGTCCGGAGGATAGGCAAGCTGGGGCACTGCCTCCTGTGGGACAGGGTCCAGCTTTCTCCAAAGAGGCCTGGAGATGACTGGGTGAGGGCACCCAGGGGCCTAGCCAGGAGGGTGCTGGTTTCGGTAAGCCTTTTGAGACTCGGACTTTGCTATTCTCTCTCTCTCTCAGTGAAGCCAAGTTACAGTTCTGCTGCAGTCCCCTGTTTAAGAAAGACAGCCCACACCTCCTGGGGAAGATGAGGAGTAGAGGGTGCATTAAGTCTGCATCTTGACAGGTGAAGGGCAGGCTGGCAGCCCTGGGCGTCCCTCCTGTGCTCAGAACCACACAGCCACAGGATGGACTCTCACCCTGCCCTGAGGGTGCCCAGGGGACTATGAGCCACTTGGAACTCGCCCCTGTCACGGCCCTGGCCAGGACCTATGCTCCCTTGCTGCTGGTCCAAGGAGGGCGGCCCCACCCCCCTTGATGGGTCCTGATGCCTGGCAGCCCGAGGGCACAGAGGCTCCAGTCTCTCTAATCCCTGTCCTGACGTGGTGGCCCTGCCCATCGAGGGCCTGTGGCTCTGCTTCACCTGGCCTCCTGCCCAGATGGCTCCTTCTGTGATGGTGGTGGGCCCCACCACTGTGCCCACCCAGATCTTCAGCCTGCCCCCTGGGCAGCTCCCAGTGGCCACGCTGGTGCCTCTGTGCACCACCTGGATGCCAGTCATGGCTGCCGGGCCAGACCCCAACCTGACCTTGACCGCTCAGGCCCAGAACCCCTTCTACTACTGCTCAGGCAGCCCCTCTTTCCCATAATCTCCAGCCATTCTTTCCCATAATCCCCACACCCTTCAGGTACGCCCCCAGAGGACCCCAAACATGCACCCTATTCAGACAGATAGATGTGGCCCTGTGGTCAGAACACTGCAGGGCAATAAGGAGGCTGAAAACACGAGGGATTTCCCGCCCAGCACACGTCTTCAGCACCTCCATCCTGGGCCTGGCTGAGCATTTGAGTCCCCTCAGGCAGCTGCTTGCTTGTGAAGGCAAGACAGACGGCCGCCCAGCCCGGCACAACGCAGGCACCTTGTATACACCTGGGGAAGCCCCACAGACGCCCTGCACCCTATCATTGAAAAGACCTGTCAAAGGCTGCAGAAGAGCCTGGTGGAGTGGCTTCATGGGCACAGGGACACTGTCCAGCAGGCTCCTCACTTGACAGAGGAGAAGTTAGGCCTCCCCTTGTTGGGGGCCCCAAAAGAGCCCTTACTGTCCTGAGACACACAGGGCTGGAGCCTGTGGTCCCTGTCTGAGGCCTGCGGGTGTTCAGTTTGGGGGCTCACTGGTGTCTGGACAGCAGGCCTGAGGTTTGGCTTCATTGCAGGGCCTGCATCTGGTGACATTTTCTTGTTTCTCTTTTCTTTTCCCTTTTCAGCTGAGCACTCCAAGGGTGTCACACCTCAGCACCCTCTGCTTGCTGGGGTGTCCAGTTTATAACATGCTTTCTCTTAAAAGACTGTTTGTCCTAAGGAGCATAGCAAATAGCCCTCCAGGGTCATGCTGCAGAGACAAGGGCTCCAAGGTCAGGAAAGGGGAGAGCGCACACACCAGTCCACCAGAAACGAAAGGCTGGGTCTCCCATGTTGGCAGTCTGGTGCAGGCAGAGGAGGCCCTGAGAAAGGACATGGGATGGTGCAGGCCAGGCCTCTGTCAGCCCCAGCACTGAGCTTCCATGATGCCTGACCAAGTTGCTCACTTCCAAGCCAAAACGCTGCCCCTTATGAAGGTTCGCTGCCTGGGGAACACCTTACCTTTTGAGAAGTTTTCATTTGATTTTTTGCCTTCACTTCCATATGCCTCTTGACCTGGAATCACATGCAGATGCTGCTATTTAAAAATCACATTCCCAGAAACTTCAGCATGTGTTGCACCTGCTTAACCTGTAAATCTATAGAGAAAGCAGAGATAGGCAGATTGCAATCTCAAGTCATCTGCTTGTCACAAAAGGCACCTTTTATTTAAAGTCAAGGCTGCCTGACATCAAAAGACCCATGTGGTACATTGCTCAGTCCTTGGTAGATTTTGACTGATATCTGGAGTGAAGTGGCTAAGCATGTGTTCTCCTGGGCCGGGCAGAGGCGGCAGCCTAAGGTCACATGGGAGTGAAGGGAGGGAGCATGGACTTGATGGGCTTTCCCTGGACAGTCAAACTGTCTTGAGCCCCACACGTGCCCTGGTCACCAGAGGAGAGGCCAGGCGGCTCCAGAGGCACAGGATTGGTTCTGTCCCCAGGGCCGCACAGGCAACAGTGTCTAGGAGAGTAGAAATGCAATGCAACCAGACAGGGTGTCTCAGAGAGGGGCCCTGCCTCACAAGTGCTCCAACTAGGTAAGGGTGACCCTGGAGGCTCAACCGGGCAGATCCTGAGGAGCCGGTGATCCATGGCCAACTCATTTCCCACCAGCTCTGCCCAAGCCTCCCTCAGCTGAGTGCTCATTTTGGGTCCTCAGTGGCCCCTGGGCTCCCAAGCTCTGTCCCTTCACAAAGGGAGGTGCCATGGCTAAACAGGGATGAGGTGAGGAGGCTGAAAGAAGCTGATTTCTGGAAGATGGAAACAAGGTGAGCAAACCTGGCAGTGCTCTGGAGTGCCAGCTCTCTGCAGGAGGAACCGCCTGGGACTCCATGGGAACTGTTATGAGGAAAGGCCCTAGGATGGATCAAGCTACAAACCAGCAGGGGAGGCTGATGAGACACCACGGCCTGGGACTTGTCCACGCCCGACCCCACAAGCAGAACCCGTGACCAGGCAGCAAGGTGCTCAGCCATCTGCTGAACCTCTGGAAAGGAAGGGAAGGTCCCCATCTCCAGGGTCTGAGGTCACGGCCAGGGGGCCTCCCAAGGCCCAATGCAAACCCCTCAGATGATGAGCTCTGCATGCCCCCACCCTCAGCAAACCTGGGGATGCTCAAGCCTCACTCAGGCAGCACCTCCAGCCTCCGAGCAGTGCTCTGGGGGTTGTAGGGGGGCTGGGGGTGGCCAGGCCATCATGGGGGCTGGGCTGGACAGCAATGAGGCTGAGTCCTTGGCCCTCAGGGGCCCCAGGGGCAGGGCAGCTCAGCCACCCACCCTCCTCCAGAATGTCTCTCCTTCCTGGGGGAAGAGTCTAAATTCGCCCGACCAGTGGGGACTTAGAACCCACGACTCATGAGTTCTTGGCCCCCGAGAGCCCCTCTGGCCACTCTGCACAAGAAGGGCCCATGGGAGGGGGCATCCATGCAGACCAGTGGAAGAGAGCCACCAGGAGATGACCCTGGGGATACCCCAGAGAGGAGGAGTGTGAAGTAACTATGAGTAACCAAGGCCATCTACAGGCTGCTGAGTTCTTGCTAACTCACCTGCCTGCTGCTCACCCTCTTCAGCTAAAACATCATTTATACAAAAGCTTCCGAAGTCTGGTGATGCTGAGAGGCCCCCATGGGAAGGCAAGTGGCTCCCTGTTCTCCCCCAAGATCATGGGCATAGCAGCCCCCATCCAGCATCTGAGCTAGGACACCGGCCTTCTCTCAAGGCTTAAGGAGCTCCCCCCCCCCCCCGCCAAGGGAGGACGAGGGGGTCCAGTCACCCTGGAACAGAGGATCCGATAGAATACAACTCCACCCTGACTGGGGCTCCTGGGGGCCCCAGTTCAGGCTGTCAGGCTGAGACTCCACACCCCCTCACTTCCTCAGTGAACTCGGGGAGTCAGAGGCTTGGTCTTTGGGGCACAGTCTCAGGTGAGCAGAGGGAGGGGCCCAAGTCCTGCAGAGACTCGAGGTGAAGACCAGAGGAGACTGAGGGTCCCCAGGGCATGCATGTGCAGCCCTCCCGACAGCCCTGGGGGACCATGTGTCGTGGCATCCAGATGTGATGTCACTGATCCCGCTGGGAGGGGAGAAGTGAGGGCCTGGGTCAGGTGCCTGGGTTCAGGTCAGCAGAGTGAAGGAACCCAGCTGTGCTAGGAGTCAAGGTAGAACCCTGAGGGGGGCTCTGGGACCCCAGGACATCCAGGTCGTCAATGCTCTCAGCCCTGGGAGACCCCGGCAGGGTTGTGGGAATGAGCCCCCTACTCCCGCTTGCCTCTCGGGGCCCTGGCTGCAGAGGACCTGGTTCTAAGGGGAGCAAGGTCAGGGACAGAGGATGGTGCTCAGACCTGCTGAGAGTCAAAGTGAAGAGCAGAAGGAGGGTGGAGGAACCCAGGGCATCATCTCAGCTCTGGGAAGCCCTGATGTCATGTCCACAGACTCCCCTGGGGGTCTCAGGGCAGTGATGGCCTGGTGTGAGAGCCCTGTCTCTGGTCAACACAAGGGGCATCCCCAGACCTGCCAGGGCTCAAGATGAGGCCTTGAGGGAGGACACAGGCAACCCCACAGGTCCTGGAACCTGCTTTCAGCCCGAGGCGACTCTGCTGGCTGCATGAGCACAGGGTCTAGGGACACTGGAGATGTGATATAAGGGGCGGGGCCTCAGAGATTGGACAGGAGATTCTGAGGTTCTGAAGGAGTTTAAGTGAGGACCCTGAGGGAGGAATGAGGGGAACCTGGTGGACCCCAATCAGAGGAGACTTAAGAGAAGTCGGTCCCTGCTGTTGGTCCTTGGCATCCCTGGGGTACGATGAATGCAACAGATGTGGTCAGACTTCCTGACATAAGGGTCTCAGGCTAGGGATGTGGGAGGACTTCCTGATACCTGGGTCTCAGACCAAGACCTCACATATGGGGTGGGGACTCAGGAGGGCAGATTCCCAGGTCCTGTGAAGAGTCTGGTTGAGGACCCTGAGGAGGGACTAGGGGACCGTGAGCCACAGTCAGAAGAGACCTCAGAGAACCCCGTCTCTGTTGTCAGTCCAGGGTGACTTTGGAGTAGAATGAGTGAAACAGGCATGTTCTGACTTCCTGACATCTGCGTCTTCAAGAGATTGTGGCCCTGGTATAAGGGGCGAGGCTTCAGTTGGGGAGAGGTGAGAATCCAGGTCCTGCCTGGGAGCAAGGTGAGGTGCCTGAGGAGGACTGAGTGGACCCCGAGGGAGGATTGACAGACCCTACAGATCCCTGCCCCTGAAGTTGACTGTGGGAGCCCTTGGGGCGAGAAGAGCACACTCGGCCTGTCTGCCTTCCTCACATGCGGGTCTCAGAGAGACTGGGGACCTCATGAACATGGCGGGGTCTCAAAATGGTGGTCAGGACAATCCCGGTCCTGTCTGGAGTCCAGGCTCCATGCGAAGAAGAACTGAGGCAGTTAGACCCCAACAAGGAGGGATCTTGGCCCTTGTGGGGACTCTTGGAGTGCCCAGAGCAGGGTGAACAGGGTGAGCAGTTTCTTGACCTCTGGCTTAGGGACCTCGAGACCTGAGGTGATCAGGCGGAAGGCTGAGGCTTCAGGTCCACAGAGGGTGGACTTCCCGGACCCCGAGGGAGGACTGAGCAGACCCCCGCCCCTGTGGTCAGTGCTGGGAGGCCAGGCAGGACGTGAGGAGGAGCTGAGGACTGAGCATCTCCCTAGGCTAGGACCTGTGGGAGGTCCTTGGTAGGTGCAGCCACATGTGGGGCCACTTAGCACTTTCTGTTCAGGCTTGCGTCTTGTTCTGAGTTTCCATGCAGGCCCCCAGAGGGGAGGGACCAGATCGTGACAGGGGAAAAGTGAACACTACAAGGGAACTCCAAGGGGACCTCCCACCACACAACTGTGGTGACCTCACAGAGTCCACCCCTTGTACCATCCCAGAAGGCTCAGGGCTATGCCACAGGATACCCTTAAACTGCTCCCTCCATTTCTCTCACAGGAGCTGCAGGAACTGGGAGGCAAAGGCAGAGGTCTGAGGCCCATGTCCTGAGGTCAGAGAGCAGAGGAGCTCCAGGCAGTGCCAGGAGACAAGGTGAGGTGGGTGCCCTGAGTGTGCACCAGGGGCTCCCCATCCCAGAACAGAGGGGAACCCACAAGGGCCTAATTCCCATACCTTGTCACACTGGACACCTCGAGCTGTGCTGACTGCACCCTGGTGAGCCACCTCACTTCCTCCTTCAGGTAGCCAGGGGACTGGCCACTCTGGAGGCATGCCCCTGTGAGGTCTGAGAGCACCCCTCAAGGGGAGACCTGTAAGTGGCCTGTGTCAGACTGCCCAGGGTGCGTTTCTCAGCCGAGGCTGCTCACCCCCCCCTCTCTCGCCCAGGCGGGTGGTCCCCGTCTATTCCCCTGCCTCACTTCTGTCTGTGATTTGATCCCAGGCATCATGCTCATGGTCGAGATGAGTGAGCTGAGCAAGCCAAGCAAGCCCGAGGAAGACCTCCAGGACCCAGGCGAGGCCCAGGGCACGGTAGAGGCGCAGCTGTTGGCGGCTGAGGCAGGAGAGGCTGCATCTGCCTCGGCCTCGTGACCCTGGTCTCCTGCTCCACGCTTGTGGAGGCCTTGCCCCAGGAAACTCTGAAGGAGATGATAACTAACCTGATGAAGTTTCTGCTCCTGAAGTATTGAGCCAAGGAGCTGACCTCCCCCCGTGGAAATGCTGAAGAAGGTCCTCAGGGATAACCAGGTGCACTTCCTGGTAGTCTTCAGCCAAGCCTCGGAGTGCCTGCAGCTGGTCTGTGGTGTGGAGGTGAAGGAGGTGGACCCCAGGGAGCACATCTACATCATGGTCCCCACCCTGGGCCTCACCTGCGATGCGATGCTGAGCAGTGGGCAGAGCATGCCCAAGGCCGGCCTCCTGGTGCTGGTCCTCAGCCTGATCATGTGGAATGGAGACTGCGCCCCTAAGGAGGAGGTCTGGGGAGCACTCAGCAAATGGGGATGTTTGTCAGGAGGGAGCACTGTGTCTTTGGGGAGCCCAGGGAGCTGCTGACCCAAGTGTGGGTGCAGGAGGGGTACCTGGAGTACCAGCAGGTGCCTGACAGCGACCCTGCTGCTATGAGTTCCTGTAGGGCTCCCTGGGCCTATGCAGAGACCAGCAAGTAGGAAGTCATGGAGTACCTGCTCAGAGTCAACCGAAGGTTTTCCAGGTCCTTCCCACTCCCTTCTGCAGAGGCTGTGAGGGAGGAGGAAGAGGGGCCCTGAGCCAGAGCAGCAGCCAGGCTGATCTTTCCCTCTGTGATTGAAGAGGGAGTGGTGAGCCTTCTCAGTAGTGAGGGCCTGGGCCACTTGGGGGAACCCGGGGTGTAGCATCTTTGTGTTCGTTTTGTCTGTGATGACATGGAAATTCATCTCTGTTTTTTAGGAATTTTTCAAATGTGTTTTTTCAGCTTAAGGCTTAATAAACTTCAGTATCTAACTTTGTGAATGACATTGAACACACATGTATTTGTAATTACCCAGTTTATGGACAGGAGTTTTGCTGGTTTTTAAAAGAGTTTGGGAACTCTCCCATTTTAATTTTTGACCCTGAACATGGTGACATGAGATTAGATTTATAACTATTTTGGAAATGTCAACTTGCTTAGCAGTAATGTACTTGGTGAAAGAATTGGAAAATAAAATGTGATTATATTGAAATCTTGCTTCTTATAGGTTTTGACTGTCCTTTTCTACAGCTAATCCACCACATCTGTTTACTTGGATTTTGCCAGGTTATTATTTAAGAAAGTAGGAGAAAATTGATGAGATTAATAAGCCCCCTTCTCACTGGTTCATTTATTCCACAGAACTTCATGGATCCTCTGCTCTGTGGAAGGCCCTGTGTTAGCAGTGGGGACACTAGGAGAAGCAGGACACCCCCACACCTAGAGCTATGGTCTAGGAGCCACAGTCACAGGAGGAAGGTGGAGAGACATCCCCTAGTCCCAAAGAACAAGGCAATATGGGGCAGGGCAGTGGGGCTCCAAGAGGATCACTCAAGTGTTGGTGCCTGAGCCAGGGTCGTTTGGGGCCTTGGGAAGCTGGGTTCCTTCTGTGGGAGATGATGGTAATGAACCTGAGTGGTGGCAACAGCCAGACTGTAGATGGGGTCTTATGAGTGAGAGGAAAGTCTAGAATCGGACATGCACGTTAGAAGTTCATCTTCTCTCCAATTAATCTCCTGGATCTGAGAAAGTGTGCTTTGGTCAGAACAGGTAGACACTTGGTTTTTCTGCTTGAGTCTAAATACACTAAAAAGTTTCCAAATGGGAAATGAGTGAATTTGGTTTGGCACACAGTCTACTCAATCTCAGGGAATATAGTTGAACACATTTTGATTACCACCCTCAGTCTTCTGGTAAGATTTTAATGGGGTTCTTTGAAACTGGCAGTTGGACACTTCAACTGATGGGTCAGCTTTCCTAGGTGGTTAGGCCGCAAAGCCATAAAAACTGCACTGAACTTGAACTCACACACCTCAGAATCCTCCTTGGACGTGAAGGGAGGTGCATATCCTAGCTGGATTTTATAAAGAAAACTCCCACTGTCCTTGTCCTCTTTCTGTCACTTGTCTGATACCTGCCTCTCATGAAGCTCATGGCTGCCGAGGAGCCTACGGGCACCTTGTGCAGGTGCTCAGGCAAATTCCATCTTGTGGAGGCAGCTGCAACTCCCAGAGGGAGACTGTGTCCTGGCATCAGGAGGCATGGGCACATCCTCAGCCTTCTGAGACTGTGGGTGGCATCACTGCAGAGGAAAGGGCAGAAAGAGAATTAGAGGGAGTCGGGGAGACCCCTCCCTGCCATTCACAAAAGCCTTGGAAGCTAAATCAGATCTTGCATTTGAAAGTGCTGATGATATAGAGTGGTGACTAGAAATGGAAATTCAAGGCACATTTGGCTTTCTCAGAAACTCCTCAACACAGGAAGGGAATTGTCTTCATCACAAGCTATACCTACTGGCTGCTGTCTGTTGAGCATCGAGGACACTGCAGAGCAGGGGAGAGGTCCTTGTCCACAACTCTTCTCCCTCTGCTTCCCAGATGCTGCCTGCAGGGAACATGGGATCCTTATGTAAACCTACAACAATTTGGAAATAAATACATGAATAATTCACCAAGATTTTAATACAAAGATAGAAAAAACGGTTCATCTAAATAACCATAGCATGTTGTTTGGGGGAAAAGCATTCCATTTTTGTTGATGCCTGGGGTGGGATGGAAAGGTATTTTGGATGCAGGTGGTGCCACATCCATGGGGCTGAGCTCCCAAGAAGCAGGAAAGGCTCCTGCCTGACTGACTGATGGAAGATCTGTCCAGGTGCCATCCATTCAGGGCCAAGGGTGAGGACCTGGGCTCTTCCCAGTGGCACAGTCAGAAGGTAGGTGTTTTTAGGAGAACTACACTCTTCCTAGAGCCCTCCAGGACAGTTGTGATGTAGACAGGGTGGAAGAGGAAGGAACATTTTGGATTCTGGGCACTGCAGATGGTATCCTGGGGGTGGTACAGCCAGAGGGACTGAGGAGGGTGGAGAGCCCTGGGAGCAAGGGGCAGGGATGCAGCCTAGGAGTCTGGAGCTGAGCTTCAAGCCAGAATCACATGAGGACCACACAGTCCTCTCCCTCTGCCCTCCTTCTGGGGTCCATCCTTCTCTCCCTTTCCCTTCATGTGGCAGGTCCGGGTCAGGAGAAGAGGAGACACATGGATGGGAAACTGGTGCCTGAACCTCTGTGGAGAGGAACACAAAGTACCAAGTGGGAACCATGGCTCATAGGTTAGTAGGACTGTTATGATATTTCCTGAGGGAACCATCTCCCTTTGGGAAGAGTATGTCCTGTCACCACCATTAATAGAGTAACCAGTAACCACATGAGGCTGGGTATTGTGAACTCAAATGTACTTAGTGTGTCCCAGGGCCTGGCCTTCTGCCTTAACATAATGTGAAGTCAAATGTAAATAGCTAGAAGTGGCTAACGGCTAGATAGCCCCGCTGAGGAACTGCAGAACCTACATGGGGGACCAGAAGCACAAGTTCCCTTGTGGGTCACTGGGAGTGGTGGTAGGTGGGGTCACTGTTCCCTCTGGTTCCAGGGCCATGTATCTTACTTAGTGGAGGGAACTAATGATGACAGATGTGGAGTTTGTCCAGTCCCCGGAGGCTGAAACCCCAGCACCTCGGGCTCTCATATCCCAGTGTGCACCTCACATGTGCTTCGTAGAAGCCATTCTGCTGCTCCAGGAGACCAGCAGCTCTGGAAGCTGTGTTCTCAGGGCAATGAGGGCTTTGGTGTGAAGGTCCAGGCTTGGGTCAACTCAGAGACATCCTGTACCTTGCAGAGCTCAAGATGAGGACCCTGAGGAGGACACAAGGACCCCATGGATCCCACCCCTGCTGTCATCCCTAGGCATCCCTGGTAACGGCATGAGCACTTGGTAGCATGTCCCTAACTTTGGCATCCCTGTCTCTGACAGGTTGGGGACCTGATATAAGGGGCGGCCTTAGAAGGAGAAGGGGAGGATAGTAGGTTCTGAAGAAGTCTGGGTGAGGACTCTGAGGAAAGACTGAGGGGAACCTGGACCCCAACACAGAGTGGGCTCAGGGAGCACACAGGGTGAGATGAGCACATGCTGCATTTCCTGACATCCGGGTCTCAGAGAGACTGGGGACCTGCTATAGGTGGCGGGGCTTCAGGTGGACAGAGAGAATTCCAGGTCCTGTGGGGTGACAAATTGAGTTCCCTGAGGGAGGACTAGGGGGCCCTTGACCTCAGAGAAAGCTGTCTCTGTTGTCGGTCCTTGGCGGCCGTGAAGTAGGACGAGAACAGGCATGGTCTGACTTCCTGACATCCGGGTCTCAGAGAGGGGCATAAGGGGCGGGGCCTCAGTTGGGGAGAGGAGAGACTCTGAAGCTCTACTCGGAGACAAGGTAAGGCCCTGAGGGAGGACTGAGGGGACCCCCAGGGAGGACTGCTGGAGCCCCACAGATCCCCGCCCCTGTCATCAGCCCTGGGAGACCCTGGGGTGAGAAGAGCACACTGCGCCTGTCCTGACTTTCTGACTTCCGGGTCTCAGCGAGACGGGGGACCTGGTGTGAGGAGCCGGGCCTCAAACTCGGGGAGGACAGAGCCCCGGTCCTACCGGGAGTCAGGTGAGGACCCTGAGGGAGGAGTGAGGGGAGCCGGACCCCAGAACAGACGGGACCCAGGTGCTCCCCAGGCAGGACGACCTCCTGCTGCATTTCCTGACATCAGGTCTCAGAGAGACGGGGGACCTGGTGAGAGCGGCGGGGCCTCAAAATGGAGGACGGGCCAGTTCCGGGTCCTGCCTGGAATCCAGACTCCAGGCAAGGAAGGACTGAGGTGGTTAGACCTCAACACAGGGAGGGATCCTTGCCTTTGATGGGGGTCTTAGAGGTCCCAGAGGGGTTGAACAGGATGAGCAGTTTGTCGACCTCTGGCTTAGGGGCCTCGGGAGATGAGGTGTTCAGGCGGAGGGTGGAGGCTTCAGATCCACAGAGGGTGGACTCCATGGACAGAGCCGAACCCACTCTTGTGGTCAGTGCTGGGAGTCTAGGCTGGACGTGAGGTGAGGATGAAGCATCTCCCCAGCCTAAGTAGGACCCACGGGAGGCCCTGGGCAGCTGTGACCACATGTGGGGCCCCTTAGTGCTTTCTCTTCAGACTCGGGTCTTGTTCTGAGTTACTCTGCAGGCCCCCAAAGGGCAGGGTCCACGCCGTGGCAGCAGAAAGGTGGGCACTACAAGGGAGCGACAAGGGGACCACTTCCCCCACAGCTTGTCGGGGGGAAACTCAGAGTTCAGGTCTGTGGATAATCTACTCCCGAGGGGCCCCCTCCATTTTTCTCACAGGGGCTCCAGGAACCAGGAGGCAAAGGCAGAGGTCTGAGGCCTGTGTCCAGAGGTCAGAGAACAGAGGAGGTCCTGGCAGTACCAGAAGTCAAGGTGAGGAGGGTGCCCTGAATGAGCACGAGGGGTTCCCCATCCCAAAACAGAGGGAACCCCGCAAAGCCCTAATCCCCCCACTGTGTCAACCCCAGAACCTCTGGCTGTGCTGGCTGCATGCAGGGGAGCCACTGCCCTCCTCCTGCGGGTAGCCAGGGGTCAGACCACCCAGGAGGCGGGCCCCTGTGAGGCCGAGAGCACCTCTCAAGAGGAAACCTGTTAGTGGCCTGTGTCGACCACCCAGGGTGTACTTCTTAGCTGAGGCCCATCGTCCACAATGTCCACTGCCTCCTGTCTGTGGTTTGATCCCAGGCATCGTGCTCGTGGTCGAGATGAGTGAGCTGAGCAAGCCCAAGGAAGACCTTCAGGACCCAGGCGAGTCCCAGGGCCCAGAGGAGGCACAGCTCTTGGGGGCTGAGGGGGGGGAGGCTGCGCCCCCCTCGGCCTCCTCCCCCCCAGTCTCCTCGTCTGCCACTGAGGAGGCCTTGCCCCAGGAAGCTCTGAATAAAATGGTGGCTAACATGGTGAAGTTCCTGCTCCGCAAGTATCGAACCAAGGAGCCAACCTCCGATGCCGAATTGCTGAATGCAGTCCTCAGGGATAACCAGGAGCACTACCCGGTGGTTTTCCGCCAAGCGGTTGAGTGCGTTCTGCTGGTCTTTGGGGTGGATGTGAAGGAGGTAGACCCCAGGGAGCACATCTACATCATGGTTCCCACCCTGGGCCTCACCTGTGATGCAATGCAGAGAGGTGGGCAGGGCCTGCCCAAGGCCGGCCTCCTGGTGGTGGTCCTCAGCGTGATCCTCCAGAATAGGGATCGCGGCCCTGAGGAGGAGATCTGGGGAGCACTCAACAGGATGGGGGTGTATGCTGGGAGGGAGCACTCCATCTTTGGGGAGCCCAGGGAGCTGCTGACCCAAGTGTGGGTGCGGGAGGGGTACCTGGAGTACCGGCAGGTGCCTGACAGCGACCCTGCTCGCTACGAGTTCCTGTGGGGTCCCCGGGCCTTTGCTGGAGACCAGCAAGGAGAAATTCACGGAGTATCTGCTCAAGGTCAACCAAAGGGCTTTTAGGTCCTTCCCACTCCCTTCTGCAGAGGATGTGAGGGAGGAGGAAGAGGGGGCCCCGAGCCAAAGCAGCAGCCAGGCTGATCTTTCCCTCTGTGATTGAAGACGGGGTGGTGAGCCTTCTCAGTAGTGAGGGCCTGGGCCACTTGGGGGAACCCAGTGTGGTAAAATTTTTGGGGTGTTCCTTTCTCTTTTAAAGACATGGAGATTTCATCTCTGTTTTTTGGGAATTTTTTTAAAATGTGTATTTCAGCTTAAGGTTTAAATTTTAAACTTCAGTTTTTAAACCTTTTTTAATGTTTTTGGATCCACAAGTTTTTGGGGTGTTTAAACCCAGTTTAAGGACAAGAGCCCCTTCTTTTTTAAAAATTTTTGGGGAACTTTTCCCCTTTTAATTTTGTGACCCTGACCATGGAAAACATGAGAATAAAATTATAACTTTTTTGGGAAAATGGGAAAATTTACTTAGCAGAAATTTGAAACCTTTTTGAAAAAATTTGGGAAAAAATAAAATGTGTTTTATATTGAAATCTTGCTTCTTATATTTTTTGTCTGTCATTTTATACAACAACATCCCCAATTTTTTTGGGTTTTTTCCCGGGTTATTTTTTTTAAGAAAGTAGGAAAAACAAATCCTACAAAATAAGGACCTCCTCCCGGGTTTTTAATTTTCCACAGAATTTCCCACAGAGCCTTGGGGCTCTGTGACACCCCTTTTTTACAGGGGGAAACACTGGGAGACAGGACAAAAACCCCCACACCTGGATGATGACCCAAAAAGCTGAGTCACAAAAGGAAAGGGGTGGAGAGATGGTCCCCTAGTCCCACAAAAAAGGCAACCGGGGGCAAGGGGGTGGAAACCCCGGGAGGATCCCTTCAGTGTTGGTCCCCTTGAGCCAGGGGGGTTTTTGGGGCCCCTTTGGGGGGGAAGGGGGTTTTTCCTTCTGGGGGAGATGAGGGAAAAGAACCTGAGTGGGGGCAAAAACCAAAAAAGACGGGTATAGTTTGGGGGTCTTATGAGTGAGAAGGTTTTTAAAAGGTTCGGGAAAAATCCAACCATGAAAAACTTTAGAAATTTCCTTTTCATTTTCCCTCTCCAATTAATCTCCGGGGAATCGAAAAAGTGTGCTTTGGCGGGAACAGGAAAACCCCATTTGGGTTTTTTTCCTGCTTAGTCAAAATTTCACTAAAATTTTCCCCAAAGGGGAAATGACGAATTTTTTGGCACACATTCTACTCAATCTCGGGGAAATAATTGAACACTTTTTGATTACCACGCTCAGTCTTCTGGTAAGGATTTTAAAATTTGGATTCTTTGAAACTGGAAATTTGGACATTTCAAACGGGTGGGTCAGTTTCCCCTAGGGGGGTTAAGCCAAAAAAGCCTTTAAAAACGGGGCACGGGAACTTAAAATTCATACCCCTTTCAAAACCTCCGGGAGGTAAAGGGCAGGTGCAAAAATCCTAGCTGGATTTTAAAAAAAACTCCCCCGGGGTCCTTTTTTCCTTCTTACTTTTCACTTTCGATACCTGCCTCCCCATGAAGCTCATGGCTCCCGGGGGCCCCAAAACAGGCACCTGGGCAGGGGGCTCAGGAAATTTCCATCGTGGGGGGCACCTGTGACTCCCAGAGGGAGATGTGTCCTGGCATCAGGGGGGCATGGGCACTTCCCCCTTAAAGCCCTGCGAGGACGGGTGGGTAGAAACCCCACTGAAAGGGGAAAAGGGGCAGAAAGAGAATTAGAGGGAGTCGGGGGACCCCTCCCTGCCTTTCCCAAAAAAACCTTGGAAGCAAAAATCAGATCTTGCTTTTAAAAAGGGTGCTGATAAAATGGGGTGGGGGACTAAAAAGGAAATTTCAAGGCACATTTGGTTTTCTCAAAACCCTCAACACGGGAAAGGCAATTCCCCATCACAACTTTTCCCTACGGGCTGCTGCCCTTTTTAAAGAAATCGGGGACCCCTGAAAGGCAGGGAGAGCCCTTGCCCCCCCCCCTTTTCCCTCCCTCTGCTTCCCATGCTGCCTGCGGGGAACAGGGGGATCCTTTGAAAAACCTAAAAAAAATTTTGGGAAATAAAAACATGAATAATTCCCCCAAATTTTTTAATACAAAGACAAAAAAATTTAGGTTCACAAAAATAGAAATAGTGTTTGTTTGGGGGGAAAAGGGGCATCCAAATTTGTGTTATGCCTGGGGGGGGGATGGAAAGGTTTTTTTTGGATGCAGGGGGGTCCCACATCCATGGGGCTGAGCTCCCAAAAAAGGGGAAGGCCCTGCCTGTAACTGCTGAGGGGAAGATCTTCCAAATGCCGCCCCATTCGGGGTGGGGGTAAAAAAACCCGGGGGTTTTCCCCCAGTGGCACGGGCGAAGGTGGGTTTTTTTTAGGAGAACGGGCTCCCCTTCCTAGACCCTCCAACATTTTGTGATGCAGCCGGGGGTTGGAAGAGGAAGGATTTTTTTTGGATTCCGGGGCCCCTGCGGGATAAATTCCGGGGTTTTTGTAAAAAGCTAGATGGAGTTGAGGGGGGTGGAATCCCGGGGAGCAAGGGGAAAGGGAAAGCACCTAGGAGTCGGGAGCTGAGCTTAAAGGGATAGAACGCCCATGAGGACCACACAGTCCTCGCTCCCCTGCCCCCCTTTCGGGGGCCCAAACCTTCTCCCCTTTTCCCCTTCATCATTTTCAAGCGGGGTAAAGGAGAAGGGGAGACATGTGTGGGGAACTGTGCCGGGAACCTCTGCGGGAGAGGAGCCAAAGTACCGGGTGGGAACCATGGGCTCAAAGGCCCAAAAGGACTGTTACAATTCCCCCCTGGGGGGAACCGTCCCCCCTTTTTGGGAAAAAGCAGGGTCCCTTTCACCCCCATTAATAGATTTGGCCCAAATTAGCCACAAAGGCGGGGCCCAAGTTGAACCAAATTTTATTTTAAATTTTGGTCCCAGGGTCCGGGGCCGGTCAAACAAAAAAAAGGGGGTGTCCCGGGTTGGTAAAAATTAAGCTGGGGGAAGGGGTGGGGTTTTTCCGGGGCAAAAATACCCGGGGCCCAAATTTGGGAAAGGGCATAACCAACAAGGGGGGGACCCAAAAACGCCCTTTTCCCCCAGTTGGTGTCCCCCGGGGATTGGGGGGGAAGGGGGGGGCACTTTTCCCCTCGGGTTCCCAAAGGGCTATTATTTTACTTGGGGGGGAAATAATAAAGGACCGAGGGGGAAATTTTTCCGGGGCCCCTTTGGAGGGTGAAACCCAGGCACCACGGGCTCTCATATCCCAGGGTGCACCTCACAGGGTGTTTTGTGAAGCCATTGCCTGCTCCAGGAGACCACAGTTTCTGGAAGCTGGGGTTCCCAGGGCAATAAAGGGCTTTTGGGGGGAGGTCCCCTTTTGGGCCCAAGTCGGGGACTTTCCGTACCCCCCAACTGAAGAGGGGAAACCTGACGAGGACACAAGGAACCCCAAAGGACACAAGGACCCCAAGGAGGACACAAGGCCCCCCAGGGTTTCCCACCCCTGCTGTCACCCTAGCATCCCTGGTAACAGAAAAGGGGCCCCTTGGTAGCGTGTCCCTAATTTTTTGGGCACCCCTTCCTGACGGGTTTTGGGGCACCGGAAAAAAGGGGCAGAACTTAGAAGGAAAAGGGGAGGAAAGTGGGATTCTAAAAAAAGTCTGGGTAAAGGACTCTGGGAAAGATTTAGGGGAAAACCTGGACCCCAAACACAGAGTGGGCTCAGGGACACACGGGGTGAGATGACACATGCCCATTTCCTGACATAAGGGTCTCAGAGAGACTGGGGCCCTTTCATAGGGGGCGGGGCTTCGGGTGGGACAAAGGAGGAAATTCCAGGCCCTTTGGGGTTCAAGTTGGGGCCCCCTGGGGGGGACAAAGGGGGCCCTTAAACCTCAGAGAAAGCTGTCTCGTTTTTCGGTCCTTGGCAGCCGTGAAGTGGGACGAGAACGGGGCGTGGTCTGACTTCCTGCCCACCCGGGGTCCAGAGGGGGGGCATAAGGGGCGGGGCCTCATTTGGGGAGAGGAGAGACTCTGAAGCTCCCCCCCGGGAAGACAAGGTAAGGTCCCTGAGGGGGGAAATGAGGGGACCCCCAGGGAGGACTGCGGGAGCCCCACAGATCCCCCCCCCTGTCATCAGCCCTGGGAGACCCGGGGTGAGAAGAGCACACTGCGCCTGCCCTAAACTTTCAAATTTTCCGTTTCTCAGCGAGGGGGGACCTGGTTGAGGACCCGGGGCCCCAAAAACTCGGTAGGGAACGAGCCCCGCCCCCTCCCGGGGAAAGTCAGGTGAGGACCCTGAGGGGGGTAAAGGGAGCCGGACCCCAGAACAGGGGGGAAAACCCCGGGAAACCCCAGGCGGACGACCTCCTGCTGCTTTTTCCTGACATCGGGTCCCAGAGAGACGGGGACCTGGTGAGAGGGGGGGGGCCTAAAAATGGGGGACGGCCTTTTTCCCGGGCCCCTGCCTGGAATCCAACCCAGGCAAGGAAGGACTAAAGGGGGTTTTAAAGACCCCCAACACAGGGAGGGATTTTTCCCTTTGAGGGGGGTTTCCTAGAGGTTCAGAACGTGTTTTAAACCAAAGGGTGCGCAGTTTTCCCCGACTTCTGGCTTAAGGGCCCGGGGGTGAGGGTTCAGGCAGAGGGCAGAGGCTTCAGGTCCACAGATTTGGGGACTTTCCCCGGCGAGCTGAACCCCCCCCTTGTGGGTCCCTGCGGGGGTCCCCCGCTGGACGTTTAGGGGAGGAAACCCAGCATCCCAGCCTAGGAAACCCCGGGAGCCCTGGCACTTGCGGCCGCAAAAGTTGGGGCCCCTTCCCTGCTTTCCCCCTTTAGACCCCGGGGTCTTTTTTTGAGGGAAACTCCCGGCAGGCCCCCAAAGGGCCGTGGCTGGGGAAAGGTGGGCACTACAAGGGAGCTACAAGGGGACCACTTCCCCCACAACTGGGGGAACCTCAGAGCCCAGGGCTGTGCCAAAAATCACCCCCGAGGGGGCCCCCTTCCCAAATTTTTTTTACACACTCCAGGGAAACCCGGGCAAAGGCAAGATCCTTTGGCCGTGTCCCCGAGGTCCGAGAGCAGAGGGAAATCCAGGCAGTACCAGGGAAACAAGGTGGGGGAGGGGGCCCTGAATTAGCGCCAGGGGAAACCCTCCAGAACAGAGGGGACCCCACAAAGCCCTAATCCCCCCCACTGTGTCAGCCCCAGAACCTTAGGCTGTGCTGGCTGCCCTTCCTCCTTTGGGCAGCCAGGGGTCAGGCCACCCAGGACAAGGGCCCCTGTGAGGCCATAGAGCACCCCTCAAGAGGAGACCTGTAAGTGGCCTGTGTCGACCAGGGTGTATTTCTCATCCGAGGCCCATGGTTCCCAGTGTCCCCTGCCTCACTCCTGTCTGTGGTTCAATCCCAGGCCTCCTGCTCGTGGTCGAGATGAGCGAACGACAAACCCCCCGGGAAAACCTTTAGGAAACCCCGGTGAGGCCCCGGGCCCGGAGGAGGCGCGCTCTTGGGGGCTGAGGGGAAAGGGGGGGCCCGCAAACCCCCCCCAGCCTCCCCCCCCCCCTAGTCTCCTCATCAGTCCCTGTGGAGGCCTTGCCCCAGGAAGCTCTGAATATAATGGTGGCTAAGATGGTGAAGTGCCTGCTCCGCAAGTATCGAGCCAATGAGCCAACCTCCTATGCCGAATTGCTGAATACACTCCTCATGGATAATCCGGACCACTACCCGGTGGTCTTCTGCCAAGCGATTGAGTGCATTCTGCTGGTGTTTGGTGTGGATGTGAAGGAGGTAGACCCCAGAAGGCACATCTACATCATGGTCCCCAACCTGGGCCTCACCTGTGATGCAATGCAGAGAGGTGGGCAGGGCCTGCCCAAGGCTGGCCTCCTGGTGGTGGTCCTCACCCTGATCCTCCAGAATAGAGATCACAGCCCTGAGGAGGAGATCTGGGAAGCGCTCAACAAGATGGGGCTGTATGTTGGGAGGGAGCACTCCATCTTTGGTGAGCCCAGGGAGCTGCTAACCCAAGTGTGGGTGCGAGAGGGGTACCTGAAGTACCGACAGATGCCTAACAGCGACCCTGCTCGCTACGAGTTCCTGTGGGGTCCCTGGGCCTTTCTGGAGACCAGCAAGGAGAAATTCATGGAGTATCTGCTCAGGGTCAACCGAAGGGCTTTTAGGTCCTTCCCACTCCCTTCTGCAGAGGATTTTTGGGAGGAGGAAGAGGGGGCCCCCCAGCCAAACAGCACCAGGGTAATCTTTTCCCCCCTGTGATTGAAAAAACGGGGTGGTGGCCTTCTCAGTAATGAGGGCCTGGGCCACCCTTTGGGGGAAACCCCGTGTGTACATATTTTTTGTTCCTTTTCTCTCTGATGACATGGAGATTTACTCTGTTTTTTAGGAATTTTTCAAAATTTTATTTCAGCTTAAGGGTTTAAAAAACTTCATTTTCTAACTTTTTGAAGACTTTTATCACAAAAATTTTTTGTGCTTAAACCCAGTTTAAAAGGGCAAAAGTTTTGCCCGTTTTTTTGAAGGATTGGAAACCTCCCATTTTTTTTTTTGTGACCCTGAACATGGTAAATGAGATTGGATTTATAACTATTTTGGGAAAAATTTAAATTTTCTTAGCAGTAATGTTTTTTGGGAAAGAATTAAAAATAAAATGTGATTATAGTGGAAAAACTTTTTTTTCTTAACTTTTTGTCTGTCATTTTTTTAAAACAAGTTATCTCAGTTTAAATTTGGGTTTTTCCCCGGTTTATTTTTAAAAACAAAGGGGAAAATTAAACTGACTAAATAAGGGCCCCGCTCCCCTTTGGGTTTGTTTTTTTCCACAGAACTTCACAAGCCTGTGCTCCTTTACAGGGCCCCTGTTAGCAATTGGGACACTAGGAAAACAAGGACACCCCCACACCTAGAGTGATGATCTAAGAGCTGCAGTCACATGAGGGAAAGGGGAGAAATGTCCCCTAGTTCCACAAAAAAGGCAACACGTGGCGGGGCCCGGGGGGTTCCAGGAGGGGTCCCTCAAATGTCCCTTTCCCGACCTTTTTTTTTTTTTTTTCATTTATTTTTATTAGCTGGAGGCTAAATTACTTTACAATATTGTACTGGTTTTTGTCACACATTGACATGAATCAGCCGTTTCTGTTTTGTTTTTCCAACATATGGTCCAGAGCAATTTCATTGTCTAAACATACAACAATGACAACAAAAGACCTTTAAAAATAAGATTGTTGTCACCTGCTGCTGGCAGATTTTGCTTTTTTTGAAGGCTGATGGCATTCCCAACCTGGCAAGCTCAGAAAGCTCACATTCTTAAAAATACAAGGGGCTTTTTCGGAAATCCCCCAAATTCACCTAGTTTTTTTTTCCCTAGGGTTTTTTTATTTTGTTTGTGCCCAAAAATCCCTATAAGGGGGTAGCCATTAACCCCACTAAAAGGGCTGCCAGGTGGGCCCATCTTCAAAGGAGAAAAATTTTCACCAAAGAAGTTCTGGCACTGTTTTAGGGCCCCCCAACAACCCTTCCCCAGCCTGGAATCCCGACAAAGGGATTGAAATCTGCGGGGAACCTTTACTTTTTAAGTTTGTGAGATCTTATTACAGAACTTCCACAGGGCTTTTGGGAAACAGAGACCCCAAGGGGGGAGAAACAAAAACCCTTTTAAAGCCCCCCAGGAAAACCCGGAGAAAGGAGCAGTGGAAACCCCCAAGAGACTGACCAGACTTGTCTTTGAGTGATCGGGGTCTCCCCGGGGGAGGGCCCGGCAAATGAAAGGGGCCTTGGGGGTTTGGGCCACTGACAGCAGGGGACCCTGGGGGGGCGCAGCACGCGGGATTTTTGTCCCCTTGAAGAAGGGGTTTCCATTATCCTAAGCCCTATTTTTTTCCCCGGTTTAAACTGCAGGGAGGGAACATAGCCCCACTCATTACGAAAATTTGGGTTTTAAAAATTTATTGACATGTCCCCTTGCCCACCAGAGCAAGACCCAGTTTTCCCCACAGCCAGTCCCTCCCATCAGGAAGCTTGCACAAGCCTCTTATCCTCATCCATCAGAGGGCAGACAGAATGAAAACCACAATCATGGAAAACTAACCAAACTGATCACCTGGTTCACAGCTTTGTGCAACTTAATGAAACTATGTGCCATGCCGTGTAGGGTCACCCAAGATGAATGGGTCATAGTGGAGAGTTCTGACAAAATACGGTTCACTGGAGAAGGGAATGGAAAATCACTTCAGCATCCATGCCCTGAGAACCCCATGAACAGTATGAAAAGGCAAAAAGATATGACACTGAAAGATGAACTCCCCAGGTTGGTAGGTGCCCAATATGCTACTGGAGAAGAGTGGAGAAATAGCTCCAGAAGGAATGAAGAGGCTGAGCCAAAGCAGAAACACCCCAGTGTGGATGTGTCTGGTGGTGAAAATAAAGTCTGATGCTGTAAAGAACAATATTGCATAGGAACCTGGAATGTTAGGTCCATGAATCAAGGTAAATTGGAAGTGGTCAAACAGGAGATGGCAAGAGTGAACACTGACATTTTAGGAATCATGAACTAAAATGGATGGGAATGGGTGAATTTAATTCAGATGACCATGATATCTATTACTGTGGGCAAGTATCTCTTAGAAGAAATGGAGTAGCCTTTATAGGTGCCGTTAGAATCTGAAATGCAGTACTTGGGTGCAATCTCAAAAGTGACAGAATGACCTTGGTTCATTTCCAAGGCAACCATTCAGCATCACAGTAATCCAAGTCTATGCCCCAACCACTGATGCCAAAGAAGCTGAAGTTGAACAGTTCTATGAAGACCTACAAGACCTTCTAGAACTAACACCAAAAAGAGATGGCCTTTTAATCACAGGGAATCGTGATGCAAAAGTAGGAAGTCAAGAGTTACCTGAAGTAACAGGCAAGTTTGGACTTAGAGTACAAAATGAAGCAGGGCAAAAGCTAACAGGGTTTTGCCAAGAGAATGCACTGGTCACAGCAAACACCCTCTTCCAACAACACAAGAGATGACTCTACACATGGACTTCACCAGATGGTCAATACCGAAATCAGATTGATTATATTCTTTGCAGCTGAAGATGGAGAAACTCTATACAGTCAGCAAAAACAAGACTGGGAGCTGACTGTGGCTCAGATCATGAATTCCTTATTGCAAAATTCAGACTTAAATTGAAGAGGGTAGGAAAACCACTAGATAATTCAGGTATGACCCAAATCAAATCCCTAATGATTATACAGTGGAAGTGACAAATAGATTCAAGGAATTAGATCTGAAAGACAGAGTGCCTGAAGAACCATGGACAGAGATTTATAACACTGTACTGGAGACATTGTCAAAACCATCCCCAAGAAAAATGCATGCCAGAAGGCAAACAGATGTCTGAGGAGTCCTTACAAATAGCTGAGAAAAGAAGAGAAGAGAAAGGCAAAGGAGAAAAGGAAAGATATACCCATCTGAATGCAGAATTCCAAAGAAGAGCAAGGAGAAATAAGAAGACTTTCTTAAGGGAACAGTGCAAAGAAATAGAGGAAAACAATAGAATGGGAAAGACTAGAGATCTCTTCAAGAAAATTAGAGATACCAAGGGAATAATTCATGCAAAGATGGACACAATAAAGGACAGAAACAGTATGGACCTAACAGAAGCAGAAGAAATTAAGAAGAGGTGGCAAGAATACACAAAAGAACTATACAAAAAAAAAAGGTCTTAATGACCCAGATAACCACGATGGTGTGGTCACTCACCTAGAGCCAGACATTCTGGAGTGTGAGGTCAAGTGGGCCTTAGGAAGCTTTACTATGAACAAAGCTAGTGGAGGTGATGGAATTCCAGCAGAGCTATTTCAAATCCTAAAAGATGGTGCTGTGAAAGTGCTGCACTGAATATGCCAGCAAATTTGGAAAACTCAGCAGTGGCCAAAGGACTGGAGAAGGTCAGTTTTCACTACAATCCCATAGAGGGGCAACACTAAAAATTGCTCAAACTGCCACACAATTGCACACATTTCATATGCTAGCAAGGTCATGCTCAAAATCCTCCAACCTCCTTCAACAGTATGTGAACTGAGAACTTCCAGATGTACAAATCGGATATAGAAAAGACAGAGGAACCAGAGATCAAAATGCCAACCTCCATTGAAGCATAGAAAAAGCAAGAGAGTTCCCGAAAAACATCTACTTCTGCTTTCATTGACTACGCTAAAGTCTTTGACAGTGTGGATCACAACAAACTGTGGAAAATTCTGAAAGAGATGAGAATACCAGACCACCAAACTTGCCTCTTGAGAAACCTTTATGCAGATCAAAAAGCAACAGTTAAAACTGGATGTGGAACAATGAACTGGTTCCAAATTGGGAAAGGAGAACATCAAGGATGTATATTGTCCCCCTGCTTGTTTAACACATGCAAAGTACATCACACAAAGTGCTGGGCTGGATAAAACTCGGGCTGGAATCAAGATTGCTGGGAGAAACATCAATAACCTTAGATATGCAAATGGCAGACTTCCATGGTGGCTCAGATGATAAAGATTCTGCCTGCAATGAGGCAAAAGTGGATTCCGTTCCTGGGTTGGGAAGGTCCCCTGGGGGAGGGCATGGCAACCCACTCCGGTATTCTTGCCCGGAGAATCCCCATGGCCAGAGGAGCCTGGCAGGCTGCAGTCCATAGGGTCACAAAGAGTCAGAGATGACTGAGTGACTAAGCACAGCACAGCATGGAAATGACACCACTCCAAGGGCAGAAAGCCAGGAGGAACTAAAGAGCCACTTGATGAAGGTGAAAGAGGAGAGTGAAAAGCTGGCTTAAAACTCAACATTCAAAAAACTAAGATCATGGCATCCAGTCCCATCACTTCATGGCAAATAGATGGGGAAAAAATGGAAACAGTGACAGATTTTATTTTCTTGGACTCCAAAATCACTGTGGACAGTGACTGCAGCCATGAAATTAAAAGACACTTGCTCCTTGAAAGAAAGCTATGACAAACCTAGGCAGCATATTAAAAAGGAGAGATATCAGTTTGCTGACGAATGTCTGTCTAGTCAAAGCCATGGTTTTTCCAGTAGTCGTGTGTGGCTGTGACAGTTGGACCATAAAGAAGCTTCGGCTCAGAAGAATTGATGCTTTTGAACTGTGGCACTGGAGAAGATTCTTGAGAGTCCTTTGGACTGCAAGGAGATCAAACCAGTCAATCCTAAAGGAAATCAACCCTGAATATTCATTGGAAAAACTGATGCTGAAGCTGAAGCTCCAATACTTCGGCCACTTGATGCAAAGAACCAGCTCATTGGAAAAGACCTTGATGCTCCAAAAGATTGAGGGCAGTTGGAAATTGGAGGTGACAGGGTGAGATGGTTGGATGGCATCATCAACTCAATGGACATGAGTTTGAGCAAACTCCAGGAGAGCTGAAGGATAGGGAAGCCTGGCTTGCTGCAGTTCATAGGGTCACAAAGAGTCGGACATGATTGAGCCACTGAACAACAACAGTAACTCTATTTTGACTTTAATTATAATTTTCCCTTAATAGCCTAAGTGACTGTCACCTGTCAATGATGTTAGTATTTCTCTAGGTATGAGAAGATGCAAGAATCAGGGCTCATAAAAATCTCCTGAAAGTGTCTAACTATCTGAAGGGCTCTTCTGCCAGTTTTTCCAGAGCACAGAGTGCCTCATTCCTAATTTCCACACTGAATTCCTTTCAGGGGGTTTTGAAGATCAGCAGCTTCAGTGGACATGATTTAATCTTTTGTGGAGATAGATGGCAAGTTCCAGTTTCCAACTGGCAGAGTCCCTTCAGGGTCATGAATCTGACCATGGTTTGGGGGCATTACATGACCATTTTCCCCCATGGTGCTAGGAATGCTCATTCCCAGGCCTTGTGAAAATTTTGTTAACAGGCCACTCAATGTGTTGTTACTGAATTAGGCACGGTTCAAAACAGTATTCAAAATTCAAAACAGTATTTAAAATTCACTGGACAACCTGTACTTACTAGCCTCTTGGTCCACAATAATATTCCCTTTTGTTTTTTCACCCCATATCTAGAGTTACACCTTTGCAATCATTGATTTCATGTGAAAATGTATACTATCATTTTATCACTGATTCAGTCACACATTTGGTAATGTAAGGGACAACAATTTTTTAAACTGTCAATACAGAAAAACAATGTAGCTAACAGTAATAGTAAGGTCATGGGCTTCCCTGGTGGCTCAGATGGTGAAGAATCTGCCTGCAGTGCAGGAGACCTGGGTTCAATCCCTGGGTTGGGAAGATCCCCTGGAGAAGGGAATGGCTACCCACTCCAGTATTCTTGCCTGGAGAATTCCATGGACAAAGGAGCCTGGTGGGCTATAGTCCATGGGGTCACAAAGAGTCAGACACGACTGAGCAACTAACACTTTCAGTTTTCAATAGTAAGGTCATAAGTATGAACTTAAGTCAAGAACTTCCATTATGTGTAGCCCAGTATATACCTAAGTCATCTGACTTAGTTTGTTCTGTACCAATCCTTATTTCTTAGGGAAACTATATACTGGCATTGTCCATAAGGCACCCAGCCTGTTTTCTAGTATTACTAGACTGATTATCCTTAGTATGATTTGGTTGTTCCCAGCATAGAGGAGACTTGAAATTACCATAGCCTGATGTTAACTACATAAATTCATTCCACTATTGTGAGAGGTGTTATTCCTTGGTTGAAATTTTGTTTGTTGCTCTGATTGAACTTGAGTAATAGAGGAAAATTTATATTTATGGCCAAGGTCAGAGCTGGCATTATTAATTGATAAGGTGAGGGGATCTTATCTCATAATATCAATAGTGGCCTGAACATGACTATATTTGTTTTTCATTTCAGATAGATTTCCCAAGAGTCAACAATTAAATCCTTGGAGAGGAGAAACCCACCAAAGTAACCCAGAAGTGCTAGACACAGATAACTGATACAAACCCAATACTTGGATTGATTTTTAAAACTAGCATATGGTCATGCCTATGATTAAAAAAACATTTGATTCACTTGCAATGGTCCAAGAAGTCAAGAAAACAGTATGAAGACTCATACAAAGCAGGTCGAGGATCTTGGGTAAGTTGTCTACTTCTGATGTCATCTTTTTTTTTCTCATGTGAGTGTAGTTTTTCCTCTGAGCATAGTTTTAAGGTGATTTTGAGATCAGCAGTCCTCTCTACAGGGCAATCCATAGCATGGGAACTTTGTGAGTGGAAATTAATCGAAGAGTTGATTCCCTTTGGTTATACTGTGCATGAGCTTGTTAAGAGCACCTTAAGTTAAGAGGACCTTGATAAGGCTCCATCTGTCCAGGTCAGTGATAGTCTTTTGAATTATGTCTTCTTCAGAATCCTCTGGTTAGAGGTCATGGGGCATCTGATCTTTATCCAAAGATAGATTAATGAGCTAAGCATCTGATCTTTATCCAAGGATAGATTATTAAATTAGGCTTTAGGAACAAATTTAGAGTGTCCCTTAGTAGCTCAATTAAACTTTTTAGCAATGTAACACAACAGCAAGGAACGAACTGGGAAGTGAGCCTTACCAAATATAGACCTTAATTAACAATTCTAGACTTTAATATCTCAGTTGAGTTCAGTTGCTCAGTCTTGTCCGACTCTTTGCCACCCCATGAATCACAGCACGCCAGGCTTCCCTGTCCATCACAAACTCCCGGAGTTTACTCAAACTCATGCCCATCGAGTCAGTGATGCCATCCAGCCATCTCATCCTCTGTTGTCCCCTTCTTCTCCTGCCCCCAATCCCTCCAAGCATCAGGGTCTTTTCCAATGAGTCAACTCTTTGCATGAGGTGGCCAAAGTATTGGAGTTTCAGCTTCAGCATCAGTCCTTCCAATGAACACCCAGGACTTATCTCCTTCAGGATGAACTGGTTGGATCTCCTTGCAGTCCAAGGGACTCTCAAGAGTCTTCTCCAACACCACAGTTCAAAAGCATCAATTTTTCGGCACTCAGCTTTCTTCAGAGTCCAACTCTCACATCCACTAGTGAAACAAAAAAAAAAAATATTTTTCTTCATTGTGAGAGCACTAACCTCAAACTCAGGGAAGGTTTTATGCCATCAAATAAACATGAGTTTTCTCAGGGGGCTAGGAAAAGCCAACTGGCCATCTTGGATTTCCCATAGACATGACTGGCTGATTTAAACAATAATTATTCACTTAGCCAAAATAACAATGGAAGATTTCAAAGGCACTTCAACATCTTAAGAAAACTTGTTACTGCTGTTGTTGTTGTTCAGTTGCCAAGTTGTGTCTGACTCTTTGTGACCCCATGGACTGCAGCACACCAGGCCTCCCTGTCCCTCACCATCTCCCAGAGTTTGCCCAAGTTCATGTCCATTGAATCAGTGATGCCATCCAACCATCTCATCCTCTGTTGCCCTCTTCTCCTTCTGCCTTCAATCTTTCCCAGCATCAGGGTCTTTTCCAATGAGTCAGCTCTTCGCATCAGGTGGCCAAAGTATTGGAGCTTCAGCATCAGTCCTTCCAATGAGTATTCAGAGTTGATTTCTTTTAGGATTGACTGGTTTGATCTCCTTGCAGTCCAAGGGACTCTCAAGAATCTTCTCCATCACCACAGTTTGAAAGCATCAATTCCTTGTTGCTTTGTCTTCTTTATGGTCCAATTCTCACACCTGTACCTGACTATTGGAAAGATCATAGCTTTGATTATATGGACCATTGTCAGTCAATTGATGTTTTTGCTTTTTAATACACTGTCTAGGTTTGTCATAACTTTCCTTCCAAGAAGCAGTCATCTTCTAATTTCATGGCTGCAGTCACCATCCCAGTGATTTTAGAGCCCAAGAAGAGGAAATTTGTCACTGCTTCCACCTTTTCACCTTCCATTTGCTCGAAGTGATGGGACCGGTTGCCATGATATTAATTTGTTTTTAATTTTAAGTTTTAAGCCCGCTTTTTCACTGTCCTCTTTCACCCTCATCAAGAGGCTCTTTAGTTCCTCTTCACTTTCTGTCATTAGAGTGGTATCATCTGCATATCTGAGGTTGTTGGTATTTCTCTCCCAGCAATCTTGATTCCAGCTTGGAATGTCGTATGATGTTCTCTGCATATAAGTTAAATGAACCGGGTGAAAAGACACAGACTTGTGGGGTTCATTTCTCAATTTTGAATCAGTCACTTGTCCATTATAAGGTTCTAATTGTTGCTTCTTGACATGCATACAGGTTTCTCAGGAGACACATAAGATGGTCTGATATTCCTATCTTCTTAAAATTTTCCAGTTAGTTATGATCCACACATTTGGGATTCCCTGATAGCTCAGCTGGTAAAGAATCCACCTGCAATGCAGGAGACCCCAGTTTGATTCCTGGGTTGGGAAGATCCCCTGGAGAAGGGAAAGGCTACCCACTCCAGTATTCTGGCCTGGAGAATTCCATGGACTGTAGGGTTGTAAAGAGTCAGACACTACTGAGCAACTTTCACTTCACACAGTCAAAGGCTTTAGCGTATTCAATGAAACAGAGATAGATGTTCCTCTGGACCACCCTTACTTTCTTTATGCCCGAATGAATGTTAGCAATTTGATCTCTGGTTCCTCTGCACAGACACTCTAGGATGTCTGGCTCCAAGTGAGTGACTCCACCACTGTTGATATCCAAGTCACTAAGATCTTTTTTGTACAGTTCTGTGTATTTTTGCCATCTCTTCTTGAATTGCCAGGGGAAAAGTGAGCACTACAAGTCAGCCCCGAGAGGACCACACACCCCAGAACCAGGGGGACCTCACAGAGTTCACCCCACCTTCCAGCACAGAAGGCCTAGGGCTCTGCTACAGCTGACACTGGATATGAGCCTTTGTTACCTCTCACGAGGACTGCAGGAAACTAGAGATGAAGACCTAGGTCTGAGAATGTGTCCTGAGGTCACAGGGTACAAGGTCCAGGCAGTGTGAGGAGTCAAGGTGAGGCGGGCACCCTTAGTGTGCACCAAGGGCTCCCCATCCCAGAATACACGGGACCCAACATGCCACAGATCACTTCCCCTTTCATCCCATGAAATACTGGCTATGCTGGCTGCACCCTTGGGCACCATCTCACTTCCTCACTTGACAGGAGAAAGTCGACCAAGGAGGAGCGCCCTTGTGAGGCCCAAGAGCAGCCCTCAGGAGGGGATCTGTAAGTGGCCTGAGTCAGAGCAGGCCAGGGTATGTTTCTCAACTGACCATTTACCACCCGCCCCTCCACCAGGCCCGTGGTCCCCATCTGTCCCCCTGCATCACTCCTGTCTACAGTTCAATCCATCATCATGCTCATGGTCGAGACGAGTGAACTCAGCAAGCCCAAGGAAGACCTTCAGGGCCAAAACCAGGCCCAGGGCCCAGTGGAGGCGCAGCTCATGGGGGCTGAGGCAGAGGAGGCCTCAACCCCTCTGGCCTCCTCCTGCCCAGTCTCCTCTTCCTCTGCTGTTGCCCATGCAGAGTTCTTGCTCAAGAAGGCTCTGAATTTGATGACAGCTAACCTAATGGGTTTCCTGCTGCTCAAGTATGACAACAAGGGGCCAATCTCCCAGGCCAGAATGCTGAATATGGTCCTCAGGGATAACCAGGCCCACTTCCTGGTGATCTTACATAAAGCCACACAGTGCCTGCCGCTGGTCTTTGGCATGTATGTGAAGGAGGTAGACCCCAGGGAGCACATCTACTTCCTGGTCCCCACCCCCACCTCAATGAGATGCAGAGGGATGGGCAGAGCATTCCCAAGGCTGTCCTCCTGGTGATGGACCCGAGCCTGATCCTTCTAGCAGGGGACCTGACCCCGAGGAGGAGGTCTGGGGAGCACTTAGCAGGATAGGGAGGGGGTGTCTGGAGTGAGCACTGCATCTTTGGGGAGCCCAGGAAGCTGCTGACCCAATATGGGTGGGGAGGGGTACCTGGAATGCCAGCAGGTGCCTGACAATGACCCAGCTCACTTTGAGTTCCTGTGGGGTCCTCGGGCCTATGTGGAGACCAGCAAGTGGCAAGTCAGGGCATTTCTGCTCAGGGTCAAACAAAGGGCTTTGAGGGCCTTCCGACTCCTCTCTGCAGAGGCTGAGGGGGAGGAGGAAGAGGGGGCCTGAGCCAGAGCAGCAGTCAGGTGATCCTTCCGTCTGTGATTGAAGAGGAAGCAGTCAGCCTTCTCAGAAGTGAGGGCCTGGGCCAGTTGGGGGAACCAGTGTGAAGCATCTTTGTGTTCCTCTTCTCTACGATGACATGCAGATTCATCTCTCTTTTCTTTAGGAATTTTTCAAACTTTGGCTGTTTTAATAGAAGGCTAAAAAAACTTCAGTGTCTTAGCTTCGTAAATGATGCTGATCACAGTGTGTTTGTGCTTACACAGTTCAAGAACAAGAGTTTTGCTCTTTTTTTAAAAGTGATTGGGAACTCTTCCATTTTGTTTTGTGACCCTGAACAAGATGAAATGGAATTGGAATAGAACTATTTTGGAAATGTGAAAATACTTAACAGTAATATCACTGGGGCAGGAATTATGACTTAAAATGTAACTGAGGTGAGTTCTTGCTTCTTATATTTCTCGTCTGTCATTTTATACAGTTAAGCTATCCCCGTTCAGTTGGACTTTTGGGGTTATTATTTAAGAAAGTAAAAAAAAAATCTGATCCAACTTAAGTTCCCTGCTCACTGGCTCATTTATTCCACATTTATTACTTCATGGAGCCTGTGCTCTGTGGAAGGCCCTGTGTTAGCAGTGGGGACACTAGGAGAAGCAGGACACCCCAACACCTAGAGTGATGATCTAAGAGCTGCAGTCACATGAGGAAGGTAGAGAGACATCCCCTAGTCCTACAGAAAAAGGCAAAATGGGGGGGGGGGGTGTTGGGTCTCCAAAGAGCACTCGAATGTCAGTGCCTGAGCCAGGGTGGTTTGGGGCTTTGGGAAGCTGGGTTCCTTCTGTGGAAAGTGATTGTAATGAGGGTGGGTGGTGACAGCAGCCAGAATTATACACAGTGTCTCATGAGTGAGAAGAATATCTGAAATGGGACATACACATTAGAAGATCCTCTTCTGTCCTAGATGAATTTCCTGGGGCAGGAAGGGAAAGGACACTTTGGTCAGAAATAGACACTTGCTTATGCTGCCTGATCTAAGTACACCAAAACTTTCAAAATGGGGAGGGGTGAGTGGACTTTTATTTGCTGCACAATCTACTCAGTCTTGGGGAATATAGTTGAAAAAGTCTTAATAAGCACCCCTAAACTTTTGTCTGATTTTAATGGAATACCATCTTTGAAACTGGAGGCTGGGCACTTCAACTAATGGATCAGCTTTTCTAGGTGGTCAGGCCCTAAAGTCATAGATGAGGAGGGGTTATGGAAACCACGGTGACAAAACCTGCACTGAACTTGAATTCATACACCTCAGAACCCTCCTTGGAGGTGAAGAGTGCTGCATTGTGCATATCCTAGCTGGATTTTATAAAGAAAACTCCCGCTGTCCTTGTCCTTTCACTGTCACTTATCTGATCCCTGCCCCTCATGAAGCTCATGACTGTCGGGGAGCCTAAGGGCACCTGTGCAGTTGCTCAGGCAAGTTCTATCATGTGGAGGCAGCCAGAACTCCTGGGGACTCCCAGGGGGAGACTGTGTCCTGGCATCAGGAGGCAGGGTCACATCCTCAGCCCGCTGAGACTGTGGGCGGGCATCACTGCAGAGGGAAGGGCAGAAAGAGCACTGGAGGGAGCCAGGGGGACCCCTCCCTGACATTCCCAAGAGACTTGGAAACTAAATCAGATCTTGCATTTGAAAGTGCCAGTACAGAGTGGTAACTAGAAACAGTTGAAGTTCAAGGCACGTTGGGCTTTCTCAGAAACTCCTCAACACCTGACATTGGGAATTGTCTTCATCACAAGCTATACCTACCAGCTGCTGTCTGTTGAGCACCGAATACACTGCAGGGCAGGGGAGAGACTCCAGGTCCTTATTCACATCTCTTCTCCCTCTGCTTCCTGGAAGCTGCATGCAGGGAAACATGGGGCCCTTACGAAAACCTACCACAATTTGGAAATAAAGATGTGATTAATTCAACATTTTTTAATTAATTCATTAGAAGGACTGATGCTGAAGCTCCAATATATTCTCCCATCTGATGTGAAGAGCCGACTCATTGGAAAAGACCCTTATGCTGGGAAAGATTAAAGGCAGGAGAAGAATGGTGACAAAGGAAGAAATGGTTGGATGGCGTCATTGACTCAGTGGACATGAATTTGGGCAAATTCTGGGAGATAGTGAAGGACAGGGAAACCTGGCATGCTGCAGTCCATAGGGTGGCAAAGAACGGGATGCAACCGAACAACAACATATTCACAGTATTGAATAAAGACAAAGGTTTTATCTAAATAACAATAGCACGTTGTTTTGGGGAAAAAGCATACCATTTGCACTTTGCCTGGGGTGGGGTGGAAATGTAATTTGGAGATAGGTGGTGCCACATCATGGGCCTGAGCTCCCAAGAAGCAGGAAAGGCTCCTGACTGACTGATGGAAGATCTATCCAGGCGCCATTTGTTCAGGGCCAAGGATGAGGACCTGGGCTCCTCCCAGTGGCACAGTCAGAAGGTGGGTGTTTTTCCAAGGACTACTGTTGTCCTAGAGCCCTCCAGGACAGTAGTGATGTAGACACGGTGGAAGAGAAGGAGAATTTTGGATTCTGGGCACTGCAGATGGTATCTTGGGGGTGGTACAGCCAGAGGGACTGAGGATGGTGAAGAGCCCTGGGAGCAAGGGGCAGGGATTGAGAGAGTCAATTCCTAGGCAGGTTGATAAGAAGTCTGGGTTCCCTGAGGAGGAGAAAGGGGTCTGGGGCTCTCAAGGAGGAGATAGGGGTCTGGAATTCTCAAGGAGGAGGAAAGGACAAAACTTTTTTTTTTCCCCTCTACATTCCTTAGTCTTAGTCACATAAAATGTTTTTTTCTTTAAGCCTCAAACTGATGATTACACAACAAACAACTCAGCTTAAACTCTGTACTAGGGATTATATAACAACAGTGTATCCTGCTTGAGGACAGTTTCTCCTTCCTGAAAACCTTCTGACTAATCCTGATATTTTAGAATGTATATTATGGGAGTGGGTCTGGTAGGATCTTTCTATTGTTAAATTCTAATCCTGTTACCCTAAAATGTAAATTGTGGGAGTGGGTTTGGTAAAATTTTTACAACCTTGAGACATTATTTTGCTTAATTGCAATAACCAATTATAAAAAAGTATATAACTCCCTTGCTAACACCAGCAAGGGCAGACTCTCTGTCCCCCTTCTGATGTCTATGTCAGAAGCTTTCTCTGTCCCTTTTCATACTTTAATAAAACTCTGCTACACAAAAGCTCTTGAGTGATCAAGCCTGGTCCCTGGTCCCGAAGCTAAATCTTCTTCTTCAGAGATCACGAATCCAACATCGTTCACCATAAGCTTTTAGGATTCATCCTAGGAGTCTGGAGCTGAACTTCAAGCCAGAACCGCATGAAGACCACACAGTCCTCGCCCTCTGCCCTCCTCCTGGGGTCCATTCCTCTCTCCCCTTCCCTCCCCCACGTGGCAGGGTCAGGCCAGGAGAAGAGGAGACAGGTAGATGGGGAACTGGCTCAAGAGCCTCTGGGGATGGTGAGAAAGAAGCTGGGGGACACGAGACTATGAAGGCCATTTATACAGAAGAAGCCTCCGGAATCCCGGTTTCTTTCTCACACCAGCACAGTCGTGAAACAAACCACTCTGTTTGCACACCAGGAGGAGCTGGAGTCCTGTGTATTTGTTCCTTTTTCATGAAATGTCACACTCTGCACCTCCCCTGATGTGAGCGGGGGTGGTGGACTTCATACAAGGGGCCACCCTTCAGGAAGCAAAGTCCAGGAATTCCTTCCTGCCACCTGCTCACTTTAGCTTTCAGAGCAGCACACTTTCATTGTCTCAGAGCTCTTCAGTCCTCCTGATGGTGTGTTGGAGGCAGCAGCCCAAGTGGACCGGTAAGGATGGGAATACCCTGTCCCTGGGGTCCAGCCCAGAGCTCGCATCACCCCTACTGTGGACTCCTTGCCCCCACTGTTTCCAACCTGGCCTCACTCTCTGCATCTTGGGGCTCTGCTTTTCCTGCCCCTGTCCAGACAACCTCCAAGCCCAAGATGGACGCAGTGTTGGCATTCCCCTACAAGTCATACATGAAGGTCCCCGGATAATAGTCCTCTGTCACAATTGTTGTGATTCAGATAAATGGACAGTGGAGGTCACTTTTGGTGAGTGTCATGACGGCTAGTAAATAACAACCCTGTGTGATGTGAATATTGACAAAAGGTTATGATTATGAATGACTATTCAAATGATTCCTTAATTCCCAATCTTTGATGAAAATGATCAGCAAGGCTGGATGGTAGAAGGCTGTCCTTTCTGAGGTTTGGCCAGAAGAGGGTTGCAGTGATGGCATGCCAGCCACCCACAGAGCCAGAAAGGATCTCAGTGTCCACAAACAGGCAGTTAGAGCAGATGAAAAGCTGTAGCAGATGACAGGTGCAGTCAACAGCCTGCTCCCCAGATCCCATCATCCCCAGACTCAAATGAGGATGGAAAATAGCTGGCTTCATCACCCACTGTTGTTTGTCCACGTGTGGGTCACAGACATTTCCTCACTGGAGCGGTAAGGGAACCCTGGCACTGAAATACAGAGTGTAGTGCTTGTTCATACTCCTCTGCATTACTGTGTGATGCATACTTTTATCATAGTAGTTGTGGTAAATTCTTACTAGTTCTGTTCCATTTATTCACTGGGACAAGAAGATGATCCGACTTGCCTAAATAACCATCAGGGCACAGAAGCCTTGAGATATACCATTGTGACTGAGTCCAACACAAATACTTGGGGGTCATACTCCTGGAACTTCTGACAGGGCACAGGGATCCCCCCTGCCCATGACTTCAACCTCCAAAGGCTAAGTCTCTGTGTCTAACTTGCATTTCATTCTGTTGTTCACTTCTGGTGCCATTTCAGAGCACGGTGGTCATAGTAATTTTCAGAAGGCAGACATCAAAAGGGAAGACCCTGCAGAGATCAACCTAATCAAGGTGAGGGGGTCAGGCTGCTGTATCCTCCCCACATTGATCCCGTGAGTAGTCTCTCACAACGAGCCACTCACATGGAGGCAGCCCCTTCAGTGGAGGGCAATTCTGCAGAAGACTTGTGCTCTGAGTCTTCATCCACCAACACTGGTGGCCCTGGGCAAATGAGTGGGCTAGTCACAAAGAAGACATCTGGGTGGCACCACAGTATCCACTATAATCCACCCCTCCCAACACTGACATACACTCCCTTCATCTGGAGAGTTCACCTCATCTGAGGACATGTCCTTGACGATTCTGGTTGGTCTCCTCTCCTCCTAAAGAAGCTCAGAGAGAAAGACTGTGGACAAATGCTGGGCTACCCAGTTGCAGCAGCTGCTGCACCACAACTGATGGTCACTCTCTCTTGCCCAAGATCCGTTCTAGATCCCCCGTACTCTCAGCCAGGACCTCGGCCATTTCCAGTGGCTTCCCTGGTGAGGTAATACAGACTTTGTCCCTCAGGGTTCTGAAGCCCTGGGCCCGATGCCCTTCTCAGACCCTTGCTCTTGGACTTGTCAATTCACCAATAAAATGGGGCAGGAACCCAAGACACATCACCTGGCTGTTAGAGATGTTTCCTCGCTGTTCCCACTGTGCCACAGTAACCCTGCACACTCCTTAGGATCAAGGTCAGCTCTGCCTGCCGGGATGGGGACAGTTCTCTGTGTGTGCTGGTCCCTAGCAAGAGCATTCCAAGTGCCCAGATGGGAACCATGACTCATAGATCAGTAGGACTGCTATTGTGTCTCCTGGGGGAAACTTCTGGCTTTGGGAACAGCCTGCCGTGTGTCACCATCGGCAAGAGGGTAACCAGTAGCCACATGAGGCTGGGAATTGTGAACTCAAATGGGCTTAGTGTGTCCCAAGGCCTGGCCTTCTACCATAATATAATGTGAAGTCAAATGTAAATAGCTAGATGTGGCTAATGTGGACATCCTTGTATGGAACTACAGAACTTACTCTTAAGAACTGGAAGCACAACTTCACTTGTGAGTCACTGGGAGTGGTGGCAGGTGGGGTCATGAGTCACTGGGAGTGGTCGTACAGGGAGTCAATCTTTGGGAGTGGTTGTAGGTGGGGTCATGGGTCAGTGGGAGTGGTGATCAGTGGGGTCACTCTACCCTCTGGTTCAAGGACCATGTATCTTACCTCGTGGGGGAACTAAGGATGACAGATGTGGAGTATGTCCGGTCCCTGAAGGGTGACACACCACTACCATGGGCTCTCATATCCCAGTGTGCACCCCACATGTGCTTTGTAGAGGCCATTCCCCTGCTCCAGAAGACCAGCAGCTTCTGGAAGGTGGGGGCTGAGATAGCGACTTTGGAGCTCATGGCCACTTGCCCTCTGAGCTCCTGGTGTGTGTTAGAGGATCTCTTGGCCTTGGATGGTTTTGTGAAATAGCCTGTGTCAGTCAGTTCTGCTTTCTATGAGCCCTCAAATAGTGGTGCCAGACAAGGTGCTGCAAGCAGGAAAGTGAAACCCACATCTAGAATGTGTCAGCCTATCAATTTCAGTAAAGATGAACCTCTCCTCCTTCAAGGATGGAAGTGAGATGTTGTGATCAACTCACCATTAGTGACTCAATGATCTTCTGGAGGGACGGTGCCACAGAGGGGTCAGCATGACTCTCTGTCCATGGTAGGGCAAACACCTGGTAGGTGCCATAGCTCATCTGGCCTGCTGGTGGCATCTGTGTTGCTGAGCCCAGATGCAGCATCATCCTTGGCCCCATGGCTCCTCCATGCATGAGAGCACTGTGCAGCTCTAAGGGACCACTGACAGAGGCTGGGTGCTCTCAATTCTTCAGGCATTGGGTCTTCATCGATGTTTCTTGCCTCTTGTATGCTGCATGCTTTTGTGAGTAGTAAGAGGCAATGCAAATATCTTCCCTTTTGGTGTCCCTTCCTATAGGTTCGTTGATGTACCCCTTCTCCAAATCTATATGTGGCAATCTACCAAAATTTCTCATTCTAAGTACCTGACTGGCTGTCCAATCCATTTTCCATCACCTTTAAGCCTTGGCTCGGGTCACTTCTTTTATCCACATGTAGTGGATCCCTAGAGGCACCATCTGAAGTTGCATCCACTGGGAGCGGATTTCTGCTCACCACTGTCTCTACGGCCATGTGTGGTGGAGGTGGTATTGCAGCAGGAGTCCATTTCCACCTGCAGTTGCAGTTCAGCCAACCCACCCCTCGTCTACGCTCAGCATCCACCCCCAGCAGCTGGTCAAGAGATAACTTTCTGGTCCATTAATCTCCAGGAATAAACTTCAGCAGAGGTGCTTGTGACACATTTGCAGGTCATATTGGGGTTTAGCTCACCTCCTTGTAATCTATGGCCCTGCTTCTGTCTGATCTCCTCAGAGACACCACTTCTGTTTTGTGGTGGATTACTGTTGCAGTTGCCTTCCTCTGTCGGTCTGACAGAACCTAGCTCATGAGGACCACTGACTGCATGCTGTAGGCCGAGGAGGTGGCCACATGTTCCAGCAAAGATAACAAACCTGGCAAAGCAGTTGCTATCAAGTGGGTGGTGGTCCACAGTCCTCCTTGGGAGCCTATAGGTTTGAGTAGGGTCCAGACCGCTGAGGAGGTATGGTGGGGACCACCTCCCTGTATCCTTTTGGTGTTAAGGGTGTCATTCATGTTTCTCATCTCCCAAACCAGAGGGAATCTTGGTTTGTATTTACTCTCACGGTCAAGGTGCAGGGAGTGCACTTGGTCTTCCCCGCTCTGATAGCTTCTCTACTAACGGCCTTGCGTGAATTCCAGGCTTGTGCCCATCATCAAGCCCGTCTGTTCTAATCACACATCTGGAGGTGGCAGGCAGGAGCTCTCTGGGTCAGATCTAGGCCAGAACTCCATATGTTCCTGGTGCACACATCCTCTCACTCCACTGGGGACATTGATGGAATGAAGGCCTGAGTATCAGTCTCCACAGCATCCCGTTTCTAGACGTCCTTACAATGTTTGCATCTTTCCTCTCTCGCCCGTATCAGTCACCAAGGTAAACGATGGGGGTCTCTTTGTGGGACAGACTTGGGGAACGATGGCTGCATACATCTGTCAGGGTGTTGCAGAGTCTTTACTCATAAGGATCCCTCCTTCCCTTTGGTCAATGGATTCTGTGTCTGACAATTGACTCAGGTCTGGGAACTGGGGAAGATATCATGACTCATTTGGAGCACTCTCCTGCATTCTCCTGCTCACTCATCTTTGTTGTCTATCAGACAATAAGGAATCTGCCTGCAATGCAGGAGACCTGGGTTTGATCCCTGGGTGGGGAAGATCCCCTGGAGAAGGGAATGGCAACCCACTCCAGTATTCTTGCCTGGAGAATTCCATGGACAGAGGAGCCTGGTGGGCTACAGTTCATGGGGTCGAAAAGAGTCAGACACAACTGAGCAATGAACATTTTCACTTATGTTAATTAAGGCACACATTGTGGATGGCCCATCTCTCTTGACCCTAAGAACACCATGTCCTGTTAGCAAGCTCTATGCCTCTCTGCAGATCAGAGCCTCTGGCTGCTACATCAGTTTTGCTGCTTTTGCAAAATCACATTCCTTTTTAAGTTTAAGTGACACCTGCTGAATTGAAGGAGATGTGATAAAAAAAAAAAAAAACAACTTCCAGGTATTTTTTTGTGGAATTACAAAAAACAGTGCCTCTGGAGTCAACACATCACGTGAATACTGCCAGAATATTCTATCCACAGAGGCTGCTGTGGGCACTGCCCTCCTATGGCTTTCCAGGGTCTGACAAACCTAATGTCACTCGGGCACTAGTTGTGAACACACATGAGGCAGCTTGGGAATTTCAAACAATCAACCCTGTTGTGACCCCATATCAGAGGATGGTGACCCCATATCAGAGAGGAGTGAGAGCAATTGGTGAAATTTAACTTTTACTCTTTACACCATTCCAAAGGAAACAGGAAACCTGGTATTACTAAGAGACAATATGAACTTGCACAGCAAAAATTCAAGTGAACCCACCAAAATTAAATAAATAAATAAAACATATAAGAACCAGTTAGTGAGTTCAGCCAATATGCAGGGTGTGAGATCAGTGTTTTTAAAAAACCAAGTATATTTCTGTATAGTAGCAATGAATCATCCCAAAGTGAAATTAAGAGAACAATTCCGTTCACCATAGCATCCAAAGGAAGGAAATACTTCAGAAGAAGACTAATAGACAAACAAAAGATGTGTGTGACTTCCACACTGAAAAGTACAAAACTTTGCTGAGTGGAATTTACAAACATCTATAAGAGAGAAGGGTCTCTCTGTTCATGAGTCAGGATGTGCGATGCTGTCAGACTCTGGTTGCCTCCAGTGCGATGTGTGGATTCTCTCCAGTCCCTCCCCAAATGCCCAGAGACTTTTCTGTAAAAATGGACAAGCTGATTCAAAAACGATGATGTAAAAGACCCAGAATAGACACAAAATGTGGTGAGGGGTGGGGGCCGATGGAAGGTTTACTTGCCTTTCATGATTTCAAAACCCAGTGTTATGATAAAGGCATCATGAAAATACAGTTTTTTTTCATTTATATTTATTAGTTGGAGGCTAATTACTTTACAACATTGTAGTGGTTTTTGCCATACATTGACATGAATCAGCCATGGATTTACATGTGTTTCCCATCCCGATCCCCCCTCCCACCTCCCTCCCCATCCCATCCCTCTGGGTCTTCCCAGTGCACCAGCCCTGAGCACTTGTCTCATGCATCCAACCTGGGCTGGTGATCTGTTTCACCCTTGATAGTATACTTGTTTCAATGCTATTCTCTCAGATCATCCCAACCTCGCCTTCTCCCACAGAGTCCAAAAGTCTGCTCTATACATCTGTGTCTTTTTTTCTGTTTTGCATATGGGATTATCATTACCATCTTTTTAAATTCCATATATATGTGTTAGTATACTGTACTGGTGTTTATCTTTCTGGCTTACTTCACTCTGTATAATGGGCTCCAGTTTCATCCATCTCATTAGAACTGATTCAAATGAATTCTTTTTAATGGCTGAGTAATATTCCATGGTGTATATGTACCACAGCTTCCTTATCCATTTGTCTGCTGATGGGCATCTAGGTTGCTTCCATGTTCTGGCAATTATAAACAGTGCTGCGATGAACATTGGGGTGCACGTGTCTCTTTCAGATCTGGTTTTCTCGGTGTGTATGCCCAGGAGTGGGATTGCTGGGTCATATGGCAGTTCTATTTCCAGTTTTTTAAGGAATCTCCACACTGTTCTCCATAGTGGCTGTACTAGTTCGCATTCCCACCAACAGTGTAAGAGGGTTCCCTTTTCTCCACACCCTCTCCAGCATTTACTGCTTGTAGACTTTTGGATAGCAGCCATCCTGACTGGCATGTAATGGTACCTCATTGTGGTTTTGATTTGCATACAATGGAAAAAAGACAACCTCTTTAACAAGTGGTGCTGGGAAAACTGGTCAACCACTTGTAAAAGAATGAAACTAGAACACTTTCTACACCATACACAAAAATAAACTCAAAATGGATTAAAGATCTAAATGTAAGACCAGAAACTATAAAACTCCTAGAGGAGAGCATAGGCAAAACACTCTGTGACATAAAACACAGCAGGATCCTCTACGACCCACCTCCCAGAATATTGGAAATAAAAGCAAAAATAAACAAATGAAACCTAATTAAACTTAAAAGCTTTTGCACAACAAAGGAAACTATAAGCAAGGTGAAAAGACAACTTTCAGAATGGGAGAAAATAATAGCAAATGAAGCAACAGACAAAGGATTAATCTCAAAAATATACAAGCAACTCCTGCAGCTCAATTCCAGAAAAATAAATGACTCAATCAAAAAATGGGCCAAAGAACTAAACAGACATTTCTCCAAAGAAGACATACAGATGAAAATACAGTTTTATTGTAAGGGTAGATGTAGAGCTCAATGGGACAGAATTGAGAGTTCATAAATAAGCTCATGTATTTATGGTTCATGGATTACTTTTCAAGGTGCTAAATCCACATGGAAAGGATAAATCCACTTTTCAACAATTGGTGCTGAGAGAAGGGGGATCCACCTACGAAAAAAATGTGAGGTTACACCATTTCCTCAGAACATCCACAAAAATTAATTCATAGTAGAAAATGTTCATGACTTTGCTTTAGACAATATTTTCCCAAATACAACACCAAAGCCTAATCCATGAAAGGAAAAAAAAAATCAATACAGTATAATTTATCAAAATTTAAAACTGTTTTCACATATCCTTGCAGTGGAATCCTGGTTAGGAATAAAAAGAAAAGAATGACAAACCTGTGGTACAGCGTGGATCAAGGAAATAAGTCATGTGACTCCTTTTCTATGCCATTTCCAGGAAAGGCAAATCAGTAGAGATGGGAAGAAGAGCAATGACTGCTTGGGAGTGGGCTGGGAAATCAGGGATTAACTGTAGGTGGGCAGAGGTCATCTTCCTGAGTGATGGAAATGTTCCAAAACTGGACTGTGATGACGGCTACATGACTTACGAAACTGACTGGCTTTATGGTATTCAAATTACACTTCAGTGAAGTTGAACAGTGCTTCTTTCCAGTGTTGGAATTTTTAATCAACTCCTTCCCTCTTTGGCAGCTCCTCTTGCATCCAAACCACTATTTTCACTCATTTTATTCCTACAAAATTCTAGACCTTGTTTAACATTGGTCAAGTAACACTCAAGGTAAAAACTATTTGGTCAGTTTCCTGGAGTCAACCCTGGCTCTCTGAGACAAGGAAGAAGACCTTCTGTTCAGCAGGTTCTGGGCCTCACATCATGGGGGAGTCACTCTTCCTCTGAGGAAACACTTGGAGTTGTGGGTATAAAACACCTTGCTCCCTACCTCCATTGAAATGCAATGCAACAGGCACCCAGGCCAACTTCCTTTCTTTCCCCAGGAAGAGATCTTTCTGGTTTTACCCAGGATTCCACAGGACACTGCTCAGCAAAGACCCCTTTCAGACTTTCCCTCATCCCCAAGACACACCATCTGCAGGTCTGTGGGCTGCCACTGCAGCTGGCTAAAATCTTGGCTTTCTCTGTCCACTGAAGCCAAATAAAAAACATGGAGACAGAGTTTGGAGGCAATAGAAAGGTGGCTTTAATTCTCAGCCAGCAGAGAGGGGAACAAAGTAGGCTCATGCCTCAAAAAAGCCCCCTGTCCATGAGGAATCTAGGGGCTGATATAAGATGAGGGCTCCCAGTCAGGAGTCAGTGATGAGGAACAAAGGTGTTAGGATCTTGATTTCTTCCTCTCAAAGTCAGTCATAGACTGGCATCAGTAACCCAGTAATTGAGCCTGGCAGTTTGGTGACTCTGTGGCCTTCTTTCTGATCAGTAACTACAAGAGGAAGGGAGTTGTAAGGGTAAACACCAGATACACGATGTATTTAGCATAGAGTCAAAGAAAACTAGACGTGAAGTATAGCTCCTATGGGCTTCCCTGGTAGCTCAGCTGGTAAAGAATCCACCTGCAATGCAGGAGACCCCAGTTCGATTCCTGGGTCGGGAAGATCCCCTGGAGAAGGGATAGGCTACCCACTCCAGTATTCTGGCCTGGAGAATTCCATGGACTATACATACAGTCCTTGGAGTTGCAAAGAGTCGGACTCAGTGACTTTCACACTTTCATAGCTCCTGTAGAGTTATGGAGCAGGAAAGCAGTCTTAGTTACAGACATACAGAGTTAGGAGCAGTTAAAGTTAAAAAAGTAGGAATGTTCAGGCCTTGTTCCTGTTCTCTTTACATTCTTTCTTCTCAGGAATGGGGCAGGGGGGAAACTCATTCTTCGTGTTTTCCTTTTTACTGCAACACTACCACCCAGCCTCATCAAAATCACCTTCCACAGAAGGAACCCAGCTTCCCAAAGCCCCAAACCTCCCTGGCTCAGGCACCAACACTTGAGTTCTCCTCCTGGAGCCTCTCTGCCCCGCCCCTTGTTTCCTTGTTCTGTGCGACTAGGGGATGTCTCTACACCTTCCTCATGTGACTTTGGCTCCTAGACCATCACTCTAGGTTTGGGGGTGTTCTGCTTCTCCTACTGTCCCCACTGCTAAAAGGGCCTTCCACAGAGCAGAGACTCCATGAAGTTCTGGGGAATAAATAAGCCAGTGAGCAAGGTGCTTAATAACTCAGGCAAATTTTATCCTACTTTCTTCAATAACTCATGCAAATCCAACAAAACACAGATATTTTAGTTTTATAGAATGACAGAGAAGAAGACAAAAGATTTTAGAATTAACTTAAATTTTTTATTCTTTATTTCCTTTTATTTTTTCCTTATGTCCAGTTGTTTTGGGGATCTTATTTCCCTAACCAGGGATCAAACCTGGGCCCCAGCAGTGAAAGCACTGAGTCCTAACAGCTGCATTGTCAGGGAATTCCCAGTTTCACTATTTCTTGACTCCCATCACTTTTATTAAGTTCTTTCTCATTTCCGAGAAAATTTCTATTCCAATGAAATGTTAGCTTGTTCAGGGTCACAAAATAAAATACAATCTCTCTTACAAAACAGCAAAATTCCTATCCTTAAACTAAGTAAGTACCAATACAAGTGCAATCAATGGCATTCAAAAAGTTAGATCCTGAATTTAAGACTTTAGATGAAAAAAATAACATTTCACAAATTCCTAAAGAAAACAGAGATGAATCTCCATGTCACTGTGGAAAGAAGGAACCCAAAGATGCTACGCACTGTGTCCCCCAACTGGCCCAGGCCCTCACGACTGAGAAGGCTGACTGCTCCCTCTTCAATCATGGAAGGAAGGATCAGCCTCCCTTCCTGCCCCCAGGACAAGCTGTTGGACGTGGGCCTGGAAAGAGCCTGGCTGCTGCTCTGGCTCAGGGCCCCCTTCCTCCTCCCTTCCAGCCTCTGCAGATGGGAGTGGGAAGGACCTGGAAGCCCCTTGATTGATTTTGAGTAGATGCCCTAGGACGTGCCACTTGCTGGTCTCTGCATAGGCCCAGGGACCCCACAGGAACTCGTAGTGAAGCAGGGTCACTGTGGGGAACCATCTGGTACTCCAGGTACCCCTCCTGCACCCACATTTGGGTCAGCAGCTTCCTGGGCTCCCCATAGGTGTAGTGCTCCCTCCCAGCATATACACCCATGTTGTTCAGGGTTTCCCAGATCTCCTCCTCAAGGGCACAGTTGCCCTCCAGGAGGATCATGCCTAGAACCACCACCAGGAGGCCGGTCTTCGGCATGCTGTGCCCATCACTCACCATCCCATTGCAGGTGAGGCCCAGGGTGGGGACTAGCATGTAGGTGTGCTTCGTGTGGTCCACCTCCCTCACATCCATGCCGAAAACCAGCTGCAGGCACTCCGAGGCTTGGTGAAAGGCCTCAAGGAAGTGGTGCCCATCCTCTCTGAGGACCATGTTCAGGATCTCATCCTTCGTGGTCGGCTCCTTGGTATGATACTTGAGGAGCAGGAAGTGTACCAGCTCCACCACCAGCAGATGCAGTGAGTCTGGGTGCATGGACTTGGCACCTTCCTGGTCCTGCCCAGTACTCGGCCCCTCCTCATCTTGGCTGCTAGAGGCCTCATCTTCGGATTGGCTCCATGGAGCGGGAGCCATGGCAGGGGAGGAGGGGAAGGCACGCTGAGGTCTTGGGGAGGGGGACAAGATGCCTCAGCATCAGCCAACTCCAGCTCCTCCAGGGTGCCCAGGAACAAGATAGAAGAGGAGGAGGAAAGCAAGGAGGAGGGGGAAATGGATGCAACCTCCTCCTCCTCCTCCACCTCCATCTCCTCCTCTTCCTCCACCTCCGCTTCCTCCTCCTCCTCCCCCTAAATGAACAGTGCCTCCACTGGGCTCTCAGCCTCCCTTGGGTCCTGAAGGCTGGCCTCACTCTCCTCGTGGAGCTCGCTCTTCCCAGGCATGATGACTGGGATCAAACCACAGACAGAAGTGAGGCAGGGGGACAGATGGGGACCACAGGCCTGCAGGAGAGAGGGAGTGTGAGTGGCCTCGGCTGAGAAACCCACCCTGGGTGGTCTGACACAGGCCACTGACAGGTCTCCTCTTGAGGGGTGCTCTCTGGCCTCACAAGGGTGCTCCTGCTGGGCAGGCTGTCTGTTGCTAACCCAAAGAAGGAAGTGAGGTGGCTCCCAGGGGTATAGTCAGCACAGTCCAAGGTCCTGGGGCTGATATGGTGGGGGAAATTTGGGCCTTGTGGAGTCCCGTCTGTTCTGGGATGGGAGCCCCCAGTGCACACTCAGGGCACCCACCTCACCTAGACTCCTGGCACTGCCTGGACCTCCTCTGCTCTGCAACCTGCGGACACAAGCTTCAGACCTGTGCTTTCATCTCTGGGTTCCTGGAGCCCCTGTGAGAGGAAACAAGGGGGCACCTTGGCTTGTAGACTGTGGCATGGTGCTGGGCCCCTCAGTGCTGACAGGAGGACTGGGCTGTACTCGGCGAGGTTCCCCCTGTCCTGAGGTGAGTGGTTCCTCCCTGTGCTCACAAAAGGTCCTCCACTTCCTCCCGCCAGGGTCTGGGCCCTCCTGACTGTTGTCCTGAGGCAAAATTCTCAAGACACATTCCCTGTACTGAAAGGGAGAAAGAGAGGGGCCTTGAATACTGGTCATGCCTGCCCAGGGGCTAACAGGGCTCACAAGGGTTGACCTAACTCTATGGAGTCCCTCTGTGCTGGGATGATGGGCAGTCGGCTCAGTCTCCACCTTGACACCCTGGAAGGCCTAGGGCAGTGCCCTCTGTTGACTGTGACCCATCTCCTTAAGCAAAGGCCTTAACATTCATGACAATGGAAGTGAGAGCACCAATGCACCCACCTTTTCTGGGCCACCCCAGGGTGACTAAAGGGGCAAGGCAGGCTGGGCTCCAAGTACTGTGTGTGAGGAGGGGTCTCCCCAGTGCTCCCCCTGACCTCTGCGAGGGCCTGAGGCCAGACCCTCAGAGGAAGGCCCCCTGGCCTTGACCAACCATCTGGCTGAGGAGGTGGGCCTCAGGGCTCCGATGGTTTCTAGGGCTGGCAGGAGGGATTTCTGTGGCCCCCTCTTTGTGGTGGGAGTTGGGGTTCCCCACTCCTCCTCAGGGTCCTCACCTTGACTCCTGGTGACTCAGGACTCCTCCTGCTGCTGAGCAGACATGCTCCCCAGATGGCTGCCCTGGAGCTGCCCTCCCCCTCCAGGTCCCCCTCCACATTAGGCGCACTCCTCCCCTTGCATTCCCCCCAACTCCACACGCAGGGCCCCTTCTCTTCTGGGGGAGGCTGCCTCCTCACTATGTCTGGGGGAGGCTGCCTCCTCACCATGTCCTCAGGACCTTCGGTTTGATTGCCGTGCAGCCTGGCCTGACCCATGCTGACGGATTCCCCCAGAAACCTGAGCCTCCCAGAGCCTCCCATGAGCCCCCCCAGAGCCCTCTAAGCACCTTGGCAAGAAGAGAGTGCATCACCCCGGCCTCCCTGCTGGGCTCTGGCTGGGGTACAGCTGACGCCCTGCAGGTGGGTTCCCTTCTCTTTGAGCGAGGGACCCGGCAGTCCTCCACAAGGGCGGGCTCAGGCCTTTCCCACCTGGGCTCACCCTGGAATCCCTTGGACTCAGGCTCCCTGAACCCCGAGGTGTTGCAGTTAGGGGGGAGTGTCTCCTAGTCCTATTCGGGGTCCTCCCTCACTGTCTGACAGAGCCCAGACCCCTTGCTCTGCCCACCTGCAGCCTCCTGGCTCCTCAATCCAGACCTTCAGGTGGTCCAAATGGAGAGGTTGCCCTCAGGGGGCTGCACTTGGAGCCAGACGCCCAGACTCCAGGGTAACAGCAGGGACGGAGCGGGGGCTGCTGGGTTCTGAAGTCCACGGGCCGACTCTCCCTCAGGGTCTCCAACTAACACCCCTGCAGGTCCTGGGTGGCCTGTCTTCATCCAGACAGCCCGCTCCTCACACCAGGGCCCCAGCCTCGCTAAGACCCGGATGCGGAAGTTGGGACACACCACATTTGCTCCTCTCACCTGGCAGTCTCCCACGCCTGGCGGCAGGGGCGTGTTTTGCTGGAGTCGCCTCTGTTCTGGGGCCCAGGGTCCCCTAAGTCCTCCCTCAGTGTCCTCACTTTCATTTTGGTCGCATGTAACCGCCCCTCCCTCGCCCACCTGAGTGCCCACCCCTATTCCAGGCTCCCAGTCTCTCTGGGACCCAGATGAGGAAGTCAGCACAGGCTGCTTATCTTGCCCCACGGCCTCCCACAGCTGAGGGCAGGGCCAGTTTCTCTGGGACACTCCACCCTCACCCATATTCTGGAGCCCAGGGTCTTCCCAGTGCACCCTCAGGGTCCTCACTTTCAGTCCCAGTAGTCCCTAGGCTTCTCATCTGCCCACCTGAGCCCCCACTCCCACCCCCATTGCATCAAGTCCTAGTCTGGCTGAGACCTAATGCGAAACTCAAGACACCCTGCCACGTACTCATCCACCTGGGTCCTCCCTGGCTTGACATCAGGGGTGGGCTTCTCTGGGATGTCCCACATTCCTACTGCCCCGCTTTTCCAGGCTCCAAGAACCCTTCACTGTTCCCTTTGCTCTTCATCTTGGCTCCCTTCAGGACCTGGGCTTGTCTCTCTGCCCACTTGAATCTTCTGCCCTGAGACCCAGGCCCTCCCCCTCTGGTCCCCTGAAGTGGAACCGAGGGGCCCATTCCGACGAGCCTGCTCAGGGTCTCCCAGGGAGGACTCAGATCCTGTGGGGTTCTTAATCCTCCCTCAGGCTCCTCCCCTGACCCCCCATAGGGCCTGCTTCCTCTCTGCCTGACTGGACCCTCCTCCCAGACCCAGGCCCGCACTTTCTCAGACCTCTGAGGCAGACAGAAGTCGGGTGACATCACGTGGGGACCTGTGGCTTAGGGACTTCCGGGGCTGAGCTGGGAGTGGAGCTGGATTCTCTGGACCCCCTGGGAAGATGCCCCCTCCCCAGAACCCACTCCTGAGGGTCCTCACTTGGGAGACCTTGAGGAAATGCTGCTGCAACGGACTCCCTCCGGGTCAGGTCTGTGCCTCTGTCCAGCTGCCCCACAAGCACAGAGTGACTCTGCATCCCAGACTGGAAGCTGGGTGGGGGGCGCAGCACCCCTGACTGTGGAGGAGGGTCCCAGAGGAAGCACACTTTCCAGTGTTGCCTCTCTGCCCGCAGCCAGACTTAGTTTGTTCTAAGATTCCTTCTCTGCATGGAAGAGGTTGAGCAGCAGGGTCTGGAGAGGTCTTTTGAATCAAGTTTTCTAACTTTTCATAGTTCAGAGCCCTGATTTTCACTCTCTTGAGCCGCATTCAGTCAGAAATATATTTCACATCTTGCCAAATTTCAGGAAAGAACATTCACTCTTACGCAGCCTGATTCACTCTGATGCTCAATGCTATTCTCTTATTTCTAGTCCAATCTTGATCTGCTATTTAAAGCGTACATTTCGGAAAGGCCAGTCCTCACCCTAAGGTGAGGTGATTTCAAGTGGTTATTAGCACAGACGCTGCAGCCCTACTGGCTCAATCGTCCCATTCTTTGTGCTGTCCTGATCTTACCCTGTGGCTTCTGGCATCTGTGGCCTGAGACACTGTCTCCCAATTTACACAATGAAATAGGGGCAGAAGCTTAAACTTTCCTGTTACCCATCCTGTCACCTGCTTCTATGCAGGCTACAGCTATATAGTTATTCAATTTAGTTCAGTTCAGTCACTCAGTCATGTCCAACTCTTTGCAACCCCATGGACTGCAGCATGCCAGGCTTCCCTGTCCATCACCAACTCCTGGAGCTTGCTCAAACTCATGTCCATCGAGTCAGTGATACCATCCAGTCATCTCATCCTCTGTCGTCCCCTTCTCCTCCCTCCTTCAATCTTTCCCAGCATCATGGTCTTTTCCAATGAATCAGTTATTTCCATCCAGTGAGCAAAGTATTGGAGTTTCAGCATCAGCTTCAGTCCTTCCAATAAATATTCAGGACTGATTTCCTTTAAGATTGACTGGTTGGATCTCCTTGCTGCCCAAGGGACTCTCAAGAGTCTTCTCCAACACCAGAGTTCAAAAGCATCAATTCTTTGATGGTCAGCTTTCTTTATAGTCCAGCTCTCACATCCATACATGACTACTGGAAAAACCATAGTTTTGACTAGATGGACATTTGTCAGCAAAGTAATATCTGCTTTTTAATATACTGTCTAGGTTGGTCATAACTTTTCTTCCAAGAAGCAAGTGTCTTTTAATTTCATGGCTGCAGTCACCATCTGCTGTGATTCTGGAATCCCCAAAATAAAGTCTCTCAAAGTTTCCCATGTTTCCCGTTATATTTGCCATGAAATGATGGGAGTGGATGCCATGATCTTAGTTTTTTGAATGTTGAGTGTTAAGCCAACTTTTTCACTCTCCTCTTTCACTTTCATCAGAGGGCTCTTTAGTTCTTCTTCGCTTCCTGTTATAAGGGTGTCATCTGCATATCTGAGGTTATTGATATTTCTCCTGGCAATCTTGACTCCAGATACATTTTACTTCATTCATTCTCCCTTCTTAGTTTCTCAGTATTTCTTTTGGGAACAGTAGACAGAAGCTCAAGGTTGACTATCTTCTTGGTAGGTAAATTTATAGCACTAATCCTGTAAATCTATACAAAAGGAGAAATGATATTGTCCCAGTATTCTGTTTCCCATCATTGGATACGCTCTATTGCTCTATTTATTTGGCAATTCTTGAACCTGAGTCTACCAGTAAGCTTGTGTGCTGCTGCTCCTGCTGCTGCTAAGTCACTTCAGTTGTGTCCGACTCTGTGTGACCCCATAGATGGCAGCCCACCAGGCTCCTCTGTCCTTGGTATTCTCCAGGCAAAAACACTGGAGTGGGCTGCCATTTCCTTTTCCAATGCATGAAAGTGGAAAGTAAAAATGAAGTCGCTCAGTTGTGTCCGACTCTTTGTGACCCCATGGACTGTAGCCTACCAGGCTCTTCTGCCCATGGGATTTTCCAGGCAAGAGTACTGGAGCGGGTTGCAATTGCATTCTCTGTAAGCTTGTGTAATGCCTCCTAAAGACCTTGCCTACATATTTGTTAGGATTCTTTTTAGATAACTTTTGTAATTTACTGCCATTTTAAAATGAGGCATTTTCTATTACATGTTCTACATGGTTATTGCTCTTGCAGGGCAAAGCACTTAATTTACCTGTGGTAATATTCCACCCCCTATTTTTCTGAAGTTTCTTATTCATTTGACTATTCTAGGTCCTCATTCCTTTGAATTTGCTAGATAGATGATCTTGCTGCAGTATGAAATAGTAACTTTTTTCAGCATGCGTATTTCTTAGACAGGATAGATAACATACTTCTAGGACTTGTCCCTAGCAAGAACGCTTCTAACATTTCACATTGCTGTATGTTTATATAAGTGCATATATGTATAAATATACATGATTTATGCATGCTGCATGTTTATATATGTACACACACATATGTGTGCATACAGTTATGTATTTATAGTTATTTTAAGTTGCTGATTTATTAAATTCAAATGCATTTTAACAACACTGCATTGTACTCTCTGCCCCATGTTTAACAGTTTGGCCATCATATGTCCTTTTGCTTTGTGTATCCCTCATTTACTTTTTGTGGATATAGATGATTTTCCTTTTATCATTTGTTCTTCCTCCATGCTTATATGTGGTTGATTATGACTTTCACTGTTCATTTGGTTTTTTCAATGAGATTTTCCTTCATAATTTTCATAGCTGTAGTTGTGGCTTGTTCTTTTCAACTTTGAGAAGTTCTGTTAAAATTTCTTGTAAAGCTTGTTTCATGGTGCTGTTGACTAAAAAAGATGTACAACTTGAGAGTTGTGAGTTAAGTTTTATTTGGGGCAAAATGAGGACTGCAGCCCAGGAGGCAGCATCTCAGATAGCTCTGAGAGACTGCTCCAAAGTGGCAGTGGGGGAAAGTCAATATATAAGGTTTTGGTGAAGGGGGAGTTCAATGCCATGAAGCACTCATTTTACAAAAGGTTTTTGTTAGTCATGAGGATCTGATGTCACCATGAAGGGATTTAGTGCTTCTCTAGATATGAGGAGATGCAAGGATTGAGATCATAAAATCTGTTCCTAAAAACATCCAACTATCTAAAGACCTGTCCCACCAGATTCCCTGGAGCACAGAGTGCCTCACTCCACCCTGAACTCCCTCAGGGGTTGTTGAAGGTCAACAGCTATAGCAGCATGGGGTTCAGTCTCCATAGAGGCAGATGGCAAATGCCTTTGTTGTTCAGTTGTTGGCAATGCTCTTGGTAAGTGCCAATTTGTAGTTGACAGTGCTGAACTCTTAGTTTTGCTTTTCTCCAGAACATTTGAACTCTCCTTCAAATGTGAAAAATAGGCTTTCTGGGTAGAACATTCTTGAATGTAGGATTTTTCCTTTCAGCATTTTAAAAGCCAGATGCCCTTCCCTGTGGCCTGCAGCATGTCTGCTGAGAAGTCAGCTGATAGCCTAATTGAATTTCTCTTGTAGGTAACTTACTGCATTTCTCTTGCTGCTTTAATATTCGCTCTTTATCTTCTTTTTTGGCATTTTAATTACAATGTGTGTTGATGTGGTCCTGTGGAGATTGATCCTGTTTGGAACTCTAGGTGCTTCCTGAAACTGGAGGTCTGTTTCCTTTCCCAAGATAGGTAACTTTTCAGGTATTGCATCTTCCATTATATTATCTAACAATTTCTCTCTCTCTCTCTCTCTTCTCTTTCTGGGACCTCTATAATGCAAAGGTGAATGTGTTTGATGTTGTTGTCTCTGAGGCCTCTTAAACTGTCCTCATTTTTAAAACTTGATTTGGACTTCCCTTTGGCTCAACTGGCAAATAATCTGCCTGCAATGTGGGAGACCTGGGTTTGATCCCTGGGTTGGGAAGATCCCCTGAGAGAAGGGAAAGTCTACCCACTCCAGTATTCTGGCCTGGAGAATTCCATGGACTGTATAGTCCATGGGGTCGCAAAGAGTCGGACACAACTGAGTGACTTTCACTTTCACTTTTATCTGTTCAGCTTGAGTGGTTTCCCCTACTCACTATTCAAGTTTTCTGACCTGTTCCTCTGTATCATCTAATATACTCTTGATACTTATTAGTGTACCTTTAATTTCAGCTGTGGCATTCTTCAGCTCTGTTTGGTTCTTTGTTTTGTTTTCTCAGACTTTGTTGAACTTCTCACTATGTACATTCATTCTTCTCCCAAATTCTTTCAGCATCTTTATCATCATTACCTTGAAGACTTTATTGGGTAGATTGTTTTCTCCATTTCACTTAGTTTTTCTCCTGGGGTTTTATCTCATTCCTTCAATTGGAACATATTCTGTCCCCTCATTTTTCCTAATTAGATATTTTTATTTCTATATCTTTGGCAGGTTGGTTTTATTTCTTGATCTTGGAGTAGTGGTCTTTGGAAGGAGACAACCTATGTATCCCAAAAGTTCCCTGCCCTCTTGTCACCAGAAATATATGCTCTAGTGTTGCCCCCATGGGGACTGCATGGTCCCCTCTGTTGAGGCAGGCTGACTGGTGTAGGCAGCCTGGTAGGCATGGCCGACCCCTAGCCTGCTTGGTTGCTGGGTCTTGCCTTGTGCAGAGACTGCTAATCACTGATGGGTGCAGTTGGGTCATAAGGTGTCTGGTTACTGAGACCTGGATGATCCCAGGGCTGGCGCCAGCCCACTGGTGAATGGAGCAGTGTTCTGGGGTAGATAGTGACAGGGACGAGGGTTCCCAGATCTAGTGTTAGCCTGCTGTTGTGTGGGGCTCATTCCTGACACAGTTGGTTTTGGGGTCCAGGGTGTCAGGACACCCTTTCATCTGGAAATCCAGCTCCTATGGGGTCCTGGGTCTGTTGCTGGCCTACTGGTGGTTGGGCTTGGGCCTGACATGGCAGGCTGTACAGCTGCAGAGCATGTGGTCCTGGAATGGGTGCCAGCCATCTGATAGGCAGAGCTGATCCCAGGGTCTCTGGCTGCCAGCCTTGGGTTTGCTGAAGTTGGTGCCAGCCCACTGGTGGATGGGGCAGGATTTGGACCTCTGGCTGCAGGGCTGAGGGTCCCCGGGCTTGTGCAGGCACACTGGTGGGTGAAGCACCATCCTGAGCACCCTGGTGGCAGGGCCAGGTCTTGTGTGTTTGGGGGGGGGGGTGGTGCTCTGAGGGTCCTAATGCAGCTGGCCTGCTGGTGGGTGGGGCTGTGGCCATGCTCACCTATTTGTTTTGTCTGCTTCTTCCAAGTACTGATGCCAGCAAACTGCCTGGTGGGGCTGAAATGTCTTGCTATTAGGAAGCAAGAGGGAGGATTTCAAAGTGGCACTTGCCAGCACCCATGTCCTTTGGTAGAACGAGCGCCCTCAAGTGGCTGCCACCAGTAGTTCTGCCCCAGGGTGAGCTCCAATTACCTACTGCCTCTCCAGGAGCTCTCTGAGATGAGCAGGTGGGTCTCACACAGGCTCTTTCAAATAACTGCATCAACACAGGGTCTTGGAGTGAGTGAGATTTTCTGTATGTCCTTGAAGCATGGAGGTTCTAGCTGCTAAAGCTGTCTGGCTCTCCTAAGAGTAAGACCCACTTCCCTTCAAACCCAAATGTTTTGTGGGCATGTTGTCCCGGTGCATGACCTACAGGCTAGGTGCCCAGTGTGGGGCTCGGACCCCTCACTTTCCAGGAAGAATATCTGCAGTGGTGATCATCCTACCGTTTGTGCATTGCCCACCCAGGGTATGGCTCTTGACTAAACCATGAGTCTACCCAGCCTACCCATCCAGATGTGGTTGCCTTTCTATACTATTTATATATAGTATATAATTCTATACATACTAAATTCTATATATAAAATTATATTATTTTTATAACAGATTAATGCTGAATCCTCAATGTCATGCTGTCCCTCAAGAAGACCATGAGTCACTAATGGTGAGTTGATCACAACATCTCACTTCCACCCTTGAAGGGGGAGAGGTTCATCTTTGCCGAAATTGATAGGTGCACATTCTAGATGTGGGTTTCAATTTCCTTCTTGTAGCACTTTGTATGGTGACACTATTTGAAGGCTCACAGAATGCAGGACTGACTGACACAGAACATTTCACAAAATCACCCAGGACCAAGAGACACTCTAATAGCATGTCTTCTGGAGCAGTGGAATGGCCTCTACAAAGCACATGTGAGGTGCACACTGGGATATGAGAGCCCGTGGTGCTGGGGTGTCACCCTCCAGGGACCAGACATGCTCCACATCTGTTATCCTTAGCTCCCCCATGAGGTAAGATACATCGTCCTTGAACCAGAGGGTAGAGTGACTCTAACGATCACCACTCCCACTGACCCATGACCCCATCTACCACTATTGCCAGTAACTCATGATGCCACCTGCCACCACTCCCAGTGACCCACAAGGGAAGTTATGCTTCCGGTCCTTAATATTACCTTCTGTAGTTTTACAGTGGGACTATCCAACCATTAGTCATGTCAACTAAAAAAGATGCACACCTTGAGAGTTGTGAGTTAAGTTTATTTAATTTAAGTACAGTTGATTTATAATGTCATGTTAATTTCTGCTGTACAGCAAAGTGATTAAGTTGGATTTTAGAACTGCAGCTAAGGGAGTGTGGACTCTAATTACGTTGTGTGATTGTACTATATTATCCATTCTGATCTTTTTTTCTTTTTTGGCCAAGCCATGCTACATGTGGAATCTTAGGTATCAGGCCAGGGATCAAACATGTGCCTTCTGCAGTGGAAGCACAGAGTCTTAACCACTGGACACCAGGGAAGTCCCTCCATTCCAATCTTAATGGACATTTTAGTTTGTTGCCAGGTTTTTGCCATTTCCCCCAAAATAGTTCTTTATCTCAAGTAGAACTCCTCTTTTTATTATTAAAAATGAGGGGAAAAATGACATTTTCCATTGTTCACTTTTTCTTAAAAAATATTTCTGCAGGGAAATTGGAGAAACTTTTAGACCACCATCCTCTAAAGAGAACAACTCCACAATAACAATCATTTATCATTCTTTTGTTCTACTACTGATATTTTAGTGACAGCCTAACCTTTATTATTTTAGTAGAAAAGGCTGGAGAACTGGAGTTTCCCCCTTATTTCTTTTGTATTAAGTTGTTACATTGTTTCATAAGTGAGACAGGGAAATCACAATAAATGAGGTCAGAACTTCAGTTTATTCCATTTGGAATGGCTGCACTCATGAATTCTTGTACAATCTCCTGGTGTGCTTGTTCAACTTTCTATAGGGTATCTACCAATGAGTAGAACTGTTTGCAAGGTATTGGTTAATGTGTTAGTTTGGGTCTTCTGAGAAGCAGATGCCAAGGCAGGATTTAGTGTGTGAGATATTTGTTGAGGAGGCGGCAGGAAAAATCAGAGGTCTTTCAAGCCTTGAGACCTGTGGACGAAAAGAGAGAAGGAAAAAGGATGGGATAGGACTGCAGCAAAGAGCCAGGAAAATTTTGACTAGGCCAATGCGGGGGTGAGTGGTGCGGAGGGTGTCCTAGAATCAAAATTATCCACCAGAAGAGTCCTGTAATTCTCTGGAGATAAGCCTGCCTTGGTACTCCTGGCATGCTTAATCATTGGCTAGGAGAAGTCTGTATAAGCATGGTTTGTGCTGTTGCCTGAAAAAAGGAAGAAGCACAACCCAAAAGTTGAGAATTATGTTTTATTGGGCAGAAATGTGTATGCATGTGCTCAGTCACTCAAGTGTGTCCTACTTTTTGTGACCCTGTGGACTGTAACCCACCAGGCTCCTCTGTCCATGGAATTTTCCAGACAAGAATACTGGAGTGGGGTGTCATTTCCTTCTCTAGGAGATTTTCCTGACCTAGGGGTTGAACCCACATCGCTTGCATCTCCTGTATTGGCAGGTGGATTCTTCACCACTAGCTAGTATACTGTGAACTTCAGCCTGGGAGGCATCCTCTTAGGTAGCTCTGAGGGATTGTTTCAGAGATAAGGGAAGATTTGTGAGTTGACCTGTGTAACTAACATTTAAAACACCCGACTCAGGAAGTTTCTCCTTGCTTTGCATCAGGACAGATATTGCACAGCCCTTGTCATGTATGTGTCCCACAAGAGCCAGAGACTATGAAAGAAAAAGAAGGAAACCATGTGCATAATACAGTAGGCCACCAATACCCATGCCTTACTTGTCTTTACCAAAAGTATAATAGCTTTGTATTGCAGGTGTCTCCTTTCCCTTACTGTACTGTGATTAATTTTGAAGACAAGAGCTACCATTGATTTATCCTTGCAATATTTTATCCTTGCAATATTCTTCAATATTTTGTGATATTTATCCTTGCAACTGAATTTTGCAACTGAATGCAATTCTTGGCACAGAACAGGTGTTTCATAAATTCTTTTTCTTTTTTAAAAAATATTAATTTATTTATATTTGGCTGCACCAGGTCTTAGTTATGGCACGTGGGATCTAGTTTCCTGACCAGGGATCAAACCTGGGTCCCCTGCATTGGGATCAGAGTCTTGGCCACTGGACCACCAGGGAAGTCCCTGTTTCACAAGTTCATATTGAATGAATGAATGCTGAGGTGTACTTCTAGAAGTTATGCTAATCTGTCTTCCTCATCAGCTCTTTCATAGCCTGTTTCATGTCCTTGTTCCTAAAGCTATAGATAAAAGGGTCAGCATGGGGATAACTACTGTATAGATGACAGTGATCACATGGACCTTTATCACTGAGTAGGTGGATGAGGGGCGGATGTACACAGATATTATAGTTCCATAGAATAGTGCCACAACTGTGAGGTGGGACCCACAGGTGGAGAAGACCTTGTACCTGCCTCTCCCAGAAGGGACTCTCAGAACAGCACGGGTGATATAGACATAAGAGACGATAATGAAGATGAAGGGACTCATGATCACAAAGGAGCCCTCTGTGAAGGCCAAGAGCTCGTTGACAGAGGTGTCAGAGCAGGAGAGCATCAGCAGAGGCTGGACATCACAGAAGAAGTGGTGGATGATGTTGGGCCCACAGAAGGAGAGGTGGGCCATGAGGATGATGTGGGTGAAGGAGAGGAGGTGGGATACCAGCCAGGATGCTGTCATGAGCTGGAAGCAGTGTCTGGGGTTCATGGTGGTGGTATAATGCCATAGGTGGCAGATGGCCACATAGCGGTCCAAGGCCATGGCAGCCAGGAGGAAGCTGTCAGTGATGCCAAAGACCACAAAAAATACATCTGGGCTAGACACTGGGCAAAGAGGATGGTCCTCTGAGTCGGCATGTTCACTAACATTTGTGGCACAATGACAGTTGTAAAGCAGATGTCTACAAAGGACAGGTTGGAGAGGAAGAAGTACATGGGGGTGTGGAGGCAGGACATCCCCCGGATGGCTGCAATGATGACTGAGTTGCCACCCACATTGACCAGGTACATACCAGGAAGCTGGCAAAGAGCCACACCTGCTGTTTGAGGTCACTGGTCAGTCCCAGAAGGAGGAATTCAGTGATGTGGCTCTGGTTTCCCCTCATCATTGACCCTCTGAAAATAAAAAATATAAAGGAATATTAGGTGTGTGTTGTGGCTTGGAGTCTTCAGTCTGGTAGAGGAGATATTGCATAGCTTATTCCAGCTTGTGCATCCCATGAGGGAAGTCATTCATGTGTACCACCATATATTCTATGATATAACTTCATATGATTGGTTTTGGCACACCTTGATTTCAATTCCAACTTTGCATCTGACTCATCTTGAACAGGGTGCTTCAATTCTTGTTCCTTATCCAAAAGATAAAACTTAATACACATCTTCTTTGAGTAAATGGTAAAGGTCAAAAAAACATGTTCAGAAAAGATCATTTTGCTTGATTTCCCAAGTTGTATCTAAGATATCCTTTTGCTGTGTCTGGCCTCAGTTATTAATCAGCATGCTAATCTTCAGCTGCCTCCTGGCCAGATGATTCTGGTGATGGACACCCAGTTCCATCTGGGTAAGGAACTGTCGAGGGTGAGTGGCAAATTGGAGAAATGTCTCTGGCAGAGGGAGTCTATTGAACCAACATTGAATCTGGTGATTTAGGCAGGTGGGTAGGCATCAAAGAAGAAATAGAGGAACTAAGCGGCAGGTGCTGCTATAGGCAAGAAGCATCCGAAGGGTGGTAGTGTGTGCCGTGGAAATGTGAGAATATGCAGCATTCTGGGGGAAAAATAAACAGTGATCTTATTAGGAAGGTGCTGAGCCTCAGAAACAGGTCATTTCTGTCCCCCAAAGGCAACAACAGGGGAGACTGATTCCAGTCTGGTAGGAATCGATGCCCTAGTCATCTATCTACCAAGTTGGAACTCAGTTAAAAGGGAACAAGACCAGAACTGATTAGGACATAGAGTTTGAAGCAGCTAGCAGTCATCTGGGTTGATAATGGGACCACTGAGTTACAGACCATGCACTCTCTGTGTCCACCCTTCCTAAGGACAGCATTATCTTCAGAGAAAACAGCACAAAGGAAAGCCTGCAAGTGGTGGTCAAATACTCCCAGAAAAGTGAGGGTAGAGTTAGAGATGCAGATTTTGAGTTAAGGAAGTCTGCATCCTGTGGGCTTCCCAGGTGGTGCTAGTGGTAAGGAACCCGCCTGCCAATGCAGGAGATGTAAGAGACATGGGTTTGATCCCTGGGTTGGGAAAATCCCCTGGAGGAGGGCATGGCAACCCACTCCAGTATTCTTGCCTGGAGAATCCCCATAGCCAGAGGAGCTTGGCCGGCTACAATTCATGGAGTCACATAGAGTCGGACACGACTGAGACAACTTAGCATGCATGCATGGCACATCCTGTATGCCTTGTGTCCTCAGAATCTTTCTGATCCTTTTGAAGGGTCAAAAGCAAAGCGAAGTACTAATGGTATGTTTTTGATGCTTAGTGATCTTGGATGAAAGTCACTGCCCTGCTTAGGATAACTCAGACTTTTTATTTCTCCTTTAAATCACTAACAAGTAGGTGCATACAGTAGCATTGTTTTCTGAAGTATTTCCTTCCTCTCTGAGATACTTAATGTTTGGTCCAAATTGAAAGGGACCACTAGGGCATGGACACTACCTGGAGAGGTTTATGATGAAAGCACTACCAAAGCAGGGTTCAAATCTGTTTCACTCCCCATTGTTTTAAGTGACTCACAAAGGACTTGGCTCATCGTAGTGGCATGATGAATACTGACTGACAGATTGAACCAGATACATCATCCCTGATCACCCCTTGCAAGATTGTGGGTTTTACACTAGCAACTTGGAGACTAGTCTCCAGGGATCAGGAGAGTCGATGGGAAAATTTGGTGATTTGGGAATTGGTTCTTGTTCAGATACTTGCTACTTCCCCTGGGAATATTTCTATGTTTCAATCTATTTTCTCACCTGAAAAATGGGAAAAATAAAATATCATCTCTAGAAGTTTATTATTCAGTTCAAATAAGATGGCATATTTGATAGTGGTGAGGTTGTACAACATTATGAATGTACTGAATACCACTAAACTGAACACTTAAAAAATGGTTAAAATGGCCATTTTATGCTACATATATCTTACCATAATAAAAAAGAATATATTGTATAAAAAAAAAGATGGCATATTTGAAAAGTGTTTGAGATCTACACTCAAGTCCCATGGGCAGAAGAGCCTGGTGGGCTATAGTCCATGGGGTTGCAAAGAATCAGGCATGACTGAGTGAAATCTACAAGGTTCTATGCAAATGTTAATTACACTACTATTAATATTTCTTTTTAGTATTTTGTACCAAAGTGGGTACAGCTTAAAAATAGTAGATGCAGTCTAGAGGGAGCCAGGCAGAAGGTAAGGGGGCTAGTGTGTTTAGGGGGAGGAGACTGAAATGGTCATTGGAAGGGAGGTAAGTGCTAAGCTGGAGGTGAGAAAGGAACAACAGGGTGCATACCTAGAACTAAATTGGTCTTTCCAGGGAAACAAGGTATTAATTAATTGAAAAAATAGAAGTGATAATCAAAACCGTTTTCCTCTCAAAAAACCTCAACCCCAAATGGTTTGAAGGCAAATTATACCAAAATTTCAAGAACATCTCATGATACAATAATCCTGCTCCTATGTGGATATTCCAGAGAAATTCCCATCCAGACAGATAAAAGCTTATGAATGAAGATGTTCTTGCACACTCATTCACGGTCATGGAGTGCTCGTGGCAATCTGGGTGTCCATCACTGGGATGGCAAATGTGACAGAAGAGTGCTGAGGGATACAATGCACCTATTTATTTATTTAATTTTATTTTTGGCCAGGCCACGGGGCATGTGGGATCTTAGTTCCTCCATCAGGGATCAAACCCGTGCCCCCTGCATTGAAAGGCAAAGTCTTAACTACTGTACTACCAAGGAAGTCCCGAATGCAGCTATTTAGAAGCAACTGATGAGAAGTATTGATAGCAACACTGATAGATTTTGAAAACATAATCTGAGTGAAAAAGTAAGACAATAATTGAGATCTATAGCACAAAATGGTTTATATATACATTAAAAATGCAACATCATGATAGTCATTTCATAATGTATATCAAAACATCACATGGTATAGCTTAAAATATTTAAAAATGCAACAAATCAGGAAGCCTGTCTATACACAATGTTTAAAGTTAATGACATTAAGCATGTCACCATGGAGGAGGGCAGGAGGAGTGGGGCATTGGTATATAAATTCATGTGTGATTGAGGAAGCAAATAAAATAAGAAAGGGGCCCAATGTTGGCAATATGAACTGAGGTATGTGGTTAATTTAATCTTTTGCATCTGAACTCTATGAATAAGGAAAAGAATACTGTATCAAGTCTTAACTTGAACTCAGGGGGCTTTTCTTTTACTTTTCAGAGCATGAACCCATCAGGAACACAGATGCCAGGTCATCCAACTGTAGCAGTGCTAGTAAACAGTGTCTGCTGCCTCCTAAATTGTGTCCCTTGATCCTTCACAATCAAAACTGGATTATGTCTATGTCTTGGATTGAAATGCTGGAGTCAAAGGTTCTACTAAGCCTGTCAGTACCAGCATCCTCTGTTAGCTGACTTTACTCTTTGCTAGTGATGTTAGTTATGCTTTTCCTTCATAGTTTGATTCACTGATTCATAATTCACTCAGCACATTTTCACTGCATGCCAACCAAGGGGCTCAGAAGAACCAAATAGCAACATGTCCCCAGGCTTATTCTCTGGGTGAAATTTTCCCAGTCTCTTCCAAACCTTACTCAGTAGGACTTGGCATCATTTCATCATCTATAGTCACCTTTTAGAACAACTGGTTGGCATGGCTGAAGCTCCCTATGTGATGGCCAAGTATTTTCTTTTAGACTGTAAACTTCCGGGGGAAATTTGTAAAAATTTAGGTTGTTGATGGAAGTGATCTTAAGAAGTTATCCATTTCATAGATTTCCAAACTGTGCTTTCTTGGGGGACTCAGAGGCCATGCCAGGAGGGGCTGAGAAGCTGAACAGAATTCTGAATGGGAAGGACTCTAGGTCTCTTCCTCTTTTATTGGAGCAATTCTGCTATCTAGTGTTTTACACATTGCATTACTTCAAGAAATATTAGGAAGATGTATTTGAAAGCAACATACTCACTTTATGTAGGGAAAACTTGAGGCTCTGAAAGGGAGTGATTTACCCAATACCTCAATCTCCCCTTACTAGCCTTATGGGGCAACTTATGGCCCATGCTGTTCTGAAGATGCTCAGAGGCTGGGGTGAGGCCATAATATCTGGAGCCTTCCACAGTAGCTCTGGTTTTGGGGACAACCAGGGGCTAGACTGGGCCAACAGAAGCTGGATTCTACCTGACAGCATCAGGGCAGTTACATCTATCCTATCTTAAGTACAGAGCTTCCTTCCTTGGGGTCTTACCCACCAAGAGCAAATCGTTCTTGTTTTTATGTAAATGGGGAAGGAGAAACAGAGAAGTATGGAGACCACTGGACCTGGTTTGTAGTCTCAGCCATGCTGAACCTCATATTACGTCCTTGTAAAAAGAGGGTGTTTTGCAAAATGATCTCTAATACATCAGGATTTGTAGGATTAAGGCATAGTGATGAGGTTGAATATAATGGCTACTTACTCAGAAAAGGGGTGATGACCTTTGTGGTGGCCATTAACGAGTCCAGGCATCTTCTCTTCAGTCTCATTGACCTTGGTGATTAGAGGAGGAAGATGGAGGTAGGGAGCTCAGTAGAGCTCTCATATAAAGTGAGGAAAGAAACTTTCCAGGCTTTATGTGGGAGTTGATGGGAATCACTAGACCCTGAGAATTGTGACTGTGGTTGTCATCTCAGACACCTCTCTCTTTCTCCCTTTAGAGAAGTAACCTTTCAATGTAGCCCCAGGCATCTGGATCCCAAGTTTGTCTCACTCTTCAGCTACCATCACTGGCCTCTGAAGATTTACTCCAATGATGAGGAAGAGTGGGGACCCGAAAGGAGATGATTGCCCTCTACATAACCTCACCCCAAGGAGACATGCAGTCATTCCATCTACCACCCCCCAGGGAGCTCATTAAGAAGGAAGGTTTGGGAGAAGAGTAAAGACTGTGGAAACTTAGGATTCTGGGGTGATAAATTTCTTAGAATCTTTGATAATTCATGGCTTCTTATTATTATGATTTTGAAGGGGGTGGAGGTATGTAGCTAGAGAAGGCTTGGACCTGGGGCCATCCCTGGGATGGAGGAATGATGTGTGGTACCATGGAAAGGATCTTGAAAGTACAGATTCCTGGGCTCTAGTCAGCCAATTAGTTGTGATTTGGGGCAAACTCTTAGCCTCTCTGAATTTTAGGTTCATTATTTATAACGTGGGTTTTTTAGTACCTGTGTACCAGACAGCATTGACTGGAGAAGTACATAAGCTCAAGAATAAGAATATGTTCACATAATAGCAACCATATATTGATCGTAGCATTTTATATGCAGCTCTTCAAGTACAGTACCCTTGTTTTAACGAATGAGGGAAATGAGACTCAATCTCACCAAATAACTTGCCCAGAGTCACATAGTTTGGAAGTACTGCAGCTAAGTTCAAATTCAACGGTGTCTTGCTCCTAAGTTCCACACTTCATCTACTTTGTCATGCAGAAAGTACACCTGAGAATGTCTGTGATGACTCCATCTCACTGTTGTGAAGTGGTATCTCATTATAGTTTTGATTTGCATTTCTCTAGTAATTAGTGATGTTGAGCATCTTTTCATGTGTCTGTTGGCCATCTATATGTCTTCTTTGAAGAAAGTCTATTTAGGAATTCTGCCCATTTTTAATTGAGTGGTTTTTTTTTTTTTTTTGCTGTTGTTGAGTTGTATGAACTGTTTATACATTTTGGAAATTAAGCCCTTGTCAATCACATCATTGCAAATATTTTCTCCCAGTCCATAGGTTGTCTTTTTGTTTTGTTTATGGTAACTGGGAAAAAAATGCCAGAGTAACTGGGAGAAAATGCCAAAGATGTGACTGACAAGGGCTTAATTTCTGTGAGAGGGATTCCCAGGTGGTGCTAGTGGTAAAGAATACACCTGCCAATGCAGGAGACATAAGAGATGTGATTCGATCCCTGGGTCAGGAAGATCCCCTGGAGAAGGAAATGGCAACCCACCCCAGTATTCTTGCCTGGAGAATTCCATGGACAGAGGAGCCTGGTGGGCTACAGTTCATAGCATCACAGAGTCAGACATGACTGAAGCCGACTTAGCATATAGCACATTCTGTGAGAAGGCTTTAAGTTTGATTAAGTCTCATTTGTTTATTCTTTTATTTCTACTGCCTTGGGAGACTCACCTAAGATGCATATTTTTTTAGCTTTATTGAGTTATACTTGACAAATACAAACTGTATGTTTAAGGTGTACTACTTGATGTTGTGATATGTGTGTACATTGTGAAATGATCACCACAATCAAGCTAATTAACATTCATCACCTCATATAGTTACTTTTGTGTCTGTGTGTGTTTGTGTGTATGTGTGTGTGGTGAGAACACTTAAGATCTGTCTTCTTTGCAGATTTCAAGTATACAAGACAGTATCATTAACTTTAGTCACCATGCTCTACATTCAGTTCAGTTCAGTTCAGTCACTCAGTCATGTCCGACTCTTTGTGACCCCAGGGACTGCAGCATGCCAGGCTTCCCTGTCCATCACCAACTCCCAGAGCTTACTCAAACTCATGTCCATTGAGTCAGTGATGCCATATAACCATCTCATCCTCTGTCGTCCCCTTCTCCTCCCACCTTCAATCTTTCCCAGCATCAGGGTCTTTCAAATGAGTCAGTTCTTTGCATCAGGTGGCCAAAGTATTGGAGTTTCAGCTTCAGCATCAGTCCTTCCAATGATTATTCAGGACTGATTTCCTTTAGGATGGACTGGTTGGATCTCCTTGCAGTCCAAGGATTCTCAAGAGTCTTCTCCAACACCACAGTTCAAAAGCATTAATTCTTCAGTGCTCAGCTTTCTTTATAGTTCAACTCTCACATCCATACATGACTACTGGAAAAACCATAGCCTTGACTAGATGGACCTTTGTTGGCAAAGTAATGTCTCTGCTTTTTAATATGCTGTTTAGGTTGGTCATAACTTTTCTTCCAAGGAGCAAGCATCTTTTAATTTCATGGCTGCAGTCACCATCTGCAGTGATTTTGGAGCCCAAAAAATAAAGTCTGTCACTGCTTCCATTGTTTCCCCATCTATTTGCCATGAAGTGGTGGGACCAGATGCCATGATCTTAGTTTTCTGAATGTTGAGCTTTAAGCCAACTTTTTACTCTCCTCTTTCACTTTTATCAAGAGGCTCTTTAGGTTCTTTGCTTTCTGCCATAAGTGTGGTGTCATCTGCATATCTGAGATTATTGATATTTCTCCCGACAATCTTGATTCCAGCTTGTGCTTCATCCAGTCCAGCATTTCTCATGATGTACTCTGCATATAAGTTAAATAAGCAGGGTGATAATATACAGCCTTGATGTACTCTTTTCCCAATTTGGAACCAGTCTGTTGTTCCATGTCCAGTTCTAACTGTTGCTTCTTGACCTGCATACAGATTTCTCAGGAGGCAGGTCAGGTGGTCTAGTATTCCCATCTTTTTAATAATTTTCCACAGTTTGTTGTGATCCACACAGTCAAAGGCTTTTTCTACATTAGATGTCAATAATTTATTTGCTGACATAACTGAAACTTAGTACTCTTTGGCCAACTTCACATAATTCTTAACAACTAAGACATTATCAGTTGAGGCACATTAATGTTTATCAGACAAATATTATTTTCTTATAATTTCAGGTACTATCTTTCACTGCCACAAATAATATGCATTGAGTACATCCTGAGGTTTTGTGCTGATTGCTTTCTATTCATCATTGCTTTCAGTCTCTATGATAGCCCACTGAGGGATGTACTCTTATTATTTATTTTTTGTGTGTTTAGTCCCTAAGTCATATCCAACCCTTTTGTGACCCTATAGACTGTAGCCCACCAGACTCCTCTGTCCATGGGATTTCCCAGGCAAGAATACTGGAGTGGGTTGCCATTTCCTTCTCCAGGGGATCTTCCTGACCCAAGGATCAAACCTGCATCTCCTGCATTGGCAGGTGAATTCTTTACCACTGAGCCATCAGAGAATTACACCTATTTATTTTTGATTTCCACAATAAAAGTTTACTTCTTGTTGATACAAAGTCCAATGTGAATGTGACTTTCATGCGGTCTTTCAGGGTACCAGAATCCCTCCTTCTTGAAGCTCTACCCCCTCTATGTCCTCAGAGTCATCTCTTTAGCTAGTAGCTGGATTAAGAGAGAGGGTTGCAGGTGAGGAGGCTTGAATGGGTCAGGCTGAAAAGTCATGTGTATCCTTCCCACCCACATTATTTTGACTAGAGCTCAGTTACATGGCCACACTTAACTATAAGAAAAGCTGGGAAATATGGGCTATTTGTGTACTCAAGAGGAAAAGCTCATGGGTTTTGAGTGTCATTTCATTAAAGCCTGAACATGGAGAGAAACAGAAGTGTAGTGATGTCCAAGTATCTGAGGGAAAGCATTTTAGACAGTGAAAATGGTCAATTCAAAGGTCCTTAGGTGGGAGCAATCCATGTTTGTTTAAGGAACATCAGAGGTCAGTGTTTCTGCGTGGGAGTACATTAGAGAGCAAACAACAGTATGTGAAGGCAGAAAGCTAGGGGCCAGATCATGTAGGAACTGGCAGCTGTGACAAGGCTTTGGCTATTTCTCTGAGTGCAGTAGGAAGCCTTGGGTCATTGCACAGGTTTTAGCAGTGGAAGAGCATGATCTAACTTATATTTTTGCTTCCAAGGTTTTAGGTTGAAAAATTTCAAATTCACATAAAAATGTAGAGAAGATAGCAATGAACTCTTATTTATCCTTCACATAGGTCCACAGATCATTAATTTTTTTGCCCACACTTGTTTTATCCCTTTCTATAAATTTCTACTGTTTATTTTTTGGTGAACTATCTGAAAGTAAGTTAAGGACAACATGCCCTTCTCCTTTAAATACTTCAGCAGGCATCTTCCACAAAACCCCAGAATAATAATTCTATCAAAGAAAATGAACACAGATTCTACATGATATCCAATCTGTGGCCCAATTTTTTTCAATCTAGTCCCCAATCAAAGTAAATGTGTTGCATTTTACTGTTACATTTCTTTTTTCTCTTTTAATAATGGGAGAACATCCCCTCTACATTTTCTTTCTTTGGTTTGTTCACTTTTCCTGACATTGCAGAGTCCAGGTCAGTTGCCTTGCTGAATGTTTAATATTCTCTATTTGTTTGCACATGATTAGATTTATATTAAATATTTTGATCAGAAAAATAATACAAGGGAGATATTGTGTACCTCTAGCTCCATCGCATCCGTAGTGACAGAGGGTCAGGTTCCACTACTGGTCAAGCAAGTTCGATTACTTTGTTAAGGTAGTGACCTGCAGATATTTCACTGTAAATGCAAAGTTTCTCTTCTATAATTAGTAAGAAGTCAATGGTGGGTATTTGAAACTGTTTGACTATCCATTTTTTTCCTAACATCTTTCTACCTAATGGTTGTATCTTAGTTTTAAGTTACTTAGCAGCAATATTGATGGGGAGAGATTTAGATAATAATAAAGGTGATCGTAGTGAATTCATGTTAACTGTCCTTTTTGGGTATCAGTCTCAAAAACTAACTTATCTCTGTTTATTTGGATTTGTCTGGGTTATTTAAGGGCGTAGCAGACAAGGCCATGTTAGCAGTGGGGACCCTAGGAGAAGCAGGACACCCCCCACTCCTACAGCGATGGTCTAGGAGCCAGAGTCACACAGGGAAGTTGGAGAGACATCCCCTAGTCCCACAGAGCAAGGCAGCACAGAGCAGGGCTGTGGGGCTACAGGAGGAATGCCCTGGGGTTTGTGCTTGATCCAGGGTGGTCTGGTGCTTTGGGAAGCTGGGTTCCTTCTGTGGGATGTGACTGTGATGAGGTTGGGTGGTGGCACCCCTCAGGACTGCATTATGTCTTGGGGGTGATGGGAAAGTCTGAAATGGATCATTGCTGTGAGGTGTCCTTTTGCACTTGGATAAAGCCCAGAGATATCTCTTTCTGGGGCAGAAAGGAAGGAGCCTTGGCTCTTGTCACATTGCTGTTGACCACAGGGGCAAAGGATGTGCTTTCCACCCCATATCTGCTAGGAATCCTGAAGAACTTTGGTCACACTCCCTTGAAGGGATGCCCAAAAAAAATCCATGGAACTGCCCTCTCTTTCCTGGTACCAAGGATCCAGAACCTAAGGTGTTATTGAGCTTTAAATGATCTCTTTTTGTAATTGGTCATTAATCAACAACTTGATCTTTGTTGGGGCTGCAATGAAGGAATTTAATGGTTTGGATGGAAGACAGGCTGGGACAGAGGCAAAGAGTGGTTCTTGCTTTTCCTGGAGCAGCTTTTTCCTGCTGGAACACTCCTCAACAACCAAATGTAACAGGCCCTCTAACTGGAAAAGGGGCTGCTGGGGTAGCTAAAAGGATAAAAACTTGCTTGCATTGTGGGAGACCTGGGTTTGAGCCCTGGGTCAGGAAGATCGCCTGGAGAAGGGCATGGCAACCCACTCCAGTATTCTTGCCTGGAGAATTGCAAGGACAGAGGACACTGGTGGTCTACACAGTCCATGGAGTCTCAAAGAATTGAATACAACTGAGCTAATAGCACTATGATCCACCTGGAAAAGTTAACTAGTTTTATTTATGAATCATCCTGTTTGGCTGATGAGCTATTCCACATCCTATTGAGGGTCATATTCTCTGACATGCCTGGACCACAAAGCAGCCAACCCCATCCCACAGTAGAGAGTGGAAGAGTGTCTGGGGGCAACAATGTGAGAGATTCCTGCCCAGCCATCACAGTGCAAACAGCTGCCACGCCCTGGCAGCTGCATCCCGTCCCTCAGGCGCATCCTGCAGCCCAACACGTGGGCTTCTCAAACCAGCTGGCTTCACAGGAAAACTGAGGCCAGGGGGTTTGGGATCTTCCCAGTCCCACGTGCTAGTGAGGGATGGGGTGGGCTCAGAGCCCTGGAGTGAATTCCTCTGGAGCCCCCACCCTTCCTGCCCACCCCAGGCCACAGGCTGACTTTCCAACTTCTCACACCTTCCTCTTCTCAGTGCTACACAATGCTTCTGAGGTGACAAAAAGCATGCCCGACGGAAGGAAGGGGATGAGGAGAATCAGAAGTACTGTGGGGCTGCTCTGGTGTTTGCTGAGAACTGACTCTGCCGGGGGCCGGCGTCTCTGTCCATCCCAGCGCCTCCCACCTGAGGGCGGAGCCCTGTCCCTGCTGCTGCCATGGGGCGTCCTGCCCAACTGCACCTGCCAGGCTGACCAGCTCCTCACCGAGCAGGAGGGAGGGAGAGTCTGACCTCATGGCCCCGATGCCCACTGGGATAAGGCCCCTACAGGCGCCTCCTCTGATACGGGAGGGAAGGTAACATGACACCCAAAGCTCCAGGTCTCCCCAGCCCCAGTGAGGGAGGGGAGCAGCTGGTGGGCCTCTGGGCTGGGGACACCGGGGCAGGGACGCCAAGCACAGGGGCAGGAGGGTGCGGCTGAGAAAGGCAGGCCTTGGACGTCATGAGGGCTTGTGTGTGCACAACACGGGTGTCCTGAGCCAGAGCTGAAAAAACTCCTCAGTGCCATGCAAACCCACTGCCAGGGCCCAAATGGTGCCTGGAGGAGGGGGACCAGAAAAGGCAGCTTCCTCAGGACCCAGGATGAGGAGGGGCCCCGAGTAGGGTGGGGGTGGGGGCAGGAAAGGCCACCTAGTCAGGCTGCCACAGATATCACAGTCTTTGGTCCCCTTCAGAGGAGCCACCAGGGGCCCCCACCAATGATCACAGCCTCTAGGGTCATGTCCCAGTCAGATGAACTGACCTGAAGGAATGCTTTGTCAACCTGTTTAGGAGCACAAAGGCAAGGGAGCAAGCACAGGTCAAGGCCTGTGAGCTCCATTCTAGCCACCAGACCTCAGACTGAAAGGCCCCTGGGAGAGTTTCTTCCACACCCTCTTAGCTCTCCCCTTTCAGACACTAGGCTGTGGCCCACACACAGGGCAAAGACCCTGCTGAGTGGCAGAATTAGGGGGACACTGTCCCTAGGTACACTGCTCTAGGGTCCTCACACACGGGCCTCTCCAAGGTGCCAGTCTGTTCCCTACACCGTGATTTTGAAGAACAGTGGCCCACCAAGGTCAGAGAACACGCATCTCCAAACCCACTGCCCTATTGCCCATGTGTGGTGAAGACAGGTGACTCTCACTGGGGTTTCGTCCAGTCCCACACCCGGACTCTCATCCATTTTCAAATACAGGTAGACGGGGGCTTCCTCTGGTCACATCTAGCTCAACAAGTCAGACATGTCTCTGGGAGTGGGTGTCTGTAAAGGACGCCCCTAAAAATGCACCTAACCAGTGCCAACAAAATCATTCGATGTACCTGCCATCTGGGTAAGGGAGAACAGGTTCCCAGTGGTAGTGGGCACAGGGGCAGGGGCAGAGAAGATCAGAGCTGGCCTTGGAGAGGACCAGTGAAATGCTTGCTTTCAACAGGACAGGCTGTACCTTGAGCCCCCGCTCAAGTCCTTCAAAGGGCAGGTATCCACGGACACCCAAGTTGGACACGGGATGCCAGGATCAGGGGTAGCAGAAGCCCAGGCAACCCATTGATGAAGGAAACAGTAATTTTGAGGCAGCCTCCAGGGAGACTGAATTCGAGGCTCTGGGCAGGGGATAGGAGGAGCACACACACAGGTGTTCCCAAAGTGAGGACTCTAGGGTCACGAGAGCAGTCTTTATGGGAAGAAATGGAAACTGAAGACAGCAGCCTGTGATCTGCAGTGGGATGGCATCTGGGGGTGGGCAGAGCTCAGGAGGCTGCAAGCTCAGCAGAGCACCTGGCTGGGCCCTCCTACAGGGCATCCTGGGGAGTCTGTGTCTCAGGTGCTTGGGGAACAGTCAAGTGGAACGTGAGGTCACTCCACTGTGCTCAAGCACAGCCCTACTCTGGGGAGAGCTCGACCTGGGTGGCAGTGGTGGCAGGACAACAGGACTCTGACTTTGGGGCCATCTGAGTGGGACCTAGCAACCGGCAGCACCAGCCAGAAGACAACAAAGCCAGAAGAGGGGCAAGGCCACGGCTGGTGGGGTGGGGAGGTGGGACCACCAACTCAGGCTAGGCTAACCAGCCTGCTATGGATCCCATCTTCTGGGAGGGACAGTTGCCAGGGGCCCATCTGACCCCTGGGATCTCTCTCGGTGGTGGCCAAGCCAGGACTCGCCAAGCCTGGCCCTTAAGCAAAAGCCAGCCACAGGCCTGCCCATTGGCAGGGAGGGGGGTGGGGCCAGGGGCACATTTGTCAACCCATCCAGGGTCCGGCCGCCCCCTGAAACAAAGCGCCTGGCAGCAGATGGGAACCTTTGCAAGCACCCTGAAACAAACTTTTCTGTACTTTCAGACAAGAGACCAGCTGGGGATCCCATCTCTGTCCCCAGACCCCCCTCCCCTACACGGGGCCAGGGCTGCCTCTCCACATCACCTCTGTGACATCATGAAACAGCTAAGGAAGCTGGCCACTTAATTGGCTGCCTGGCCCACGACCCAGATTCTAGAATGTCCAGAGAGTATTTATGGGGCACCCGAACCCTGGCCTGAGCCCCTTCTGCCCTGTGCATTCACTGCTGGGGTAGAGAATGCTCCTGAGCTAGTCTGGCTCCATGGCTAGTCAGAGTTCCCACGAGTCGCACACAGCCCTGCTGGCCCCATTAACTTATGGGGAGCCCACAACAGGGGTCCCCTGTGATTCCTCCTCAGATAGAAATGTTGATTCAGGGGAGGCTTTGGAGAAACAGGGTGACCAACCCGAGAGCCCCGATCCAGGCCTCCATGTCAATCTGCCCCCACAGGGCCCAAAGCCAGAAATGGCCAACAAGGAAGAGAACAACGCCGTCCTCGGGCTGTCCTTCCCCAGGAAGCTCTGGAGGATCGTGGAGGATGCGGCCTTCACCTCTGTGCGCTGGAATGATGAGGGAGACATGGTGGTCATCGAGGCAGATCTCTTCCAGACAGAGGTCCTCCAGCGCAGAGGTGCGGACCAGATCTTCGAGACAGCAAGCATCAAGAGCTTCATCCGTGAACTGAACCTGTACGGTTTCAGTAAAATCCGCCCTTCGTGTCACTCTGCAGGGAAGAAGATGATGGTAATGTAGAGAGTCCTTCTGGGGAGGCTAGACTAGAAAAGCTGAGTGCTGGACGGGTTTCATTTCCCAGGGGAATGCTGTTCTCATGAGGGGGTAGTTAAGGAAAGAGGAGACACAAGGTCTGTCTTGTTCCACCGCCCCCCTTAGACAGGATCCACAGGGGTGACTCCAGACCCTGAGGGGCCACTGAATGTCAGGGACCGCCAGGAACACCTCAAGTGAGGATGGCCCCGGGGCAGCTCTAGGCAGAAACATGCTAAGGCCTCATAACCTGCCAGAATGAAGAGACTTTGTCTCTGTACATAGGCATGGCCAGGATGGTCATGGGGAAGAGGGCGGCGAGGAAGGCCTCTTCTCCCCCTTGCTGTCTAAAATGATTCAGTTTCTTTCAGATCTATCGCAACTCCAATTTTCAGAGGGACAAACCTCTCCTCCTGCAGAACATCGCAAAGAGAAAGAAGCGAGTGATGGCGACCAGACACTCTCCTCAACTCCATCACAACCAGTGCACCCAAGAGGTGGGCAAGAAAGTCCAGAAGGCAACCCCACCTGCTCGCAGAAACCCCAGGCGACGATCATCTGGGCTCCCTCGCGTTTGCTATATGTGCTGTGCAGCCGGGCAGGCCGGGGTAAAGCATCTCCCCAGCGAGCAGGGTGGCCCCAGTGGAAAGGGCACGTCCAACAGTGCCATGTCTGTACCCCGAGCTACTTCTGGGAGGAAGAGTACTGGGCAAATGCCCGAGAGCCCCCCCGAGTACCCAGATTATGATTCAGTGATGGCTCTGTACCACACCTGTCACTCCATGCTGATGGCAGCCCTTTCCCGCAGAGCCCGAAACGAGGCCCCTGAGGCAGAGTAGGAGCAGGGAGAGCTCTCAGAGGACTTGTCCTCTATGAGCAGGTCAAGGACAAGCCCCATCCCTGACCTCTCAGGTTCCCGGGGACACTGCAAAGTACTCTCCTGTAATCAAAAATCGATTTTTGGCTCTAATAAAGAGGTGCAAAACTACACATGAGTAAATAAAGAATCGAATGAGAATGACCAGCCTGTGTCCTTTCTGTCTGTTCACGCTATTCAAACGGCACAGGGTGAGCCAGATGAGGCTGGAAGCCCACACGCCATGCAGGCTTCAGTCTGGTCCATGTGGTCCCTTTTCAACGGAAGCAGCAGCATTTCACATGCTCGGCCAAGGGTTTGGCTCACTAGCCGAGTGCTGAGGCCAGCCCAGGATGGGCTGGTCACTGGGCCTTGCCTGCTGCTCAGCAGATGGCCCAGCTGGGCTCCTGGCCTTGGGGGGTGTCACCTTCCATGAGTCATGCACCCTGAAGCAGAAGGGACTCCTCCTGGGTCCCCAAAAATGCCACATGTTTCTGCTCAGCAGCTGAGCATCTCCAGCTATTGATCCAGGGGCCTCCCCCCAAGAGGCTGACCAGAAAGCAGGGTCACCCCACCTGCCAAGGGCCTTGCAAACACATGACCCCAAACCCAAAGACAAGTACAAGCTTTCCACAAGGTGAACACAAGCCCTTGTCACTCTGCCCTCACAGGTATATTTAGGAGCCTGTCTTTGGACGTGAGGCAGCCAGGCACCGCATCCAACACACATGCTTTGTGAGCCAAGGGACACATTAGAAAAGAGCAAGGGTCACCTGCAAGGACAAACCACAACCTGTTTCTGGGCCTGTGGGCATCTCTGCCTGCCGACACTCAGCCAAGCCCCCAGCCTTCCCCATTACCCTCTGGTCACTGTTCCAACATCGGGGAGTTTGGACCAGAACAGAGAGGGAAAAACACTAAGTGGTTTCCTAACAACACATTTCTCTCAACCACCCAGACACAGCAGGGCCAAAATGAGTGGCGATGCCCTCTTATCGTGAAGGTCAAAGTCCTGGAGACTCACGCTGAGTTCCGAGCAGCACCACACGAGGAGTATCCCAGACCCCCAACCTGCACCATGCTGGCAGCACACCCAAGGGTGGGGCCAATTCAGACGGAACTAGACGGGCATGTCCAGGGCGCAGCGGTGACTGGACAGTGTCACCATGTGCAGGTCTCTTGGTCACCTTCCTCTCAAGAGCCCAGCCTGGACAGGTCTCCTGCCCAAAGGGGATCAAGTGCTCGGCGATGTCCACCTGGAAGATGTCCTTCCTGCCCCTCCCAGGGACAGACTGTAGGAGCCGGTGGGGCTTGGCAAGCACAGTCAGGTACTTCTGGAGAAGGTTAGGTAGCAGGGCTTGATCCTCCAGCTCCTCTACCGCATCGGGATCTAGGTTTTCTGGGCACAGCAAAGTGTCCCCAATTTCCACGAGACCTATGTGCAAAGACAGGACACAGAAGGGGAACAAGGTGATTCAAAGTCATGCCTGCTGGAGACTAAGACCATATCACGGAGGAAGCCCGAGGTGAACTGGGTCTTCTGGATGAGCATTTTCAGATGGGTCACCTTGGTGAAGGGAATTCGGTGTGAAGCCAAGCCAGTGAGGGAGCGAAATGAAAGGGAGAGGCCTGGTGCTCCACAAACCCACCAGGCCACGGGCAGCTCTCAGTCTGACCACTGCAGGCCACAGGGACAGAGCAGGAGGGTTCTGGCAGGGCCCAGCAGATATCAGGTCCCCAAGGGACTTACCAGCAGAGCAGTGTTGCTTTGGGGCCTTACCCCTGGGGAGTCAGGGGGCTTGCTCAGGCCTGGCTGCTGGCAGTGTGGGTATTAAACACAGGCAGGGTGCTTTACTCACTCTCATGGTCTCTGTCGGGCACACAGACACACGTGGGGACACACATACACACACACAAACACATACACACACAAAGTGCCATGTGCAAACCTGGATCTGCCTCTGCTCAGAGCACAAACGGGGACTGAGGTCAGGGAGGTGGTCAGGCACCTCATGCCATTGTCTCCCAGCCAAGGGACCTGCACTGTCCCTCTGAAGAAATCTCAGCCCCTCCCCCACCAACTAGTTCAACAGAGAACAAACAAACACAAACAAACGATCTTTTGGGAAAGCAAGCTGAGATCCAGGGCAGCCCCAGAGGGCATGCAGGCAGCGTGGGGCAGGGCCTCACTTGCCCACAATCACTCTAAGGCCGAACTTGTCTCCATCCTGCAGCAAGGCCTGGATCTGGGCGGGGCTAATCGCCAGCCTCTGCTCCAGCAGCTCCTTCCAGGCCACATCCACCCAGTCCCCGTGTGTGTGTGGACAGCCAGGGTACAGTGACAGTGGTCACATAGCCCAGGCCGCCAGACAGTATTTATCATGCACCCCAACTCTGGTCTGAGACCCTTCTGCCCTGAGTGTTCACTGCTTGGGTAGAGAACGCTCCTGAGCTAGACTGGCTCCATGGCTAGTCAGAGTTCCCACAAGGCACAGGCAGCCCCGCTGGCCCCATCAACTGATGGGGAGCCCACAGCAGGGCACCACCCTGATGTCTCTCCGGATCCAAACATGGATTCAGGGGAGGCTTTGGAGAAGCGGTGAGACCAACCCAAGAGCCCATATCTGGGCTCACAAGACAGCCCACCCCCACAGGGCCTGAACCCAGAAACAGCCAAAGATGAAGAGAACAATGACGTCCTTGGGCTGTCCTTCCCCAGGAAGCTCTGGATGATCATGGAGGATGCGGCCTTCACCTCTGTGCACTGGAATGATGAGGGAGACATGGTGGTCATCAAGGCAGATCTCTTCCAGACAGAAGTCCTCTAGCACAGAGGCACAGACAGGATCTTCGAGACAGAAAGCATCAAGACTTGCATCTGCAAACTAAACCTGTATGGGTTCAGTAAATCTGCCCTTCGGGTCACTCTTTAGGGAAGAAGAGGATGATGGTAACTCAGAAAGCCCTTCCGGGCAGACTAGACTTGACGAGCCGAGTGCTGGACAGGTTTCATTTCCTAGGAGACTTTTTTCTTGTGAGAGGGCAGTTAAGGAAAGAGGAGAAAGCAGGGCCAGTCGTGTTCCACAAATCCCCTTAGACAGGATCCACAGGGGTGACTCCAGACCCTGAGAGGCCACTTGATGTCAGGAAGCGCCAGTAACACCTCAAGCGAGGCTGGCCCTGGGGGAGCTCTAGGGAGCACACTCACTAGGGGCTCATAACCTGCCAGGAATGAAGAGACCTTGTCTCCATAGTTAGGCAAGGCCTGGGCGGTGGTGGGGAGGAGGGTGGTGAGGAACAGCTATTCCTCCCAATGATGGCTAAAGTGATTCCCTTTCAGATCTATCATAACTCCAACTTTCAGAGACAAACCTCTCCTACAGAACATCTGGAGGAAAGGTGACCCCAGAACAACTGCTCAGCCCACCACTGGTGCAACAATGACCCCAAAGAGAAAGAAGCATGTGCTGGCGACCAGATGTTCTCCTCGATTCCATCACAACGAGTCTCTCCAAGAGGCTGACAAGAAGGCCCAGAAGAGATTGCCAACTGTTCACAGAATCCCTGGCTGGTGCTCATTTGTATTTTGTGGCCTTTGGTTTATGGGCAGTGTAGCCATGGAGGCCAGGGCAAGCCATCTCCCCAGCGAGCAGGGCAGCCCCAGTGGAGAGGGTTCATCCAGCGATGTCACTTCTGTACCTCTGGCTACTGCTGGAAGGGATGGCGCAGGGGAACTGCCTGAGATTCCCCCCAGAGTACCCAGGTTATGTTTCACTGATGATTATGTACAACACCTATTTTTCGATTGTTATGGCGGCCGTTTCAGTTGTGGCCCCAAACAAGGCCTCTGAGGCAGAGGAGGAGCAGGAGTCCTCAGATTACAAGTGTGCCCTTTGTGAGCAGTTCAAGGACAACCCCAATCCCTGAGCTGCCCAGGCCCCAGGGAAACTCAAAAGCACTCTCTTGTAATCAAAAATCTATTTCTGGCTCAAATAAAGTACAGCAGAACTCCACAGGAGTAAATAATCAAATTAGAACTGTGAATCTGTGTTCTATCTGTTCATGCTATTCAAACACAGCACTGGGTGAGCCAGATGAGGCTGGAAGCCCACGCCCCAGGCAGGCTTCAGTCCAGCCCCTGTGGTCACTTTTCATCTGAAGCAGCAGCATTTCACACGCTCGGCCAAGAGTGTGGCTCCAGAGCCGAGCACTGAGGCCAGCCCGGTCCCTGGGCCTTGCCTGCCGCACAGCAGAAGACCCAGTCCAGCTCCTGACCTTTGGGGTGTCACCTCCCATGAGTCATGCACCCTGAAGCAGAAGAGGCTCCTCCTGGGCCCCCCAATGGTGCCACAAGTTTCTAATCAGCAGCTGAGCATCTCCAGCTCCCGATTCAGGGGTCTCCCCAAGAGGCTCACCAGAATGCAGGGTCACCCCACCCACCAAGGGTCTTGAAAACACATGACCCCAAGCCCAAAGACAAGTACAAAGTTTCCACAAGGTGAACACTAGCCCTTGTCGCTCTGCCCTCACAGCTGTATTTAGGAGCCTGTCTTTGCACATGAGGCAGCCAGGCACCGTGTCCAACGCACATGCTTTGTGAGCCAAGGGACACTTTACAGCAGGACAAGGGTCACCTGCAAGGACAGACTGCTGCCTGTTTCTGGGCCTGTGAGCCTCTCTGCCTGCCGACACTCAGCCCAGCCCCCAGCCTTCCCCCATCACCCCCTGGACACTGTTCCAAAACAGGGAATTTGGACCAGAACACAGAGGGAAAAACACTAACTGGTTTCCTAACAACACATTTCTCTCAAGCACCCAGACCCAGCAGGGCCAAAACAACTGGCGATGCCATCTTTTCATAAAGGTCAAAGTCCCAAAGACTCTCCCTGTGTAGAAAGCAGCACCTCATGAGAGGAGTCCTGGACCCCGAATACCCACCAAGTGGGCAGCACACCTCAGGGTGGGGCCGAATCAGACTGAACCAGACGGGCACGTACAGGGCACAGCAGCCACTGGACGGTGTCACCATGAGCTGGTCTCTCCATCACCTTCCCCTCGACAGCCCAGCCTGGACAGGCCTCCTGCCCAAAGGGGATCAGGTGCTTGAGGATGTCCACCTGGAAGATGTCCTTCCTGGCCCTCCCCAGGACAGGGAGGACAATGGGAGTCGGTGAGCGCAGTCAGGTAATTCTGTTGCAGGTTGGGTAGCAGGGCTTGATTCTCCAGCTCCTCCACCTTGACGAGACCTAGGTTTTCTGGGCACAGCAAAGTGTCCCCAATGTCCACAAGATCTGTGTGCAAAGACAGGACACAGAAGGAGAAAAAGGTGATTCACAGTCATGCTTACTAGAGACTAAGACCATATCATAGAGGGGACCTGAGGTGAACTGGTCCTCTGTCTGAGCCTTTCGGATGGGCTCACCTCAGCAAACGGAATTCGGGATGAGGCCAATCAAGGGAGGGAGTGAAATGAAAGGGAGAGGCCTGGTGCTCCATGAACCCACGAGGCCACAGGCAGCTCTCAGTCTGCCCACTGCAGGCCACAGGGACAGAGCAGGAGGGCCACATGGGGGAGCCTGTGGGCATCAGGTCCCCAAGAGAATCACAGCAGAGAGGTGTTGCTGTGGGGCCTCACCCCTGGGGAGTCAGGGGACTTGTTCAGGCCTGGCTGCAGGCAGTGGGGGTGGGTAACCCAGGCTGGGTGTTGTGCGGCCTCTCATGGTCTCTGCCGGGCACACACACACACGTGGACACACACACAGACAAGTGCCTCATCCTTGCCTCAGAGCACAACCAGGACTGAGGCCCAGAGTGGTGGTCAGGCACCTCGTGCCACCATCTCCCAGCTCAGGTACCCTCGCTGCCCCTCTGAAGAAACCCTAGCCCGCACCACCCCCACCAACGGGTTCAACAGAAAACAAACAAGCACAACCCAGCTGAGATCCAGGGTAGTGCCAGGGGCAGTGCCAGGGGGCCGTGCAAGCAGCGTGGGGCAGGGCACCTGACCCACAATCCTCACTTGCCCGTGATCACTCCATGGCCGAATTGGTCCCCATCCCATAGCAAGGCCTGGATCTGGGTGGGGTTCATCCCCAGCCTCTGCTCCAGCAGCTCCCGTGAAGAAATGTCCTCCCACTGCAGGTGCCTGATGAGGACGGCCAGGGTACACTGCATGGTCTTCATAGCACAGGCCGGCACTGAGTTTCCAGGGTCTTGACAGCATTTAAGAGGAATTCTGTGTAAGGCTGTTGGAAGGACAGACAGCCAAACTTCATCTCCCAGGGCTCCCAGGGCCTCACATGGCTGCAGAAACACAGAACCACTAAGACCAAGAGCCTGACACAGAGGCCTTGAAGCTCACAGCCCTGGGCCAGACCTCAGCCCCACGTGCCCAAGCAATTGCCAAGCCTGCTGACACAGAGGGGAGGTTCACAGAGGGCTGGCTCCTTCCATCCATCTCCACGTGGTCTGCTGACAGGGGGTGGTGACCCAGAGGACCCGGCCATCACATGCAGTCTGTGGGGAGGTCAGGAAGGAGGGCAGGTCAGCAGAAGAGAGGCACAAGGTGAGTTCCAAGACAGAGGGACTCGAAACCCTGGGAGCACTGAGGAGGGAGGATGGGTCCCCTGGCTTTACAGCCCAGTGGCCAGGCTCTGGTCCTCTCCCAGCACAGACAGGCAACGTCCTAGGTTTGGCTTCCCCCACTCCCGGCCCCGAGTGCACCCCTCAATTCCCTGGCCCCCATCCCTGCCCATGCTCTGCAGATCCCCCATCTTACCCCAGGGCTGCTGAGGGCCGATCTGTGCTAACAAATCTGGCCTTGGCCCTGGGCCACCCTGGACCTCAGACAGCCCTGCCAGGTGTCTTCCCCATGCCTTTGGGAGCACCTTCCTCCCAGCCCTTCCTGTACCATGGCCTCCACTGTCAGCAGATGCCCTGGCCCCTGCCCAGAGCCTAGAGAAAGAATGAAGGAGAGCAGGATCTACTGGGATGGGTGCCCTCCATGTCCTCACCAGGGCCTGGGACGTCAGGGATCACAGAATTCAAACCTCAAATAACCCACTAGGTTACTGTCACCTCGTTCATGTGTCTGTTTTCACCCTTACACGGTGTCTGTTTACACCTCCCAGTGTTCGGGGGTCCCACAAGTTACTGACACTTCCCTCCTGATAGAAGAGAAGGGAAAACTCATTCTGCCAATACAGCCACTTGACATGACCACACACTCACTGACTGAAGAATCATGCAGAAGGAGGCTCGGGGAACAGGGCACACACTCGGGGTGCTGACACACACCAGCAAATGGTCTTCTGCAAAGGCTCCCCCTTGTCCATTCCCCCATCCACAGGCAAGGGTGGCCCCAAGCATCATCATTCAACTGAACTGTTGCCCATCTGCTGGGTGACAAAGGGTCACTTTCTTCACTGGGTCTGGATTAATTACCAGGGAGCCTGGTTGACCCCTGGGGCATGGCCATTGCTGTCTTCTACTGAGGTATTTGACTGGATACCAGGCTCGCCCAGTTTCTGCCATTCAGTGTCTCAGCCAACCCAACCCCTTCCTCCTGGGTGCCACTGAATCTCAACTGTGTGGCTGGGATGCCTGAGCAAGAAGGGGCTGCAAGCGCTCCTACCTCTCAAAGCACAGGGTGCCTGCTTAGTGGCCAGAAGAGAAAACTCTCTTCCGCCTGCTTGTCTGGGTGTCTTCACCTGCACGAGGACCAGAGCAACAGGGAGAAAATCACCTGTGACAAGACAGCAGTGCTGGACACCAAACCACCACAGGGGCTTGGCAGGGGCCTTAGACCACGGGGACCCAGGAGGGCACAACCGATGAGAAACACACATGCAGGTTCCCTCAGGGTGGGTTCTGCTCATCACAGCAACTGGCCTGTCCTCACATGGCTGGGACAGGGACCCCACGATGCCTCAGCTCAGGACACAGAAACCCATCTCCCAGGAGTGATGGTGATTTACCCCCCAGGAGATCCTGCAAGGAACAAGAAAAAACGACTCCTCCCCTCACACTGCCACTCTCAAAGGATCTGGGAACCACCACAGTCAGTCGGCCATCCTCCATGAATTCGTGGTTGGGCCCCACCAGGAGGGGAACCGTGGACAAGCAGCTGAGCCCTGGAGGGTCAGGCCTGGGTCGGGGCCGCTCACCGGGGGCGGGTGGGGCTCCCGTGAGGTCACAGCCCAGGGGCGGAGCAGGAGACTGGAGAGCAGGTCTGCGGGTGTTTTCGCATGTGTCCCAGGGCATCGCTGGGATGCACACATGGAAGGATGATGGGCAGGGACTGTGGCTGTGGAGGGGACCAGAAAGTGCAGCTTGGCCGCCTGGCAGGCAATCCTGGTCTCAGAGCCTGGAAACCCCCACCCGGAGGTACCATCCGCACACGAAGCAGTTTCTTCCTTCCTGCAAGCAGAGCGAGTCGAGGGCGCTTTGGGATGGCCGGGCTGTGGCCACTTGGCAGGACATTGGTCCGCCCCCAGGACCCAAGACCACTGACAGGTGACGGCGGCGGGCTTTAACTGCGCCTCGCCCACAAACCCTGAAGCCCCTCATTTCCGGTATGTATGGCTTCCGGTACTCACGTATGCACGCATGCACGCAGGCAGGCAGTTAAGTAAACACGCACGTGCAAACAAACGCACGTGCAAACAAACGCACGTGCAAATAAACGCGCGTTCTCTCGCCACCCTGTCTGCTAGGAGACGAAATAGGAGCCACCATGAATTGAGGCGCGTGGAAGTCCAGGCCAGGAGGAGCCTCGAGACCGGCGGCCTTGAGCAGGACCTGAAAGAGGACCAGGAAGTGATTGGCCGGGTGGAAGAGAGGGTGAAGGTGGGAGGAGCAGGGCGAGGAGTAAGGGGCTGAAGTGTGGGAAAGACCTCAGTGAGGAGCTTATGGGTAAGGGGGCGGGGCTGGGGTGGGGTGAAGCCACCGGGGAGTGGGGCTGAGCTGACAGGGATGGAGCTGTGGGCCCAGGGAACCCATGGAGGCTGGGCCTGTCCAACTCCATGGCAGAGGCCAGACTGTGCCCTTTTAAGTCCTTGCCTTAGGCGTCCAGTCTGCAATAATCGGCGAGAGTCAAAGTGACCATGATCCAGTGTCCTCAGAGACTGCATCCAAGCTTCACAATGGACCCCAGGGGCCAGGGAAGCGGGGAGAGGTGGGGCCTCTGGGCGCAGTTCCACATCTCTGGGCTGAAAGCCCAGGTTGGTTCCCCTTGTAGCCACCCTGGGGCTGCTAGCCCAGTGCCGAGCAGCAGTCTATCTGTGTGGGTTTCTTTTTTTTTTTTTTGCACAGGTAAGAAGGAAAATCCTCAGTGTGTTTCCTGCTGCCCCTGGGACCTGAGATGCACCACAGAAAGGCAGCTTTGCCTTCAAGACTGTTTCCTGGACTCTTGCTCTCATCCAGGGGCTCAGCATACCCAGGGCAGCCACCTGACTCTGCTCCTTACTGCCGCCCTCCCTGCTGTGTCCCTGCCTCCCAAGTGCCTGATCAGAGTAAATGCTTCTCTTCCTGTCCCCACTGCTAGTAGCTGACCTCAGACCTCCTGGCCTGGGGCCAGTGCTGTCAGCTTAGGCTCCCCACTGGACCAGACCCCTCTTATCTCCTCCTCCTCCAGCTGGTATTGCACTCCATTGGTTCTGCGTCACACCACATGAATGTCTGTCTTCGTCAACCCTGGATTGCAAATGCAGTCTCCTGTTTAAGCCCCAACCTGTCCATGTTGCCCTGGGCAGGGAGGGGGAGGCTTCCAGTGGTCCCAGGTCTCCTTCCTAGTGGTGACTGTGCTGATCCTGTGCTCTGTACAGAGCACATCTGGGAACCCACACTTCAGCTTGCGCAGTTCCTGCCCCTGGACCACTGGCTTCTCTTGTCCTGACAACCTACTGTCCTACTTCCATGCCTGTAACATCCCTTTCTCCATCCGCCTGAGTGTCAGGTGCTCTCATCTGGGAGTTCTGGGGCCCCCTGCATCTTCCTGCTGCCACCTTTGCCTCCCTCTTCCTCCCAGGCTGTGGCTGCTGGGCACGAATCTGGCCCCCCGAGGGTTGCTGAGTCCCAGGAAGGCAAGGTCAGTGTCTCACTGATTCCCGTTAGCTGGGTACCCACACAACTGCTGCCGTGGGAATGCTGAGTGGTGGAGCAGTGCTTTCCCTTCCAGCGTGCAGCCTGCTCTCTCCTTTCAGAAGCCGCAGGCCATGAGTTGAGGGGACAGAGGCTGCCTCTTGTATTTGAGGCCTCAGCACTGTGGGGACCCAAGTGATTACCACACCCAACTCTTTCATGATGGTGCCCCACTCCTCACCTCAAGAGTGGTTACCAGCTGCCTCCAGACACCCCAGAACCTCCTGGAACTGGTTTCAGATCATGAGGGAGCATCCTGTGAATGGTGGGTGGGCTGCTGCTGTTTTTCCCAAATCTTGGTTTCAAACGAGACCTTGCCCAGTGAACTGGACACCTATGACATGTGGCTGCTGATGGGGGAAGCTGTGAGGACCTGCTCCGTGGCGTTTCTCCACACCCATCCCTTCCCTGCTGCTGGCCCCAGCTCTCCTCACGTGCCCAGGTGTGAGGACCGATCGATGAGGACTGCTGCCTCCTACCCAGCCTGGGTCTCTGAAGCTTGGTGAGGGTTCCACTTTGCTACTGCTGTACGTTTGCAGGCAGCAGTGACCTGGGGCGGGCTCGACCCAGATTCTCGGGTTCCCTCCTGTCCTCCTTGGCCGATGTGGTTTCCTCTCTGAGAGGCGTGTTGCCCATCTCTCCACTGAGCTGTGTGTCATTTTGGTGCCGAGTTGTGGGGCACTTGGTTCAGGGTCTGGGTGCTCATCCTGCCCTGGTTGTTTGTGTTTCAGATTTGCCCTCTTCTGTTTGCAGGCTATCAAAGGACTCAGTATTTGCCTGGTCTCTCAGAGCCGTAAGTGCCCCACTGGTCAGCGAGTGTCCCTCAGGCCCTCCCTCTGGGGGCCACTGTCCACCTCCAGGCTTGGCACCTGGGGCGAGCAGTCCCCAAGGAGACACTGCCCTGGTGTCCAGCACTCTGCCCGTGAGAGAGGGCTCCTTCACATCCGTGTCAGTCCTCGGTCCCTGCCTAGCTTTAGTTCTGGGCCTTGGACTCCCACACGCCGGACAAGCCCAGGGGCAGCCGTATAGCTCAAGTACAGGAGCCAGCCTTCCCCTGTCTCCCCAGGACAGCTGCTGGTGGCCGCGCCCTTCTCCATGCAGCCCAGATAGAGGGGCCAGTGTGAGTACTGGATGCGTTTCTGATTTCATCTCAGTTCCACTGCAGTTCTTTGAGAGGACCCGGCACACATGGGACCTGCGGACACGGGTGGCCACTCTGCTGCCAAGACTCAGGTGCTGCCTGCCCAGGGGCTGGGGAACTGCCCAGGGGGCCTCGGTAACTTCTGTGAGTCTCTGGCGCTGCTCCACTTGCATTCACATCACACACCTTTATATCACGTCTGACCCGGGCTAGGGTGATGCTGGTTTGCGCATGCACATCATTTCCAAACTGTGGGGTCTACGTGCTCTTCACTGTCTTCTGTCTGAGCAGGTTGGCCACTACCCGGGCACCAGGTCCCCCAGCACTGGAGGGTGCCTCTGGACACCAGCCTGCAGCCCACTGAATGAGTCCAGCTGTTTTGTTTCTGAGATTGAGGAGCAGGGAGGGTGGCCTGGAGTGTGCCTTGCCATCCCATACCCATGGTGAGAGGACTTCAATGAGTGGACTCTCATGCTCTGGGCGGGAGGCCCGTCCAGCTACCCTTTGAGTACTTGCATGCCCACCGTGGTGACTTGGCCAAGCACAAAGAGGGTGTGAGGAGTCAGGAGCAGAGAATGCCCATGAGGTGTCATCAGAGGTGAGAAGGTTCTCCAGTTCATGAGTGGGGTGAGTATCCCCCCTCTTTTTCTGTGTGTTTCTCTTTTACTCACTGAAGTTCATGCACGGCTTCTGTTTGGTCTTACCGTCTTTCCCTTATATCACATATTCCCCCAGGTTCTGAAGGACTCCTCGACAGATGTCTCACTAAGCCCTGCACTGGCTCTGGGGGATACTGCATTCTGGGTTCTCCCAGTTCAAGACCGACTGATGATTCCTTGGGACTGACCCTGTGTCCCTTGCCCCTTGACCCCCTGTGCTCAGAAACCCCAGCCCAGGGGGTCCTCCTGAAGCAGCTTCAGAGTTAACTGGGTCTCTCACGTCAGTGTCAAGTTGACCCTGTCTGGCAACCTCCACCCATCTGATGGTCCCACTGCCCTGCATGCAGTCACCAATGCAGAGTCCGAGGTCCCGTTGGGAGGGGCTGGGGTCATTCATGTGTCTGTTTGCTGTGGTGCAGCAGTGTCCTTCTCCCGGGGACCTGCGCCTTCCCTATTCCTCAGTTCCAGACCTGAGAACTGGCTCAGGGGCCGGGCCTGGGCGAGGGATCTTGACCTGTTTACTGGGGTGGTCGCCCTTGGCCTCAGTGTCATTTTGGACTGTACCTTGGTCATTTGCCCACCTATCGAGCCTCCAGGAGGCCGCATTTTACTGACCACCTGCTCTGCTGTGAATCTGGATTCTTGGGCGGCAGCATCCCTGGTCATGACCCCTGGCTCCTGGCCGCTCAGTGCAACCCCACAACCTCTGCTGCAGTCCCTGGGCAGCGGGGATGGAGGGAGGGGCTGTTATCCGTCTCCTCCATCACCAGGCCCAGCAAGCCTGGCCTGTGTTGTGTGGTGACTTCGCTCTGCTTGGTGGCTGGGCAGTAGGTCCAGCTCTTCCCGTGGTTCCTTGGTTCTCCTGCTGGTAGTGCTGTGGATCCTGCAGCAGATCAGGGACAGCCAGCTCCCCTGCTTCCTGGGACAGAAGGTACCTGTGAGGAACAACTCTGGTCCCATTTGCTCCCTTGGGGGTGGGGATGGGGGGTCACCAACTCTTTATGGGGTGGGATGGGTGGGCTGCTGCTGCAGGCTCAGAAGTTTAGAGACATCTTGGGAGTCCCGGTCTTCAGGGGCCTGCCTCCCATTCTCCCTGGCTCTTATGTCAGGGATGCAGGTTTTTCCGAGGACCTCTGATGCCAGCGGGTCAGGCCTGCTTTGGTAGAACGCTCAGTGTCTTTGAGGTTCAGCCATTCCTGTCAAATCCTGGGCCGATGTTTGTCCACTGCCTGAAGCTTTGTCAGCTACTGGGGAGACCCTGCCCCCCCCTTGGTTCTCACTGTTCTTCACCCTAAGCTGGTCATCCCCTGCAGACAGCAAAGCAAAGAAGTCACTTCCCTCTATTCCCCCCACATTCCACAGGCCTGGATGTTCTCACTTGCCAGGGAATTCCTCTCCCCTTGCCAGCCCAGCACAAGTTCTAGCAGCTGGGCTGTGGCCTTGAGCCCAGGGCTGAGTACACACTGACTACCCCCAGGATGGGTCCTCATAATCAGTGGGGCAGAAGATGTCAACCCCGTACCAAGGCCCCATCTTGCAACCTCTCCTCAGATCACTCCAGGGCCAGCCTTCTCGGGATGGGTCCTTTGTGAGGCTGTTCCCATGAGTGGTGGGGGGAGGGAGGTAGTGCTAGAGTCTGGTTGGGGCCTCACCACCAAGGGGACAGGGAGCAGGCAGGGGTGGGCAGGGCATCCCTTCACCTGCAGTGTTGACCTGACAGTTACTGCCAGCCCGTCGGGAGGTGCAAAGCACAGACAGGCATTGGAGGTGTCCACAGTGGGCCCCAGTGGTTGGGCCCTCACAGTTCCTGAGGCCTCATGATCAATATTGACCAAGCGGGAGGACTGAAACCAGGAATTGGTGCCTGAGCGGTGGCTGTATGTTCACACAGGACTCCAAGTGCCTTTGCCTGTTGGCATCACACTCTGCCCTGCACTTAGCCTGGTGGGATGGGCTCTTGGCGTTTTTTGAAGCAGACGACTGCTGGGTTGGCAGGAGAACTGCTTTTGGTGCGCTGGCCACCTGGCCATCTGCTAACCCTGGTGTAAGCACAGCCTGATGGGAGAGGGCAGGTCTGGGTTCCAGACCTCTCAAGGCAAAGCACATTCAAGTCCAAGAAGACCCATCCTGCAAGAGGCTTCTCCACCATGCAGGACATCAGGTGTCCACTCACCCTTACATCACTCAGAGCTGGGGGGTGGGGAGGCTGGAGCACATCTTCCAGGCAGACCTGTAAAGTGCAGAGCCTGAAACAAGGCAGAGGTTGGGGAACATGAAGAGTGGGGAACCAACCACTGACTCACATTGAGGGACCATGGAGGGTTTTTCAGATGGGAGGGCTGTCTTGGCTGGGTCTTGTAGTGAAGAGGGTCTTCTTGGCTGGGAAATGGGGAAAGGGCCCCCAGAAGGGTCAGACCCATGGAGGAAACTGAGCCCAGGTATGTGGCTGGAGCAGGCGAGTTTGTGGAGGGCCCCTAGCCTGACACCATCTGTTCAGGTCCCCAGAAGGAGCTTTAGCAAAGGATTTCTAGAGACTTTGATGTGCTGTGAAGTTTCATCCATTGCCTGCAGAGGCAAGGCTGTGTGCAGGTATGTGCAGCACTACCCAGGTAGGTTGGACAGCCTCTGGTCCTCCACAGAGGTGGTGCAGGAGGAAGCAGACACTCCACTCTGCCATCTCAAACCTGGATTGGTCCCCAGCACCACCACTGCCGGAGTGTTGAGTCTTAGCAAATCACTCCCTCTCTCAGTCTCCATTTCTTTGTCTGAAGGATGAGCACAGTGTGAAATGTTCCCATTAGGAGTAATCCTGTTTGTTGGTGTATCTCATGGGAGTGAGGAGGTCACGGGATGATTCACACGAAAGCAATCTGCAAATCAGAAAGCACCTACTACGAATAGTGGTTGAAGAGGCATCTCTTTTCCCAAGATAGCTTTTCCCAGAATGAGTGGGAATGCAGGCCTTGAAGCCTGCAGCTGGAAGACAGGGAGACAGTGAAGAGCCTCCAGCTCAGAAAGGAGGAGAACATGGACACCATCGGCCCCCGGTCTCAAAGGTCCTATAGGATGTGGCCTGGGTTGGGACTTGAGGGCCATTGGTGGATTTTGAGCAAAGATGTATATAGTGACTCTTGAGGATAGAAGTCAGTGTGAGCTGAGTCAAACTGACAAGCTTTGTGAACTGGGCTGTAGCAGGACCAGGAATCCATAAAGCTGGTAGCCTCTTCCCTGAACTGTGCAGGACTCAACATCTGCCTGCTGCCTCAGGTTCATGATCTGCTGCCCACTGTTGTATCACCCAGAACACTTCAGCAGCCAAGTGTTTTCACCAGCTTGACCTAAACACTTTTGGTAGTAAAACCAAAAATGGATGCTACCAAGAAGTTATTTATAGTATCCCGATTTTTCTCTGTGTATCCCACTTGGTATGACCAGCCTCATGGGAGTATCTCACTGGTTCACTGCAGCCATATCAGTGTGTTTGCCAGCCCCTGCCTAGGTGATGATGATCTCTGTCCCCATTAATGATTTCTAAATCCCTAAACTTTTGTGGCACCAAAAGTTTTGGACAAAGCATTATAAAAAAAGTGATCCTATCCCCAATAAGAGCCAACACTTTCAGAGGACTGACAGAGGTTCAAGGGTACTGGATGTGTTACCTTCCTCCAGCCTTTGGCCTGCAGGGATGCCCTTCCTGGGACAGGCAGGACTGAGGGCCAGCCCCAGATCAACCTGGGTGACTACACACCCCGCCATCTGTCAAACTGCCTCAGGATATGGTATCTTTTGGTACCAGCCATGGTCTTCTGTGGTAGAAATGGGAGGAATCTAGAGCTAAAAAGAGGAAGGACCCTTGCCAAGCACGTGTATTCACTAGTTTGTAATTCTTGAAAGCTGTCCACCGTTTTGTTTCATGACATCCAGAGCCATATGTGGTCTCCCACTATAGCCCCACAAAACCTGGGTCCACCCACACAATTCTGGGGTGTTAACATGATTCAGGAGTCTCTGCTTTTGAGATACAGGCCATGATACCGGATGCTCATCAGCATTAGGCTCAGCTGGTTGACTTGCTTTCATAACACACTTCTCAAGCACTGATAGGAAATGCAGGTAGAGGAGATAGCGGAAAGGGCATTGTGCTGCTGCTGGTGCTGCTTGCCCTGCTGGGCAGCCCCCTCTGTCTCAGAGAAGCCTGTGTGTTAACTTTGGACAGAATGGAAAGCTACCTTTAGGGAATGGCACCCGGGTCTCACTTGCTACATGCTTGGTAGCTAATCGTATTCTTAGGATTAACCTGGACCCAAAATTGCAAAGGCCATGTTTTCCCTGAACAAAATTGTGGTTTTCTGTCAGCCCATGATCTGGAAGCTGTCTCTTGCTCTCCCACCCTGGCTTCTCTGCCGCAGTGACCCTCCAGGTACCCCGGTTACCCGTGAGGGTATATGGCCATCAGCCTCACAGCGCAGGGCTGAGCAGCCCAGATCAGTGTGCTTGCCTGGGTTTGTCCTTGACATTGTGGCGTCATGGCTCAGAGGCCAGGGTTTAAGATCTTGAGCCAGTGATGACCCTTTTCCAGTCTCAGTTTTCACATGTCTACTGGCTGTAGTAACAGTGCACAGTCACTAAGACAGCAGGGAGGGTTCTATGAGTTAAAAGGCTGGGATAAATTTGGTGCACAAAGATGTTATGGGGAAGAGAACCAGGAAAATTATGCTGGGGCCTTTCATCTGCTTTTGGGACTTACCATTGGCTGACAAGGGCAGAAAAAACTGCTCCATGCCACCTTGTCTCCAGCCTGCAATCGTGTCCCTCTCCGGTTCTGGGGACTGTTTTTAAGCAGCTTCCTGTTGACATAGCAACATTGCTGGGAGAAATATCAATAACCTCAGATATGCAGATACACCACCCTTATGGCAGAAAGTGAAGAAGAACTAAAGAGCCTCTTGATGAAAGTGAAAGAGGAGAGTGAAAAAGCTGGCTTAAAACTCAGCTTTCAAAAAACAAAGATCATGGCATCCGGTCCCATCACTTCATGGCAAATAGATGGGGAAACAATAGAAACAGTGAGAGACTTTATTTTGGGGGGTTTCAAAATCACTGCAGATGGTGACTGCAGCCATGAAAAGAAAAGAGACTTCCTCCTTGGAAGAAAAGCTATCACCAAACTAGACAGCATATTAAAAAGCAGGGACATTACACTGGCAACAAATGTCCATCTAGTCAAAGCTATGGTTTTTCCAGTAGTCATGTATGGATGTGAGAGTTGGACCATAAAGAAAGCTGAGCGCCAAAGAATTGATGCTTTTGAACTGTGGTGCTGGAGAAGACTCTTGAGAGTCCCTTGGACTGCAAGGAGATCCAACCAGTCCATCCTAAAGGAAATCAGCCCTGAATATTCATTGGAAGGACTGATGCTAAAGTTGAAACTCCAATACTTTGGCCACCTGATGTGAAGAACTGACTCATTAGAAAAGACCCTGATGCTTGGAAAGATTGAGGGCAGGAGGAGAAAGGGATGACAAAGGATGAGATGGTTGGATGGCATCACTGACTCGATGGACATGAGTTGTAGCAAGCTCCGGAAGTTGGTGATGGACAGCGAAGCCTGGCATAAGTTGGACACCACTGAGTGACTAAACTGACTGACTGTTGCCACAGAAGACAAGTGACACTAGAAACGGGAAACCAGAGTTGCTCTGCTCATAGTCAGAAGCACCCTGTGCTACAGGTTGTGGCTTCAGAACCAGAAACATTTCACTGGCCCAGCTGGCATCATCACTGTGGCTGTGCCCCAGGGAGACTGGAGCTCAAATAGGCCAGAGTCTAGAACTCCACTAGGCTAGAGTCCGCTCAGGTGAACAGAGCCTGCTCCCCACAGTCCCTGCTTACTGAGTACCTGCTGGATGCTGGGAGCAGACCCTTAGACCATCTCTTTGTGGGAATTCACATTTCCTGATGTGGCGAGTGAAGTTTAGCAGTGGGTCAGCACCACCCTGGGGAGCTGAGATTGAAATCACATCTGTCTGAGGCAGAGCCCACACTCATTTAACTGACCCAGCAGTGCCCACCCCATGTGCCATCACTCAGAGAGGTGGGGTCCAGGCGGCCAGCTGGAGGCAAACAGGCAATCAGGGACAGTCACATTTGGCAGTGGGTTGTTTCTGCCCAGGGCAAAAGGTCAAGGCTAGGATTCAGAGTTTTAACTCTTTACTTGTATCTGGGGTTCAAAGACAACACTTGGCCTCCAAAATTCAATGGAGAGAAATGCCAGCTTTGAGAACTTTTGCAAGCTGCATTTTGCCTGTGGACATACATGCCTTTTAGTGAGAATCCTCTCTGGTATGCCTTCCACCCAAGTGCTTTTATCATTTCTTTGTTTTCTGGTCCCTTGGAGATTCTTAGAGAAGTTTCCAATATTGATAGACTCTTAAATGATGTTGCAGAAATGTCATGTTGCACAACTTACACAAGGGATGATGTCAGCTGCTTGCCCAGTGCCCCATTTCTTCAAGTAAACCACGGAAAACAGTATGCAGTATGTAAGGAGATCATGTCCTGCTGAGGACCATTTAAATTCTTGATATTTTTAGTATCTTAGTGCCATAGAAAATGAGGGCTTTCTTTTTCTCAACAAGCCAGTTGCTCCCCTTGCTACCTTTCTGGCATAAACTACTAACTACGGGAGGACACCTGGCTGACGAGGCATGTGGTAATTCGCTGTATGGCTGAAGAGTTCTTGCACACTTCAGTTTTTCCCCTGAAAAGTGCCCCATTTCAAGCTGTCTTTAGCTGTTCCTTCTGTGGATGGACCCATTTGCACCTGAGGTGTGATGCATGGCACACCTATGAGAGGGGCCGCATAGGAATGTCAGCCCAGGCCTCACACTGCTTCCCAGTTCCACTTTTCTTGGAGAAGTGCAGAGGGAGCGGAGGTTGCCCTGGCCATCCTTTGCAAGAAACACCCAGTTGTCAGCGGCTGAGAGCACAGATGTGCAATGCCCCTAGACTGTCCTGGGGCTGCTCTACAGCTCTTCCCTTCACGCAGGAAGCCCCCTGACTGTGAGTATCTTCCCTCCTTGAGACCTCCTTATATCCCTTCCCTGAGGCTCTTTGTAAAGCTCGATCTGAGGGAATAAGTAGAAATCCTCCCTAGATGGAAGAGGAACGGGGAAAACCAGGAGGAAGGGGGTGACCAAATAGAACCTCCTCGTTCCCATGCATGCAGGGCAAATGGAGGGGGGAAAGCAGTCATACCTCACTCCATGCAATGCGTGATTAGGCTTTTCTGTTTTGTCTGAAGTGTGTGCCATCATCTGTAATCAGCAGTCCCCAAATTTTTTGGCACCAGGGACCGATTCTGTGGGAGACAATTTTTCCACTGATGGTGGGGGGGTGGAGTGGGAGGTGGGGAGAGTGATGATTTCAGGATGATTCAAGCACATTACATTTATACTGTGCAATTTATTTCTATTATTTATTACATCAGCTCCACCTCAGATCATCAGGCATTAGATCCCAGAGGTTGGGGACCCCTGGTCTTTATGTTGTTGTAAGGAAGTGAATCGCCAGTGAAGCCATGCCTGCGAACGCCAGGGCTTGGGTGGCCCCTGCTGGAGGCTTTTAGAAATTCTCCAGTTCCTGACTGACAGTTGCCTGCTCCAAGCTTGTCTGTGTATCCAGAAGTGAGCTGGCCAAATCAATGAATGGCAGGATAAAAAGGTCTGGGCCTGAGCAGAAAGGAAGGAAGAAGAGAGGAGAGGAAGGGGAGAGAACTGAAAGGAAGGGAAAATTCGTTCAGGATGCTGCAAGTTGTCCAGAGACAAACAGGACTGGGATCAACCTGTTTCATGATGAGCGGATCATCTCACCTTATAAAGGCCTTGGCAGAGCATGTGACTTAGGGCAGTGAAAGTCACTCAGTCGTGTCTGACTCTTTGCGACCCCATGGACTATACAGTCCATGGAATTCTCCAGGCCAGAATACTGGAGTGGGTAGCTGTTCCCTTCTCCAGGGCATCTTCCCAATCCAGGGATTGAACCTAGGTCTTCTGCATTGCAGGCGGATTCTTTAACAGATGAGCCACCAGGGAAACAGTTCATTTCAGTCACTCAGACGAGTCCAACTCTTCGTGATCCCATGGACTGCAGCACGCCAGGCCTCCCTGTCCATTGCCAGTTCCCGGAGTTTACTCAAACTCATGACCATCGAGTCGGTGATGCCATCCAACCAATTCATCCTCTGTCTTCCCCTACTCCTCCTGCCTTCAATCTTTCCCAGAATCAGAGTCTTTTCCAAGGAGTCCATTCTTCATGTCAGGTGGCCAAAGTATTGGAGTTTCAGCTTCGGCATCAGTCCTTCCAATGAATATTCAGGACTGGTTTCCTTTAGGATGGACTGGTTGATCTCCTTCCAGTCCAAGGGGCTCTCAAGAGTCTTCAACACCACAGTTCAAAAGCATCCATTCACCAGGGAAACCCAAAGTTCAGCACCAAATGTCAAGGCTGCAGTGATGCCCAGTCTTCTTCTGCACCCTCATGTTCCACTGGGTTTTACTTCAACAGCATCAGGTTCTGGTTGTAATTCAATTCACTTTCACTCCCCCCACGAGTCCCCAGCTAGAAATCAGACTGTGTGTGTGCTAAGTCACCACAGTCCTGCCTGACTCTTTGTGACCCCGTGAACTGTAGCCCACCAGATTCCTCTTGCCCAGGCAAGAACACTGAAGTGGGTTGCCATTTCCTTCTCCAATGCATGAAAGTGAAAAGTGAAAGTGAAGTTGCTCAGTCGTGTCTGACTCTTAGCGACCCCATGGACTGCAGCCCACCAGGCTCCTCCATCCATGGGATTTTCCAGGCAAGAGTACTGGAGTGGGGTGCCATTGCCTTCTCCACTAGCCTATTATACCCTACCTTAAACCTTCTTTGCCTACCACCTCTTATTGGGTAAAGTAGAAACTCCACACAGCTTCTGATGCCTTCCATAACCGGGCCCTTGCCTCCCTTTTTGTCTCATCTCCTGCTGTTACAGCTGTACACTTTATAGCCTATAAAAATTAAAGTCATGTATTCCCCTCTGCTTTTTTCCCCCTGGCCTCCAGGCCTTTGCCTGTATGGTGTGTACTTTTCCTGAAATGTGCTTCCCTCTATCCTGACTACATTCTACCCAGGGGTTTGTTGGGAAAGATTTAACCACCGTCTCTCCAGGAGGGAAAAACTTGGTTTGTAGAGCTTGCTGATTTCTGAGGTGTGAATACTCAAACCATTGCTGATTTCAGGTTACCAATTGGGACACTAAGTGCAGAACTGGGAAGAAATGTATGTAATTGGCTTTGCAAGCCAGTGTGAGTGGCCTTAGCCCACCCTTGACTCCACTTATCTGCTTGAATAGCAAATCTTCCAGGAAGCCTTCTTTGACTGCAGCCTGCTGGCCACATTCAGAACACACTCTGCATTTCTTTGCCATTGCCCTTTTGTATGCTGACATTCTTTTCCATTTCTACATCTGTTTCTTCCTCCATGAAGACAGGGATCACAGTTTTTCCTCTGAGTTTTTGGCACCTAGCACAGTGCCTGGCACACAGTTGTTACCTGATCCGTGTTTATGGAATGAGTAAGAGTAGCTTTCTCTTGCCAAAATAAGGGATTTTTTTTCTCCTTCAGCTGGATTATATTGTCTACTGTTCTTAAGCAGTGAGCCTTATCCAAACAACCTATTGAAGTGGCTCATCTGGACTTGTTGGACATGAGCTGTGAAGGTTGGCTGGGAGAGAGAGAGTTTGGTCAGGATGGGAAACGGCTGGAGAGCTGGTTTCTCCAGCTGGCTCTTTATGCCACAAAATCCCTGGATTTCAGTGTAGGGCAGTGCCACTAATTACAATGCCTGCTAACCTCATGCACTTGCTTTTTCTAATACCATGTCACCATATAGGCAGGCTGGACCTCGCACTTTCTAAACCTCAGATTTTTAAACTTCCCCATCAGTTTGCTTGTTCTCTGTACTCAACCTAAGTCCTGCCAGCAGGTGCCAGTTGCACTCACGTGGAAAATGTGAGTTACTAATGCAAGCTGGCATTAGCAGAGATATATATGAAGAAAACTCATATTCAGAAATAACTAGTCCTTCCTTTGGATCTTGCCAATAATGTAATCCATTGTGGGCTTTCAGAGTTGAGGCTGACTCACTGGTGAAGCCACTTACCAGGAACCAGTTCCCCAGTCTGCGGAGTTGTGCCTGGTGCACCCCGTCGCTGTAAAGCATCCACTCCCCTCACCTTGACATTCGAGGCCCTCTGTGCTCTGGCCTCAACCTTGTCATTGCTAAGATGGCTTTAGCACAGGGTGTGGCACCGTCAGGGCACAGAAGGGGTTGGAGAGAATCCCTCCATTCTCACTTTGCCCTGAATTGGGTGTTTTCAATCTTCATCGCATGACAGAATCACCTGGGATACTTTTTAAGTAACTACACAGATGCCTGCTCCACCTGCATTCTAAACCCACTGCTCTTTGGTGGGGCCAGGGCACTGGTATGGTTTAAGTCTCCTCTGTTAGGTCTAACATGAAGCTGGAGTTGACAACTGGAGTCTGGTGAGGGGTTCCCAACTGGCCTGACACTTTGCTCTGTCTCTTCCAGCCATCCCTCTGGCATTACATCATCAGGTCCCTTCCAATCTTGTTTTGGTCTAAACCAGACTGTTTCCTGCTCTGACAGTTCCCATCTCCAGAGGACTGGTCTGGAGCTTCCCATTTCCCATTTTTCATGCTTCAGGGAATCAGACCTGTCTCCTAGGTTCCCATCTTTCTCCTTATTAATCACCATCAGCCCTGACATCAGTTAAAAGTGGACAAAAGTAAAAACTCAGTTTGTGTCTCATCCTGCATCTGGAATAGATGATTGCTATGATTCAGTCAAGACATTCAGGAAATGTTTCTTGAGTGCAGAGGGCACACCAGTTCCTGGGCTAGCCCTTGGCTTATGTAGATGAGTAAGAATGCTTGATTCCTGCTTTCATGGAACTTACCCTTGAGAAGGGGACAGATACAAAGCACACGGGTATTAACATACAGTGCTGTGACTGGAGGGGTGGGGGTAGGGCGGGTGCCCCTGGAGTGCTTGGAAGCAGCACTGTCCTGTTGTTGATTCTTGCTGTTACTGTTGTTTTGAAGCTTTTGAATTTATATTGGCATTGGGCTGATTAAGAATGTTGTGATAACCAAAAAAAAAAAAAAAAAAAAGAATGTTGTGATAGTTTCAGGAGCACAGGCAAAAGACTAAGTCATAGATATGCAAGTGTCTATTCCCCCCCAAACTCCGCACCAGGGCTTCCTGGGTGGCTTAGTCGGTAAAGAATGTGCCTGCAACATAGGAGACACAGGTTCAATCCCTGGGTCAGGAAGATCCCCTGGAGAAGGAAATGGCAACCCACTCCAGTATTCTTGCCTGGAAAATCCCATGGACAGAGGAGGCTGGCAGGCTACAGTCCAGGGGTCGCAAGAGTCAGACACGACTTAGCAACTAAACCACCACCATTCTCCCCCAAACTCCCCTCTCATCCAGGCTGCCACATAACATTGAGCAGAGTTCCCTGTGCTGTATGGTAGGTCCTTGCTGGTTATCTGTTTTAAAATATCTGCTGCTGTTTTTTTAAGCAGGATGTCTCTCTTAGAAATTGAGGAAGCAATCCAAATGATCTTACCGGAACATTCCATAAAAAAGTCAAGCCCTGAATCTTTTCCTCAGCTTTCAAAATCTGACTTCAACAATTAAACTGGCAGAGGAAAGGGAAAGCAGTTATTTTAAGTGGATTAGGAAATTTTTCTTGGTGCTAGAGGTAACTTCTTTATTGAAATATGTTAGTTTCAGGTGTAATACATAATGACTTGATATTTACATACATGACGAAATGATCACCATGATAAGTCTAGTGACCATCTGACCCCCAAAGTTATTACAGTATTATTGACCATATTCATTATACTGTACATTCCATCCCTGTGACCTATTTGTTATGTAACTGGAGATTTGTACCTCTTAATCACCTTCACCTTTTTCACCCAACCTCTGTGACCCTCCCTAGTGGCACTCATCTGTTCTCTGTATATATGTCTGTTTTCATTTTTGTTTTGTTTTTTGCTTATATGTTTTGTTTTTTAGAATCTTCATATAAACGAGATAATGTGGTATTTGTCTTTTTCTGCCTGACTTATTTCATGAAGCAAAGTACTCTCTAGCTCCATTTATGTTGCTTCAAATGGCAAGATCTCTTTTTTATGGCCTAGTAATATTCCACTGTATATGTATCACATTCATCTATCATTGGCTATCTATTCAGTTGCTTCCATACTTTAGCTCTTGTATATAATGCTTTAGTGAACATTGGTATGCAATTACCTTTTCAATTTAGTGTTTGTTTTTCTTCCTGTAAATACCCATAAGTAAAATTGCTGGATCATATGATTGTTCTATTTTTCATTTTTCAAATGACTTCTATTCTGTTTTTCCATAGTGACTGCACCAATTTATATTCTTACCAGCAGTGCACAAGGGTTCCCTTTTCTTCACATCCTTGACAACACTTGTTATTTGTTGTCTTTTTGATGATAGTCATGTGACAGGTGTGAGGTGGTATTTCAATATGGCTTTTATTTTCATTTCCCTGATTATTAGTGATGTTCAGTATCTTTTCATGCACCTCTTGGCCATATGTATGTCTATTTAGACGATCTGACCATTTTACAATCAGATTGTTTGTTATATGAGTTCTTTATATGTTTTAAATATTAAATATATATTGGATATACTATTTGTAAATATCTTCTCCCATTCAGTAGGCTGCTGTTTCATTTTGTTGACAGTTTCCTTCACTTCACAAAAATTTTTTTTAGATTGATGTAGTCCTATTTGTTCACTTTTGCTTCCCTTGCCTCAGGAAAACATACTCAAAAAAAAATTGCTTTTTGAAATTTCTATTTGTATGGAATATCTTTCTCCATCCTCCCACTTTCAGTCTGCGTGTTTTTAGATCTCAGGTGAGTCTCTTGTAGGCAGCATATAAACAGGTCTGGAATTTTCAAAAAAAATACACTAGAAGGAATCAACAAGAGCTGTAGAAACCACTTACACTGAAGAGAAAAAGGAAAAAAGAATTTTAAAAAATTAAGGATAGTTTAAGGGACCTCTGGGAACCACCCCACCTCTTTCCTATTTTCTCTAAGAAAGAAGAGGGAGCTACCTGTGGATGGATCTCAGACTGTGTTGAGTGGAAGCCAGATGCACAAGAGTACAGACTATAGGATTTCCATTACATAAAGCTCAAGAAGACACAAAATAAATCTATGGTGACAAAGTCATAATAGCAATTACTTCTATGGGCAGGAGGGAATACTGACTAAGAAATAGGGATTTGGGGGGTGTGCTATTAGAAATATCTGGCTTAATCAAAAGGTAGTTACAGAGGCGTACATTTGCATAAAAAGTTATCGACGTGTGTACTTTACTGTATGTCTGTTATACCTTAATAAAAAACAAAAAGCAGACTACAAAGGAATCTGAATCTAAAGTCATCAGAAGGACTGTGGGTGTGGAGCTGTGTAGGCAAGACCTCCCCTAATTGATTCCTTTGGTTACATCCACCTCAACAATGCTCCACAGGTGAATGGAGTACTTTCCAGCCATCCCTGCAGGCTGATGGCTGTAACTATGGTCCCACACTTTGCAGTGTTCAGGGATAAAGCCAAGGGACATGATGAGGAAACAAATGCTTTTCATTGTGTACACAGTCAGTTAGTGGTAGCAATGGGGATACCTCAGCCTTCTATTACCAGCCAGTGCCCTTCCTGCCCCTGTGTGGCCTCTCAGAGGGTTTCTTTCAGAAGGTGTTGGAGATGAATAATGAAGTATTTTATAGAATATGGCAGAGGGTTTCAAACAAGTAAAGCCACAGAAAATGATTTTGAAATAAAACCCTGTCACAGTTAGTTGGCACTGGCATGATTTTTTTTTTTAACATCTCCTTGACTGCAGTAATAAAGACGGTAGGGGAGTTGGTGAAAAGGAGAACTTGGTGCCAGCTGGGGGCTGTATGAAATTATTTCACTTCAAAACAAAGAGCAGAAATAGGAGAAATCAAAATAGATGTTCCCTGGCTCCCTGGCGTCCTCCTCTTCTTGGGCAGAAATCAAAGGAGAAAAAGTTCAGCAGTAAAAGCAATCTCCATGGACTGGTGTCAGGATGAGCAGCTGCCACAAAGACAGACACATCATTCGCCACTGAAGAATCATGTGCTTTCTGCACATGTGAGAGAGCCAGCTTGCTTTGCACAAACACACAGAAGCAAAGTTAAGAGTTTGTGAGCTTGGGGCAAGTGTCTCAGCCCTGGGAGTCACTGTAAGGTAGCTGTGCATGTAGCTTCCGGTTGCTGTCAGCTAAAATCTTGCAGATAGATCGAGACCAAAGGTGGTAGCTCAGAATCCAGCTAGAGTCTATCCATCTATTGATTTGAGGAGAGGGGAGATTAAAGGTCATTTCCCTTTTCTCTGAGCTCATGTAATTCCTTAACTGCAGTTTTCTCATGACGCTTGCGCCAGTTGTTAATTAATCCCCTTTCAGCTCCACATGCATCCTTTTTTGTCCTGCTTCATCATCCTGCACCTGGACTCAGCTCCTTGTTTCTCATTTGCCAGTCGGCTCAGTCTTGCACTGAAGCAATAAAGGTTGCAGCAAAGTCAAAGGGAAAGAAAGGGCTGCTTTTGTTCCACGGACTGTTTCTGGTGCAGTTGCATGCAAATTGGTGTGCAGAGGGTCCTGGCAAGTGTTCATCGCGGTGGTGACGGCTCTCAGGGTCCTGCCCTGAGTACCTGTAGCACCCTGGTTCTTCTTTACGAGCAGCCACGCTCAGTCTGCAAGGGTGTGCGTCTCCGTCTTGTGTGATCCTCCTCTCAGTTTCTAATTTCCTCTCTGACTTTTCCCTCAGCCTTAGGTCACTGCCTTCTGAATTTCTACCTCTGTTACACTTTACAGTTCTCTTATCTTCTGCCTAGCTAGCAGTTCTTTCTACTTGATGTCCCACGTTCAGGTTATTAATGGGATTTGTCTCTTGACTGGTCTCTAACAGATACACTTGAACACATCTGACTTGTGTAGCGTTATTTGTATGTGCCCCTCAGAACTCTTTATGGAGCCTTTGTGCTCTTGATGTCTATAGCAGTGGTCTTCCAGCTGGAATATATTACATTGTATGTATCTTAGGGAATTAATTTCCAGATCCTAGACTTCCCTGTATATATACTTTCTTAATAAGATCAGCCTGAGAACATGCCTGCAGGGAAGATCCCATGGGAAGGGTTCTTCCCAGCTCACCTTGAACTTTAAAAAGGCGTGCTTCTTATTTCTCCCTGATTTTACCACACATTGTCTAGAGTTGTAATATACTTATGCTGTTTTGATTAATTTTGTTCTACTAATTTTAGCAATAACTCAATCTAGAAGAAAAAAATTTAACATCTAAACCCTTAAGATTACAGGAAATTAAGAAATCATTTTGATTTATATTTTACTCTTGTTACATAGAATAATGCTAGGATGATTAATAAGAGATTTTCAAGCATGAAACACATTATGAAGGGTAAAATTGGGAAAAATGGAATGGAAATATGACTTTAAGGAGGAAAAAGAACATTAAGTGTTCCTACTGTTTAAAGGTCATTCATGTGTTTTAAAATTTTGGATGATGGTAAATATTGCTATGGTATCTATAATTCTTTGGATACATTTAAAAGTATTCAGCAATTTTTGTTCTAGATTGTCAATATTGACTACATGCTAGAACTATATTCTTTGCAACAATTTAGGCAAAAGAGAAACTTTATAATTTAATAGAGAAAAATATGTGAACATATATATGTGTGTGTGTGTGTATGAGAGAGACGAGAAACCTTAGATTTCATCTTTGAAAAGTTCAGGAGAATATGTAGTTTTCCAGAATTGTTTGAGGAGATACATGAGTAAATATATGTGCCTCACTTATAATAAAACATGAATGAAGGAAGACTGGGTGAATGAATAAAGGAACAAACAAATGAATCAGCAATTGAAAGGCAGAAGTCCCTCCTAGGATAAATAGGAACAACATTCTGTATTTCTCTGCTCAGGTTGTTTCTCAGCTTCTCCACTTGGGGAAATATGCGTATGGAAAATGGAAAAGGCCAACATGGCCCTGATATGGGGGCCCAGATCAGGAGCCAGCCCAAGTCTCTCCTTTGCCTTCATTTTAGAATGACCTGTGACTGACTGAATGACTTGTAATGCATTTCCTTAAAGCCCAGTGTCTTGTTTTTATTTTTTCATCTGTGCAGTGGATTTAGAAATTCCAAATGAGTGACCGTTGGAATATTCATTTTATCTTTTGGAGGGAAACACCTGTGGCTTAATAGAACAAAACATCTTGGAGAAAGAAGACTTGGGTGGATGTAATGGTTTGCTAGTAACTGGTTGTATGATGCGTATCAACTGCCTTCATGTCTTTGCACTTTAATTTCCTCATGTGTAAGAAGTGAATGGTGATAACTGTGAGCCTTAGATGAAAGTGTGCAAGTAAATGTGCTTTGCACATGGTAAGCCATCAGTACATGTTGAAGCTAATGCTGAAATATCAGTTGGCAGTGAACCTTGGTATATTCACCTCTTCCTGCGCTAAGGGTTGCCTGTTAGTTTGCCATGAACTAAACTAGTTGGCCATTTAGGGCTTCACACTGCCCTAGATCTTGATCACATCAGGGACCTTCCATTCTAAGGTAAGGATGTGGAACATTTGATGATCACACATAGATGTACTCCCCTTTTACTTCCACAGCTGTGGTTCTTGTAAGTTTCCTGCTACGTATAGCATGTGTTTTTCATCCTTGCCTCAGGGAGAGACACATTTGCAGCTAGTTCATCTATAGAATCTATGGAAGTGGTCAATATGTCAAGTATTTCCATGTATTATATAAAATTTAAAACACAGACACAATAGCTTCATGCCAGAATGTTTCCTGAATCTGCTGTCTCGGGGGAGTGTACAGTACTGGTTGATATTCCAACCAACTGAATTACGAAGTGAGCAGCTCATGTGCATGCACACACACAGGCACACACAGACACACACACATGTGCACACACACAAGACGATTTCTTTTTAGATCTCTGGCACCGAACTAATGGTAGTTCACCTGGCATTTTGTCAACAGTGGAGATCAACTGAGAAATTTAAATGCTTGTGCCAGGTACCTAATCATCAAACGATAAGATTTTGTCTATTACTGAAACATTGATAAATAAAGGAATGTGCTTGTGGTTGCAGAGTCGAATCAGATTAAGTGGCATTAGAGCTGCTGCTACACTGGCGTCACCAGCCTTTAAAACCAGGACTGCTCACTGAGCTCTTCATACATTTACACTAATGGGAGTGATGAATTCTAAAATGAGTTTTTTGATGCTTTCTAAAGAGTAAACCCTCAAGCCATGTTTCTATAAAGATTAAGATCTTATTCCAGACCCCATCTTGATTGCAGAGAAACAGAGAGGAGAATCCAGTTCTTGCAGTGTGCCAGACACACACTTTTCCCAGATCTCATTGCACTGTTTCCCACAGCATCACTGTGGGTCAGGTGTCGTCCCTTCCATTTCACAGGTGAAAACGCTGAGGTTCAGGGAAGTTAAATTCAGCACCGCGACATGAGTCCGTGTCTGTCTGAAACAAAGCATTCTTTCCCCTTCACGCCATTAACTTTGACCCTGGCTCAGAAAGGTGGACGCTTAAAAAATAGGGGCTGTGGAGGTAATGTTAGCATTTATCTTCCCATAGACCCAGAGCGGCAGTTTTCAATCTAGGCTGCATGTTAAAATCACCGCTGTTCCAGGGTTCACACTCCTGACTTGTAAGAGAGCTCTTAGAGCAGTATTTTTCAACTTTCAGAATCACCTGGTACTTTGTCCAAACAGATTTCTGGGCCCTGCCTCCAGAGTTTCTGATCCTTTAAGCCTGGAGTTGGCCTGAGAATCTGCATTTTTAGTAAATTTCCTGGTGCTGTTGGTTGGGGTCCTCACTTTGTGAACTACTGTCTCAGGGAATTGTTTCTCAAAGTGTAGTTCCCACCCAGAGTATTTCAGTTCAGAATTACTTAGGAACTCAAAAACAGACTCAAATGCAGGATCAGTCTAGGGAATCTGGCTTTTAACCAAGTGTTCCAGGTGATTCTTCAGCTCACTGAAGTGTGAGAACAGTCATCTGGTGGATTTTTAACCTCCCTCATCTCATACACAATCTGGCTGTTAAGTTCCATCTCATTTTGAGTGACAACCACACAACTGGCCATTAGCGGTTGTTGTGACTTGGCTTCTGGTTTATTTTAAATTCCCATAAGGGATCTCTTAGTCATGCTTTATAAATAAAAAGAAAAATAGTGACTTAAAAAAAGAAAAACTCTCAATTGTCCAGTTTACACTTCTTTGTCAGGGGAAAGAGGCCTGGCTGATCAGGCGTTGTTTCATGCTTCCCCACATAAGTGGAATCAGGAGGAGAAAAGCACCCCTTGAAGAGTCTCCTCTCCTTTCTTCTCTCTTCCTTCCTTATTTTACCTGCAGCTATTCAGTTTCATCAGCCCCAGGGAAAAATGCAGCTCAGGCTTGGAGTTTAAAGGGGGTGGCCACTGGGAACTTGGATTTCAGCTGAGAAGCTGGGTCACTGCCAGATTCCTCAGAGCTGGAAAACCTCCACGGAAAGTGCACTCGGAGGTTGAGAGCCAGCAAGCCTGGCCAGTGGTGGATGCTCCCTGAAGAGATACGGGTGCTTTCCCGCCCCTGCCCCTCAGCTGTGCTCCCGAGGGAAGCCGGCAGCCAAGAAGAGTTATTATAGCCTCCTCTGCCAGCTGGCTCCTGCCCGAGGAGCCCAGCCTGCAGCTGACAAGACAGGGGAAGATCAACAGGCTAGGTGGAGGAGGCCCAGTTGGCCTCCCTGAAGAGTTGCAGACATTAGTCCCTGACACCTGAAGTTACAGACACAATGGCATCTCAAGAGGGAGAAATGAAGGTCATAGGAAAAATTTCCCGTTTTTCTTCCCTGGCTCCAAAATAAGCCATTTGCCCAATACAAGCCCACCAAGGGGAGGCCCCACCACCATCTGCAGAACTGGCTTGTAATCATTCTTGCCAATAATCGGGGCAGGCAGGTCCATGAAGCCCCCTCAGTCCCCGCTTCTAATGCTCAGCCCTGCCCAGAAGTCCTCACCTGGAAACCAGCGTCCTCACTGAGATTCTTGACGCAAACCTGTCAGCAGAAACAATGACCCTTTTTCTGTCACATCCTTGGTTTAGGCCTTTGGGTTACAAAAGAAGGTGGAGGTAACACAGCCATCCGGGTGGTTACCTTGTGCCAGGTGGACAGCCCCGTTTGCTCAGGTGACTTTGGGTTTTCGGAGGCAGGGCCATTGTCCCCACTCGTGCAGAAGAGGATTAAGGAGATCGTGAAATACCTTGTCAGTGTTTATGGGGCTGCATTCCGTACACTGCTTCTCAGCACACAGCTTCTAGGTGAAATTGTTAGCTCTCCAGGGGAAAGCTAAGAAAACAGCAAGTGTTCCAGAAAGGGTTTCACTTCCTAACTGGCAGCAAGCGCGAGATCAAAACCTATTACTTGAAGCCACAGGTGGAATTTCTACAGGAGACACAGGCTTTCCTATTGTTCTACCTGGGGTCGCTGTGTGTGGATCAAGTGGGGACCCCTCTGTAGCCAGATCAGGGACTCGTGGGCCGTTTTCTCCCTGAGCTTGACTAGCATCTTATCTCTACAAAGAGGGGACCTGGAAGCCTCATGATGGGTGTAATTTGAGGAACCCTTCCTGAATGCAGAAGGCAAATTATATTTTAGTTTTCCTTTTTTTTTTCATTTATTTTTATTAGTTGGAGGCTACTTACTTTACAATATTGTAGAGGTTTCTGTCATACATTGACATGAATCAGCCATGGATCTACACGTATTCCCCATCCCGATCCCCCCTCCCACCTCCCTCTCCACCCCATCCCTCTGGGTCTTCCCAGTGCACCAGGCCTGAGCACTTGTCTCATGCATCCAACCTGGGCTGGTGATCTGTTTCACCCTAGATAATATACATATTTTGATGCTGTTCTCTCAAAACATCCCACCCTCGCCTTCTCCCACAGAGTCCAAAATTCTGTTCTGTACATCTGTGTCTCTTTTTCTGTTTTGCATATAGGGTTATCATTACCATCTTTCTAAATTCCATATATACATGTTAGTATACTGTATTGGTCTTTATCTTTCTGGCTTACTTCACTCTGTATAATGGGCTCCAGTTTCATCCATCTCATTAGAACTGATTCAAATGAATTCTTTTTAATGGCTGAGTAATATTCTATGGTATATATGTACCACAGCTTCCTTATCCATTCGTCTGCTGATGGGCATCTAGGTTGCTTCCATGTCCTGGCTATTATAAACAGTGCTGCGATGAACATTGGGGTGCACGTGTCTCTTTCAGATCTGGTTTCCTTGGTGTGTATGCCCAGGAGTGGGATTGCTGGGTCATATGGCAGTTCTATTTCCAGTTTTTTAAGGAATCTCCACACTGTTCTCCATAGTGGCTGTACTAGTTTGCATTCCCACCAACAGTGTAAGAGGCTTCCCTTTTCTCCACACCCTCTCCAGCATTTACTGCTTGTAGACTTTTGGATAGCAGCCATCCTAACTGGCGTGTAATGGTACCTCATTGTGGTTTTGATTTACATTTCTCTGATAATGAGTGATGTTGAGCATCTTTTCTTGTGTTTGTTATATATATATATTTTTTTTTTATTAGTTGGAGGCTAATTACTTTACATCATTACAGTAGTTTTTGTTATACATTGAAATGAATTAGCCATGGATTTACATGTATTCCCCATCCCAGTCCCCCCTCCCACCTCCCTCTCCACCCGATCCCTCTGGGTCTTCCCAGTGCACCAGGCCCGAGCACTTGTCTCATGTACCCAACCTGGGCTGGTTATCTGTTTCACCCTAGATAATATACATGTTTCAATGTTGTTCTCTTGAAACATCCCACCCTCGCCTTCTCCCAGAGTCCACAAGTCTGTTCTATACATCTGAGTCTCTTTTTCTGTTTTGCATATAGGGTTATCATTACCATATTTCTAAAGTCCATATATATGTGTTAGTATACTGTAATGGTCTTTATCTTTCTGGCTTACTTCGCTCTGTATAATGGGCTCCAGTTTCATCCGTCTCATTAGAACTGATTCAAATGAATTCTTTTTAATGGCTGAGTAATATTCCATGGTGTATATCTACCACAGCTTCCTCATCCATTCGTTTGCTGATGGGCATCTGGGTTGATTCCATGTCCTGGCTATTATAAACAGTGCTGCGATGAACATTGGAGTGCACGTGTCTCTTTCAGATCTGGTTTCCTTGGTGTGTATGCCCAGAAGTGGGATTGCTGGGTCATATGGCAGTTCTATTTCCAGCTTTTTAAGAAATCTCCACACTGTTTTCCATAGTGGCTGTACTAGTTTGCATTCCCACCAACAGTGTAAGAGGGTTCCCTTTTCTCCACACCCTCTCCAGCATTTATTGCTTGTAGACTTTTGGATAGCAGCCATCCTGACTGGTGTATAATGGTACCTCATTGTGGTTTTGATTTGCATTTCTCTGATAATGAGTGATGTTGAGCATCTTTTCATGTGTTTGTTAGCCATCTGTATGTCTTCTTTGGAGAAATGTCTGTTGAGTTCTTTGGCCCATTTTTTGATTGGGTCATTTATTTTTCTGAAGTTGAGCTGGAGGAGTTGCTTGTATATTTTTGAGATTAATCCTTTGTTGCTTCATTTGCTATTATTTTCTCCCAATTTGAGGGCTGTCTTTTCACCTTGCTTATAGTTTCCTTTGTTGTGCAAAAGCTTTTAAGTTTCATTAGGTCCCATTTGTTTATTTTTGCTTTTATTTCTGAAATTCTGGGATGTGGGTCATAGAGGATCCTGCTGTGATTTATGTCGGAGAGTGTTTTGCCTATGTTCTCCTCTAGGAGTTTGATAGTTTCTGGTCTTACATTTAGATCTTTAATCCATTTTGAGTTTATTTTTGTGTATGGTGTTAGAAAGTATTCTAGTTTCATTCTTTTACAGGTGGTTGACCAGTTTTCCCAGCACCACTTGTTAAAGAGGTTATCTTTTTTACCATTGTATATCCTTGCCTCCTTTGTCGAAGATAAGGTGACCATAGGTTCGTGGATTTATCTCTGGGCTTTCTATTCTGTTCCATTGATCTATATTTCTGTCTTTGTGCCAGTACCATACTGTCTTGATGACTGTGGCTTTGTAGTAGAGTCTGAAGTCAGGCAGATTGATTCCTCCAGTTCCATTCTTCTTTCTCAGGATTACTTTGGCTATTCGAGGTTTTTTGTATTTCCATACAAATTGTGAAATTATTTGTTCTAGTTCTGTGAAAAATACCGTTGGTAGTTTGATAGGGATTGCATTGAATCTATAGATTGCTTTGGGTAGTATAGCCATTTTGACAATATTGATTCTTCCAATCCATGAACACGGTATATTTCTCCATCTGTTTGTGTCCTCTTTGATTTCTTTCATCAGTGTTTTATAGTTTTCTATGTATAAGTCTTTTGTTTCTTTAGGTAGATATACTCCTAAGTATTTTATTCTTTTTGTTGCGATGGTGAATGGTATTGTTTCCTTAATTTCTCTTTCTGTTTTCTCATTGTTAGTGTATAGGAATGCAAGAGATTTCTGTGTGTTAATTTTATATCCTGCAACTTTACTGTATTCATTGATTAGCTCTAGGAATTTTCTGGTAGAGTCTTTAGGGTTTTCTATGTAGAGGATCATGTCATCTGCAAACAGAGAGAGTTTCACTTCTTCTTTTCCTATCTGGATTCCTTTTACTTCTTTTTCTGCCCTGATTGCTGTGGCCAAAACTTCCAAAACTATGTTGAATAGTAGTGGTGAGAGTGGGCACCCTTGTCTTGTTCCTGATTTCAGGGGTAATGCTTTCAATTTTTCACCACTGAGGGTGATGCTTGCTGTGGGTTTGTCATATATAGCTTTTATTATGTTGAGGTATGTTCCTTCTATTCCTGCTTTCTGGAGAGTTTTAATCATAAATGGATGTTGAATTTTGTCAAAGGCTTTTTCTGCATCTATTGAGATAATCATATGGTTTTTTATCTTTCAATTTGTTAATGTGGTGTATTACATTGATTGACTTGCGGATATTAAAGAATCCTTGCATTCCTGGGATAAAGCCCACTTGGTCGTGATGAATGATTTTTTTAATATGTTATTGGATTCTGTTTGCTAGAATTTTGTTAAGGATTTTTGCATCTATGTTCATCAGTGATATTGGCCTGTAGTTTTCTTTTTTTGTGGCATCTTTGTCTGGCTTTGGAATTAGGGTGATGGTGGCCTCATAGAATGAGTTTGGAAGTTTACCTTCTTCTGCAATTTTCTGGAAGAGTTTGAGTAAGATAGGTGTTAGCTCTTCTCTAAATTTTTGGTAGAATTCAGCTGTGAAGCCATCTGGTCCTGGGCTTTTGTTTGCTGGAAGATTTCTGATTACAGTTTCGATTTCCTTGCTTGTGATCATTTTGTTAAGATCTTCTATTTCTTCCTGGTTCAGTTTTGGAAAGTTATACTTCTCTAAGAACTTGTCCATTTCTTCCAAGTTGTCCATTTTATTGGCATAGAGCTGCTGGTAGTAGTCTCTTATGATCCTTTGTATTTCAGTGTTGTCTGTTGTGATCTCTCCATTTTCATTTCTAATTTTGTTAATTTGGTTCTTCTCCCTTTGTTTCTTAATGAGTCTTGCTAATGGTTTGTCAATTTTGTTTATTTTTTCAAAAAACCAGCTTTTAGCTTTGTTAATTTTTGCTATGATCTCTTTAGTTTCTTTTGCATTTATTTCTGCCCTAATTTTTAAGATTTCTTTCCTTCTACTAACCCTGGGGTTCTTCATTTCTTCTTCCTCTAGTTGCTTTAGGTGTAGAGTTAGGTTATTTATTTGACTTTTTTCTTGTTTCTTGAGGTAGGCCTGTAATGCTATGAATCTTCCCCTTAGCACTGCTTTTACAGTGTCCCATAGGTTTTGGGTTGTTGTGTTTTCATTTTCATTCATTTCTATGCATATTTTGATTTCTTTTTTGATTTCTTCTATGATTTGTTGGTTATTCAGAAGTGTGTTGTTTAGCCTCCATATGTTTGAATTTTTAATAATTTTTTTCCTGTAATTGAGATCTAATCTTAATGCACTGTGGTCAGAAAAGATGACTGGAATGATTTCAATCTTTTTGAATTTACCAAGACTAGATTTATGGCCCAGGATGTGATCTATTCTGGAGAAGGTTCCGTGAGCACTTGAGAAAAAGGTGAAGTTGATTGTTTTGGGGTGAAATGTCCTATAGATGTCAATTAGGTCTAGCTGGTCCATTGTGTCCGTTAAAGTTTGTGTTTCCTTGTTCATTTTCTGTTTAGTTGATCTATCCATAGTTGTGAGTGGGGTATTAAGTCTCCTACTATTATTGTGTTACTATTAATTTCCTCTTTCATACTCGTTAGCGTTTGCCTTACATATTGCGGTGCTCCTATGTTGGGTGCATATATATTTATAATTGTTATATCTTCTTCTTGGATTGATCCTTTGATCATTATGTAGTGTCCATCTTTGTCTCTTTTCACAGACTTAATTTGAAAGTCTATTTTATCTGATATGAGTATTGCGACTCCTGCTTTCTTTTGGTCTCCGTTTGCGTGGAATATTTTTTTCCAGCCCTTCACTTTTAGTCTGTATGTGTCCCTTGCTTTGAGGTGGGTCTCTTGTAGACAGCATATATAGGGGTCTTGCTTTTGTATCCATTCAGCCAGCCTTTGTCTTTTGGTTGGGGCATTCAACCCATTTACATTTAAGGTAATTATTGATAGGTATGGTCCCGTTGCCATTTATTTTGTTGTTTGGGGTTCACGTTTATACCACCTTTCTGTGTTTCCTGTCTAGAGAAGATCCTTTAGTATTTGTTGAAGAGCTGGTTTGGTGGTGGTGAATTCTCTCAGTTTTTGCTTGTCTGTAAAGCTTTTGAGTTCTCCTTCATATCTGAATGAGATCCTTGCTGGGTAGAGTAATCTAGGTTGTAGGTTATTCTCTTTCATTACTTTAAGTATGTCCTGCCATTCCCTTGTGGCCTGAAGGGTTTCTATTGATAGATCAGCTGTTATCCTTATGGGAATCCCTTTGTGTGTTATTTGTTGTTTCTCCCTTGCTGCTTTTAATATTTGTTCTTTGTGTTTGATCTTTGTTAATTTGATTAATATGTGTCTTGGGGTGTTTCGCCTTGGGTTTATCCCGTTTGGGACTCTCTGGGTTTCTTGGACTTGGTTGGCTATTTCCTTCCCCATTTTAGGGAAGTTTTCAGCTATTATCTCCTCGAGTATCTTCTCATGGCCTTTCTTTTTGTCTTCTTCTTCTGGGACTCCTATGATTCGAATGTTGGGGCGCTTCACATTGTCCCAGAGGTCCCTGAGGTTGTCCTCATTTTTTTTTTATTCTTTTTTCTTTTTTCCTCTCTGCTTCATTTATTTCCACCATTTTATCTTCTAACTCACTTATCCTATCTTCTGTCTCTGTTATTCTACTCATGGTTCCCTCCAGAGTGTTTTTGATCTCAATTATTTCATTATTAATTTTTAATTGATTTTTTTTTAATTTCTTCTAGGTCCTTGTTAAACATTTCTTGCATCTTCTCAATCTTTGTCTCCAGGCTATTTATTTGTAACTCCATTTTGTTTTCAAGATTTTGGATCATTTTTATTATCATTATTCTAAATTCTTTTTCAGGTAGATTCCCTATTTCCTCCTCTTTTGTTTGACTTGGTGGGCTTTTTTCATGTTCCTTTAACTGTTGGGTATTTTTCTGCCTTTTCGTCATGTTTAGATTGCTGTGTCTGGGGTGGGCTTTCTGTATTCTTGTGGTCTGAGGTTCCTTTTTATTGTGGAGGTTTCACCCAGTGGGTGGGGTTGGACGATTGGTTTGTCAAGGTTTCCTGGTTAGGGAAGCTTGTGACAGCGTTCTGGTGCGTGGAATTGGATTTCTTCTCTCTGGAGTGCAATGGAGTGTCCAGTAATGAGTTTTGCGATGGGTCTCTGTGTTAGGTGTGACTTTGGAGAGCCTGTATGTTGACACTCAGGTCTATGTTCCTGCGTTGTTAAAGAATTTGCGTGGTATGTCTTGTACTGGAGCTTATTGGCTCTTGGGTGGTGGTTGGTTTTGGTGTAGTTATGGAAGCTTTTGGATGGTCTCTTATTCCTTAATGTTCCGTGTAGTCAGGAGTTTTCTGGTTTTCTCAGGATTTGGGCTCAAGTCTCCTGCCTCTGGATTTCAGTTTTATTCTTCCAATAGTCTCAAGGCTTCTCCAACTATACAGCACTGATAATAAAACTTCTAGATTAATGGTGAAAAGATTCTCCACCGTGAGAGACAACCAGAGAGGTTCACAGAGTTACATGAAGAATAGGAGAGGGAGGAAGGAGATAGAGGTGAGCAGGAGGAGAAAAAGGGGACTCAAGAGGAGAGAGACAGATCTACGCAGTTATCTGTTCCCAAAGTGTTCTCCGTAGCCCAGACACCCACAAAGATTCACAGAGTTGGATTGGGAAGAGAAGGGGAATGGAGGAAATAGAGGTGTTCTGAGGTAGAAAACAGAGAGTCAAAAGTGGGAGAGTATCACCACACTCCTGAATAGAAATGGGAACTGAATATTGGATTCTTAAATGACCAAAAATTATATCACATACTACTGAAAAACAAAGATTGAAAATCTAGTGTAGAGGTTAGACTCTTTGAAATACAATATTTAAAGACAAAAAAAAAACACAAAAAAAATTTAGAACTGTATATGAAGTTCAGTTTAAAAATAGGGTTTCTCTCTCTCTCTCTTTTTTTTTTTTGGCAAGGTTATAGTGAAATGAAAATGAAAGTTAAGGAATAATAGAGGAGTATTAGAGGACTCTAAAAGGAAATAGGAGAGAAAAACAAGAAAAAGAAAAAAAAAAAAAAGAAAAAAAATTTTTTTCCCTAATTAAAAAAAAATCGTAAAAATATATGAAAATGAAAGTTGAGGAGTAATGGGGGAGTAATAGGGAATTATAAAAGAAAATAAAAGAGAAAAAATAAAAAATTAAAAATTAAAAAAAAAGGAAAGAAAAAAAAATTTTTTTTTTAATTAAAAAAAAAAAAGTACATATATATCTAGGAATTTCTCTGAGGTTGTTGCGGTCAGCGTAGGTTCAGTTCAATTTCAGATAGCTCCTCTTTCCAGCTTACACTTCTCGATATCTGTGGGCCCCTTCCCGTGTAGTCGGTGTTACCTTCAGGGATTTTAATCTGTTACACCGGTCCTTTCTGAAGCAATTCCCTTTGTTTATTTGGCTTCTGTTTGCGGTCTCTTTGGTGTCTAATTTCCGCCCTGGCACAGGCGGGCGGAGGTGATCTCTTATTTAGGTTCTCTAGTTCAGCTCAGTCCTGCTACGGGGAGGGCGGGGCGCTGCAGACAGACACCGCTCTGTGTGGATAGCGCTCACCGTGTTCCGGCCACACTGGGTTTGCCCCGCTCACGGGTGTCTGTGCTTTCGCCGTCTACACTGCTCAGGCTCCCGGCTGCTCTATATGGAGCGGGCCCTGCGTTGAGTGCGGTTCCAGTTTTCGGGTACTCCACAAAAGCGCAGATTCGGTTGCTCCTGCGTTTTGCGTCTTCCCCGGCCTGAGCGGTTCATGCAGCCAGAGGCTTGGGCGTACTCTCCCGGGTGCAGCACGCCTTTTCCCTCCGCGGCGAGCGGCCCAGGCAGCCAGAGGCTTGGGCGTACTCTCCCGGGTGCAGCACGCCTTTTCCCTCCGCGGCGAGCGGCCCAGGCAGCCAGAGGCTTAGGGGGTGCAGCACGCCTTTTCCCTCCACGGTGAGCGGCCCAGGCAGCCAGAGGCTTGGGTGCAATCTCCCCGCGTACGGCGCGCTTTTTCCCTCTGCGGCCCCAGCACGCACCGCCAGTCGGGTCTCAGGAAGTCTTTAGCTAGAACCCGGAGGCCTGTTTTCAGTGTGGGAGGGGGTGGCTTCTCAGGGGCTGAGTTTGCCCTTTCCCCTCCCCCCTGCCTCCTACCTCCAGCGGGGGTGGGCCGCTAGCTCTTCTCTGGAGATTCTCAGTCCCTTTGTTTTGCGAACCACCGGCAGTGTGTTCGGGCCAGTTAATTTTGTCCCTTGCTATCCCACAGTTTAAAAAAGCTCCCTCCGATTGCTCTCAGGGTCTTCGGGCCGGTCCTCACCCTAAGCAATGCCGCCCGCTCCTCTCCGTTCCGCCCCGCTTGTTGCTGGCGGGTACGGGCGTCTGGGGTACTTTTCTGCTGGGAGTTGCTTTTAGGCACGTAATCTGTGGGCCTTGTTTAATTTTTCCTCCCAGTTAGAGTGCCGAAAACTTCCCCCAGTCCCGCCAGTGAGAGGGTTTCCTGGTGATTGGAAACTTCCTCTATTAAGACTCCCTTCCCGGGACGGGTCTCCGTCCGTAGCTCTTTTGATTCCCTTATTATCGTTTATATTTTGTCCTACCTCCCTTCGAAGACAATGGGCTGCTTTTCTGGGCGCCTGATGTCCTCCGCTAGCGATCAGAAGTTCTTCTGTGAAATTTGCTCAGCATTCAAATGTTCCTTCGATGAATTTGTAGGAGAGAAAGTGGTCTCTCCGTCCTATTCCTCCGCCATCTTGGCTCCTCCTCTTGTATATTTTTGAGATTAATCCTTTGTCTGTTGCTTCATTTGCTATTATTTTCTCCCAATCTGAGGGCTGTCTTTTCCACCTTGCTTATAGTTTACTTTGTTGTACAAAAGCTTTTAAGTTTAATTAGGTCCCATTTGTTTATTTTTGCTTTTATTTCCAATATTCTGGGAGGTGGGTCATAGAGGATCCTGCTGTGATTTATGTCGGAGAGTGTTTTGCCTATGTTCTCCTCTAGGAGTTTTATAGTTTCTGGTCTTACATTTAGATCTTTAATCCATTTTGGGTTTATTTTTGTGTATGGTGTTTTCCTTTTTTTAAGAGGAAGTGGATCAGAGTAGAATGACAGAGGCAGAGGCAGAGGCAGAGGCAGTTGAAGTCAGTGTAAGGGCTGGAGCCGGGCACATGGCAATGACAATAACCAACTGTTAGTTTGCACTTTCCAGCTTCTTGCACAGCACTGAGCACTTTCTGGATGCTTTTTAAATCCTCCCAGTTGTTCAAAGAGGTAGGTGCAGCTACACTCCCTCTTTTAGGGCAGAGGAGACTGACGCCTAGTGAAGCAGGAGGGCTTGCTGTTTGTCATGGATGGGGGTGGCAGAGCTGGCATTCCAGCCACTCCCTCCCCAGGAGCCCAGGCCCTCCAGGGCTTTGCCCAGGTTCCCCGGCTCAGAGGCTCGTCTCCCCCAGGAGCTCTTCTTGCTGCAGGCGCTTCCTAGCATCCCACAGACAGGGAGGTGGGGCTCGGCGTCCCCCTGAGAGCCTGTTCTAGGCACAGCCTCTTGGGCCAGCCCAGGGTTCCTCGAGGCCTTCCTTGTCCCATTCCTGCAGGTGCCCACATACCCTGCCACTTTCCACTGGACGTGGGCTCCTGATCTGAGGGAGCTGTGCAACTGGGGTGACTTTTGGGGCACCCTATATGAATTAAGTTCATGCTGGCTCATGTCATTGGAAGTGTTTTGCTCAACTCTTGGCTGCAGCGGGATGGGGCATGGAGAGGGACCTGAAAGCAGAAAAGGCAGCTGACAAATGCCTTCTCCGGCACCCCAGACCACCATGGAGGTTGGTGATGCTATACTGTTGTCATCTGGGGTGTGCAGTTGCCCTTCTCCAGTGGGTGCTGGTGGTGGGGACCAAACGTGCACAGTGTGGAAGGGGCACGGCCACAGCCGAAGGTATACTGCATGGGACAGAAGATCTCTTCAGTCTGGTGGGATGACCACTTTGTATGCTTTTCATCAGGTGGCAGATAAGTCAGTAAGTTTCAGAAAGAGCTTCTCCTTTCTGGATTCCTCACAGCTTTTCCATTTTCCAAGTCACCTAAATAAGATCGTCTTCCTTGTTGATTGTTATACCTCTGAGATTCAGCACAGCTCCTAGCATATGATGGGTGCTTAATCAATGCCCATCCACTTAATAGCCATCCATTAAGTGAACAGCTAATCGAATCAGTGAATCCATGAACCACTTATTGGTGGTCCTAGATTCCTGAAGTTAACCAAAGAGCATGACACTAGGATCTTCTCTGGGTTTTAAAAAAAGGAATGCTACCTTCAGAAGTTTGCGACATGTGTCAATTGAGGTCTTGCAAAAAGCAGTCACTGGAATTAGAAGTGCAGGTCTATGGGGGTGGGAGCACCTGTGAAAAGTAAAACACGGGAAGAACACTCTGCAGATCCAACATAGCCAGAGGAAAGGGAGGGATAGGCAGGAGTGTGAGGCCCAGTGGCTCCCATGGCTGGAGGCCGGTCAACTGACTTCAAGGCCATGAGTTTGAGTAAACTCCGGGAGTTTGTGATGGACAAGGAGGCCTGGCGTGCTGCGATTCATGGGGTTGCAAAGAGTCAGATACAACTGAGCGACTGAACTGAACTGAACTGATACCTATGATACTGGGTTTTCTAAATATTTTTATTCAGTTCAGTTCAGTTCAGTTCAGTCGCTCAGTCATGTCCGACTCTTTGCGACCCCATGAATCGTCAGCACGCCAGGCCTCCCTGTCCATCACCAACTCCCGGAGTTTACTCAAACTCATGCCCATCAAGTCAGTGATGCCATCCAGCCATCTCATCCTCTGTCATCCCCTTCTCCTCCTGCCCCCAATCCCTCCCAGCATCAGGGTCTTTTCCAATGAGTCAACTCTTCGCATGAGGTGGCCAAAGTATTGGAGTTTCAGCTTCAGTGTCAGTCCTTCCAATGAACACCCAGGACTTATCTCCTTTAGGATGGACTGGTTGGATCTCCTTGCAGTCCAAGGGACTCTCAAGAGTCTTCTCCAACACCATAGTTCAAAAGCATCAATTTTTCGGTGCTCAGCTTTCTTCACAGTCCAACTGTCACATCCATACATGACCACTGGAAAATAGCCTTGACCAGACGGACCTTTGTTGGCAAAGTAATGTCTCTGCTTTTCAATATGCTGTCTAGGTTGGTCATAACTTTCCTTCCAAAGAGTAAACGTCTTTCAATTTCATGGCTGCAGTCACCATCTGCAGTAATTTTGGAGCCCCAAAAAATAAACTCTGACTGTTTCCACTGTTTCCCCATCTATTTCCCACGAGGTGATGGGACCAGATGCCATGATCTTAGTTTTCTGAATGTTAAGCTTTAAGCCAACTTTTTCACTCTCCTCTTTCACTTTCATCAAGAGGCTTTTTAGTTCCTCTTCACTCTCTGCCATAAGGGTGGTGTCATCTGCATATCTGAGGTTATTGATATTTCTCCTGGCAATCTTGATTCCAGCTTGTGCTTCTTCCAGCCCAGCGTTTCTCATGATGTACTCTGCATATAAGTTAAATAAGCAGGGTGACAATATACAGCCTTGACATACTCCTTTTCCTATTTGGAACCAGTCTGTTGTTCCATGTCCAGTTCTAACTGTTGCTTCCTGACCTGCATACAGGTTTCTCAAGAGGCAGGTCAGGTGGTCTGGTATGCCCATCTCTTTCAGAATTTTCCACAGTTTATTGTGATCCACACAGTCGAAGGCTTTGGCATAGTCAATAAAGCAGAAATAGATGTTTTTCTGGAACTCTCTTGCTTTTTTGATGATCCAGTGGATATTGGCAATTTGATCTCTGGTTCCTCTGCCTTTTCTAAAACCAGCTTGAACATCTGGAAGTTCTCGGTTCATGTATTGTTGAAGCCTGGCTTGGAGAATTTTGAGCATTACTTTACTAGCGTGTGAGATGAGTGCAATTGTGTGGTAGTTTGAGCATTCTTTGGGATTGCCTTTCTTAGGGATTGGAATGAAAACTGAAATTTTCCAGTCCTGTGGTCACTGCTGAGTTTTCCAAATTTGCTGGCATATTGAGTGCAGCATTTTCACAGCATCATCTTTCAGAATTTGAAATAGCTCAACTGGAATTCCATCACATCCACTAGCTTTGTTCATAGTGATGCTTCCTAAGGCCCACTTGACTTCACATTCCAGGATGTCTGGCTCTAGGTGAGTGATCACATCATTGTGATTATCTGGGTCATGAAGATCTTTTTTGTATAGTTCTTCTGTGTATTCTTGCCACCTCTTCTTAATGTCTTCTGCTTCTGTTAGGTCCATACCATTTCTGTCCTTTATTGAGCCCATCTTTGTATGAAATGTTCGCTTGGTATCTCTAATTTTCTTGAAGAGATCTCTAGCCTTTCCCATTCTGTTGTTTTCCTCTATTTGTTTGCATTGATTGCTGAGGAAGTCTTTCTTATCTCTCCTGGCTATTCTTTGGAACTCTGCATTCAAATGGGAATATCTTTCCTTTTCTCCTTTGCTTTTCACTTCTCTTCATTTCACAGCTATTTGTAAGGCCTCCTCAGACAACCATTTTGCCTTTTTGCATTTCTTTTCCATGGGGATGGTCTTGATCCCTGTCTCCTGTACAATGTCACGAACCTCTGTCCATAGTTCATCAGGCTTTCTGTCTATCAGATCTAGTCCCTTAAATCTATTTCTCACTTCCACTGTATAGTCATAAGGGATTTGATTTAAGGTCATACCTGAATGGTCTAGTGGTTTTCTCCACTTTCTTCAATTTCAGTCTGAATTTGGCAATAAGGAGTTCATGATCTGAGCCACAGTCAGCTCCCAGTCTTGTTTTTGCTGACTGTATAGAGCTTCTCCATCTTTGGCTGCAAAGAATATAATCAATCTGATTTCAGTGTTGACCATCTGGTGATGTCCATGTGTAGAGTCTTCTCTTGTGTTGTTGGAAGAGGGTGTTTGCTATGACCAGTGCATTCTCTTGGCAAAACTCTATTAGCCTTTGCCCTGCTTCATTCCATACTCCAAGGCCAAATTTGCCTGTTACTCCAGGTGTTTCTTGACTTCCTACTTTTGCATTCCAGTCCCCTATAATGAAAAGGACATCTTTTTTTGGGTGTTAGTTCTAAAAGGTCTTGTAGGTCTTCATAGAACCATTCAACTTCAGCTTCTTCAGCATTACTGGTTGGGGCATAGGCTTGGATTACCGTGATATTGAATGGTTTGCTCCTTGGAAACGAACAGAGATCATTCTGTCATTTTTGAGATTGCATCCAAGTACTGCATTTCAGACTCTTTTGTTGACTATGATGACTACTCCATTTCTTCTAAGGGATTCCTGCCCACAGTAGTAGATATAATGGTCATCTGAGTTAAATTCACCCATTCCAGTCCATTTTAGTTCACTGATTCCTAGAATGTCGACATTCACTCTTGCCATCTCCTGTTTGACCACTTCCAATTTGCCTTGATTCATGGACCTAACATTCCAGGTTCCTATGCAATATTGCTCTTTACAGCATCGGATCTTGCTTCTATCACCAGTCACACCCACAACTGGGTATTGTTTTTGCTTTGGCTCCATCCCTTCATTCTTTCTGGAGTTATTTCTCCACTGATCTCCAGTGGCATATTGGGCACCTACCGACCTGGGGAATTCTTCTTTCAGTATCCTATCATTTTGCCTTCTCATACTGTTCATGGGGTTCTCAAGGCAAGAATACTGAAGTGGTTTGCCATTCCCTTCTCCAGTGGACCACATTCTGTCAGACCTCTCCACCATGACCTGACCATCTTGGGTGGCCCCACACGGCATGGCTTGGTTTCACTGAGTTAGACAAGACTGTGGTCTGTGGTCAGACTGGCTAGTTTTCTGTGATTATGGTTTTAGTGTGTCTGCCCTCTGATGCCCTCTCGCAACACCTACCATCTTACTTGGGTTTCTCTTACCTTGGACGTGGGGTATCTCTTCACGGCTGCTCCAGCAAAGCACAGCCACTGCTCCTTACCTTGGATGAGGGGTATCTTCTCATGGCCGCCCCTCCTGACCTTGAACGTGGAGTAGCTCCTCTCGGCCCTCCTGTGCCCATGCAGCAGCCGCTCCTTGGAGCACCTTTATTCAATGAATACTTCACCAGGCACAAATTGTCAAATAATTTCTCACTATTTATGATGCTTTTGAATGCTTCACTAAAGTTAGATGTTGTAAAATTGCAGGCCTTTTCAATTATATTCCACTTCAGTACATAATATAAATTGATCCAATTAAAAATAAGAGCTTCGTTGAAAGATCCTTCCTACAAGTCAACACTGTATTATATACCTCTGAGCTTTAATTTCTTCATTTCCTTCCTTGCTTTGGTAGAGACAGTTTCGATGTGTCCCTGGGTAAGCTTGTTTTAGATAATTATAATTCATGAAGAGCTTTACAACCTGAATTTGATTATTCTTCATTTATTGAATAATTTATTAGAATATTCCAATTGATTTTTATTAACACATAATTCAATATAATTCTGTGGTGTTGGAGAAGACTCTTAAGAGTCCCTTGGACTGCAAGGAAATCAAACCAGTCAATCCTAAAGGAAATCAGTCCTGAATATTCATTGGAAGGACTGATGTTGAAGTTCCAATACTTTGGCCATCTGATTGGAAGAACTGACTCATTAGAAAAAGATGCTGATGCTGGGTAAGATGGATGGCAGGAGGAGTAAGGTATGACAGAGGATGAAATGGTTGGATGGCATCTCTGAGACTTGATGGACATGAGTTTGAGCAAGCTCTGGGAGTTAATGATGAACAGGGAAGCCTGGCGTGCTGCAGTCCATGGGGTCACAAAGAGTTGGACACAACTGAGCTACTGAACTGAGCTGAACTGAAAATGCAACAAGCATATAATGAACTATTCCAAAATAATTATCTAGTTTTCTAGGGCACATAGGTTGATTTACAATATAGTCATTCAAAGGCTCAAATATTTCTAATGTCAACTTGCTGATGGGCAACAGAGAAAGTGAGAAAATGGGCACTGCCAAGCTGAAGTATTTATTGTTACTGTTAATACAAGGGCTTTGTTTTGAGAGGAGTGACTGGATGTTTAATATAAGCTCTATTAGAAGAATTTTGTACTAGGGTTACTTTGTTTACATATAAAAACTTTTGTGATTTTTGACAACCACAATTTCTATTTCCTTTAGTGGAATATTACAGTTCTTTGGAGACAATCATGAATTATGGGCAACTACAACTTTCCAAGTACATTCTGCTCTGCAGCTTTCTTAAATTGGTAAGAACATTATTTTTCCATGAACCTAAGCTTTCCTCTAAATTTGTGTTTGTATTATTACTACGAAACACATCTTATCTTCAGTGTCAAACTTTTTAACTGTATTTATAACAGTATTCCTAACATCAGCTGTTTCACCTGAGAATAAACTGCAGGCAATTTTACTTTGATTTCATGAACTGTATGGGGGGAAAAAATCACACCATATTTGGAATTCACTGATTTTCTATTTGAAGTATCTGAAGACTTTAATATAGAAAGGGTTTTGTGCAACTGTTTGGCAATTCTTTTACTAATGTCACCAACACACACACAGCTATCAGCTCACTTTTTGCTTGCACAGGCTTGGAATAAAAATGGGCAAAGTTAATTGAGAAGAGTAGTTTGATCTAAATGAAAAGTCATGCTTCACTGGTAAAAACACCTTCTGTAGCTGCTCTTGTGAAATTATTGTTTGAGAGCACAGCCTCCCTAAAATAGTTCTAATTTTTGAAGTAAGGCTGGAACTTCTTCAGTAGACTTGTGTTTGGTTTTTGTGTGGTCCATGATGTTACCAGGATCTGGTGGTAGTTGGTAAATATTATCAAAGATATTGTACAAGTTGCATATTCATCAGTTCACTTGATACATCCCAATTTAGTACTTAAATTTAACTTTAAATTTAACATGCACATTTTTTGTTGACTTGCTGAAAACATTTATTGCCAAATAGTAAAACAAATATTTGTAATTTTATCCATATTTAAAGAAAAATCCCTCTACAACAAGAATATTCAGATTACTCACTGTACTCTTTGCTGTAGGACTGCTCAGTCTCTAATTCCTGTATGTCTTACACAAGACCCTAACATATTTATTTTCTCTTATTTTCCAAAGACTGTACTACTGAAGGCCTGGTGGCTTTGTGCATCTTTCAGGTCTCTGCACTGGCCAGCACACACCTGGTGGGTGCACCAGATGGCTGGCAGGAGCTGTGGTGCCCAATAGTTCACCCCCAGCTTTCCAAGACCAGGAAGAGTTATATACATACTTCATTTTATCAGCAGTAAGTGTGCTGTCCTTGAAAAGGAGATCTTAGTTTTCACCTGTTCCTATTTTCATCTAGGAAAGCTCAGGAAAAAAGACAGTTTATGGCTGATCATCTTTCAGATCTCAGCATGTATTAGAGTAAGAACCCTATTTACTGTCTGTGGACCTTAAATACTTACAGGAAGTTGGAAAGACAAAGTGGACACCCACCAAAATTTCCCTCCCCAGCATGTGCCTATGTGCTCAGCCACTCAGTCATGTCTGGGACTCTTTGCAACCCATGGACTGTAGCTTCCAGGGTATATCCCAGGCAAGAATACTGGAGTGGGTTGCCATTTCCTCCTCCAGGGGATCTTCTTGACCCAGAGATCGAACCCACTTGTCTCTTGCATCTCCTGAAACTGGCAGGGGGATTGTTCATCACTAGTGCCGCCAGGGAAGCACCCTCCCCAACATATTTTAATGCAGTCATCACCAACATTAGTTTACAGAAAAGCAAAGCATCTAGGACAAATGCCAACAACTACACTGGACACCAAGCATAAACTGGGACTGTTTGGGTGAACTGGGATATGTTCCCTCACTGGCTATGTGTGCTATCATCATAGTTTTGTGAAAAACCCCCAACAGCAAGGCTGGTACAGGAATACCTGAGCAGAATCTTAAGATAGGTTGGAAACTGTCAAAGTATAAAAAGCAGGTTTTTTTAAGTTGTTTGTAAGGCTTTTATTTATCTCAGTTCAGTTCAGTTGCTCAGTTGTGTACGACTCTTTGACCCCATGGACTGCAGCACACCAGGCCTACCTGTCCGTCACCAACTCCCAGAATTTACTCAAACTCATGTCCACTGAGTCGGTGATGCCACCCAATCATTTCATCCTCTGTTGTCCCCTTCGCCTCTTGCCTGTCAATTTTTGCCAGCATCAGGGTCTTTTCAAATGAGTCAGTTCTTTGCATCAGGTGGCCAAAGTATTGGAGTTTCAGCTTCAGCATCAGTCCTTCCAATGTATATTCAGGACTGATTTCCTCTAAGATGGACTGGTTGGATCTCCCTTCAGTCCAAGGGACTCTCAAGAGTCTTCTCCAACACCACAGATCAAAAGCATCAGTTCTTCATCACTCAGTTTTCTTAATACTCCAACTCTCACATCCATACATGACTACTGGAAAAACCATAGCTTTGACTAGACAGACCTTTGTCAGCAAAGTAATGTCTCTGCTTTTTAATATGTTGTCTAGGTTGGTCATAGCTTTTCTTCCAAGGAGCAAGCATCTTTTCATTTCATGGCTGCAGTCACCATCTGCAGTGATTTTGGAGCCCCAAAAAATAGTCTCTCACTGTTTCCATTGTTTCCCCATCTATTTGCCATGAAGTAATGGGACCTGATGCCATGATCTTAGTTTTCTGAATGTTGAGTTTTAAGCCATCTTTTTCACTCTCCTCTTTCACTTTCATCAAGAGGCTCTTTAGTTCTGCTTCGCTTTCTGCCATAAGGATGATGTCATCTCCATATCTGAGGTTATTGATATTTCTCTGACAATCTTGATTCCAACTTGTGCTTCATCCAGCCTGGCATTTTGCATGATGTACTCTGCATATAAATTAAATAAGCAGGGTGACAATATACAGCCTTGAAGTACTCCTTTCCCAGTTTGGAACCAGTCTGTTTTTTCATGTCCAGTTCTAACTGTTGCTTTCTGACCTACATACCGATTTCTCAGGAGGCAGGTCAGGTGGTCTAGTATTCCCATCTCTTTAAGAATTTTCCACAGTTTGCTGTGATCCACACAGTCAAAGGCTTTAGCATAGTCAATAAAGCAGAAGTAGGTGTTTTTCTGGAACTCTCTTGCTTTTTCAATGATCCAATGGATGTTGGCAATTTGATCTCTGGTTCTTCTGCCTTTTCCTATATCCAGCTTGAACATCTGGAACTCACGTACTATTGAAGCCTGGCTTGGAGAATTTTGACCATTACTTTACTAGTGTGTAAGATTAGTGCAATTGTGCAGTAGTTTGAGAATTGTTTGGCATTGCCTTTCTTTGGGATTGGAATGAAAACTGACCTTTTCCAGTCCTGTGGCCGCTGCTGAGTTTTCTAAATTTGCCTTCATATGAGTGCCTCACTTTCACAGCATCATCTTTTAGGATTTGAAATAGCTCAACTGGAATTCCATCACCTCCACTAGCTTTGTTTGTAGTGATGCTTCCTAAGGCCCACTTGACTTCACATTCCAGAATGTCTGGCTCTAGGTGAGTGATCACACCATCATGATTATCTGGGTCATGAAGATCTTTTTTGTATAGTTCTTCTGTGTATTCTTGCCACCTCTTCTTAGTATCTTCTGCTTCTGTTAGGTCCATACCATTTCTGTCCTTTATGTTTTTTTCAGTTATCACAAAACCCTATGGGTGGGTAATATTATTCTAATTTTTGTTGCTGCTGTTGTTCAGTCATTTGGTTGTGTCCAACTCTTAGCTACCCTATGGACTGCAACCTGCCAGGCTCCTCTGTCCATGAGATTCTCCCAGCAGAAACACTGGAGTGGGTTGCCATTTCCTTCTCCAACTCTCATTTTACATCTGGGAAAATCAGGGCTTAGAGGGGGTTAAGGAATTTTCCTAAGGTGCCCCAGCTAGGACTTGGAGAGCCTGGGATGCAAGCAGAGGTCTGTGACTCCAGCACTGGGGGTCCCAGTAGGCCCACCATTGGTTCTGCGTATACAGTGGCTCAGTGTTCGAGATGGCACACAAATTGGGAAATGACTTCATGTTGGCAAAAACCAGGATGGGGTTGTCTGATGAGGATGCTGCTGAAGATGGGTGGAGGCCAGGTTTCAATGGGTCTGGGAGGCCAGGCTTACTTGAATTGAGTCCTGAGAGTTGCAGAGAGCCCACCTTGCAACTCCCCTTGCCCATAAAGACTGCAGCCTTCACTCTCCCCTCCCTTCCTCTCCACTTACTTATTGGTGCTTACTGTGTGTGTGTGTTAGTCACTCAGTCGTGTCAGACTCTTTGTGACCACATGGACTGTATGTAGCCCTCCAGGCTCCTCTGTCTATGGAAGTTTCCAGGAAAGAATACTAGAGTGGGTAGCCATTCCCTTCTCCAGGGGGGTCTTCCCAACCCGGGGATTGAACCCGTGTTTCCTGCATTGTGGGCAGATTCTTTCCCTTCTCAGCCAGCAGAAAGCCCACAGTTGTAACTGTGGCTAAGTTAAATACCCTCAGTGCTTCACTGGATACTGTCTTGTATAGTTTTCTCACTGTTTTATGTGTGAGTTTGGTCTTTTCATGAAAAAAATCTCAACTTCTTTAAGGCAGAGATTGTTGTTGCCATAGATTTCTTAATAATTCCCACTTGGTGCTGAGCACACAAGAAATGTTCAGAAAAACATTTCTTGATGGAAGGAGGGTTGTCAGTGAATGGGTTTTGGGTTGCATTCTGTTGATTAATATCTCAATTTTTCATAATTTTGACTTGAGTGTGAACCTGCTTTAGTTCTGCTTTTTGACACTCAGCTGCTTGGTGTTGTCCTCCCTGCCCAGACCCCTCTCCCCCGACCCCCTGCAAACTTCCCTTTGGTTCTTTGTGCCTGGGGCTTCCGTTTTAGGTACTTAGCCTCGCTTCATGGTTAAAATTCCTACCTCCTTTTCTGCTCCACCTGAGTAGCAGGTTCATTTTCTTCCAGACATTTAAGGTCAGATGAGTCCAGGTAGGCAGACAGTTGATTTATTATTGCCTCGTTGACCAGGCCCATTGGTGGGTTATTTGATTTTAACCTCAACTAATTAATCTTCACTGATTTTGGTAAATCCAGTCAGATCGAAATAGAACTAGAATTCTGGAACTGTGATATGCAGATTGGAAATCACCAGCCACTAGTGACTGTTTAAATTAATTAAAATTATATAAAATTTAAATTTCTGTTCCTCAGTCACACTAGTCATATTTCAGTTTTAGGAATTTTACTTTTGTTCTGCTTTTTAGTTTTGCAAAAGGATAAAAACGTATTGTCATATTCAATAATGCTTAAAATCATTCCTTATTCTCTCCATTCCATACAAACCAAATGGCACAAAAATTTTGTTCTTTTCTTAACCTATTTTTTATGCTTTATTATCTGAGAGACCTTGCAAGTCCAAAATTGAAACAATGCGTTGTTGAAAAAATATGAGAATCCATATTGACTTCACAGAAAGTCCCAGTTAACCTCTTGACTGACATGGGGATCCTCTTTCCACTCCCCTTACATCAAGATACGCTAGCCATGCCTGTCGAGCAAAGTGCAGTATCCTAGCCCTTTTCCCGAGGACTCTGCCCCCTAGACTTATCTTCTCTCAGATCTGGGAGTGCATTTCAAAATCCCTTTTGATACAAACTCATCCTTCTCTTTGTTCATGTGAGAAAGTTCCCCCAGGCTTTCTACTGTGTTTGAACATGTTGTGATGGTGGTCCATTTGGTTGTTTTTCTTCATCTGTCAGGTGAGAGTGAGCATGGCTGAACCCGAGGAAACCCAATTGACAGAGGAATGAAGCCAGGGATAAAGACAGGTTAAGGATTACTACGACTGATCATGTATCTTTAGAAAAGAACAAACCCATAGTGCAAAAACATAAGAAAACAGAAGTGTACTCCAATTATAGTTAAACCCTAGGCTTCTAGGACTCTTCTGAAGGGTAGGGTGGGTGCGTGAATGTTTCCAAGAACCAGCACTTTCGTAACATCTTGTATCTGGGAACTTCACCAGCCCATGTTGGATCCATAACAACGTGCCTGCCATTTGTTGTTCCACTGGGAGCCCATGTGACTTGGTCTGAGAGGAAGTATCATTGGAGGTACTTTCGTATTGAGGATTCACTATTGTAACTCTCTGTTATTCTTCTTTCACCTGTATGACAAAATCCTACTGCAAATTGTTGGTAAAAGTTGAATTAGCACTTCCGAGCAAATAAAGTGCTCAGTAGCCACAGGTAGTGAGTGGCTACACTATTAGCATGAATTTAGAATATTTGCATCCTTCCAGAAACTGCAAGACAGTTGATTGTAGGCAGGAGTATTGGATTAATTAACAAATCCTGGGGCCAGCATTGAGCACTATAAAACAAAGCTTTGATAACTGATTTTTCCTCTGGCTGATTTATAATTTACTATAGTATTAGTAGAATTCCTAGGGCTAAAATGACTTCAGAGCACTTAAATAGCGCTTTGTTTAAGTGTCTATGGCTTCCAACAAATGTGTGAGCTGTAAGTTATTCCAGAAGAGGGGACGTGTGTTAGCTTTCTGTCTCCCAGGCTTGACTTTGTGTTTGGTGCAGAAAGGACTAAAAAACATATTGGAATAATGAATAAATAAATGCTTGGAAACATCATTTCCTTTTTCTCTATTTCCATTTACAACTATTAGGTTCACAAATTATATTCTATGTATACCTTTTTTTAACCTATTCTTTTATTTTTATGCTGTATATTCTGAGAACATGAAAGAAAGAAAAAGTTCAGAAATGAAATACAAATTCATTTGAATGAAAATATGAGAAATCTCTATTGGGGATACACAGAAGGAAAGGCTCCCCAGGGGGCTAACCTGGGGTCTGTGGAGCTGACATGGGGCATCCTGACTTTGGAGGCCACAGGTGGCCTGTCCCTGGGTCAAGGAAGGCAGCACAGCCTGCGGAAAGTCAGCTTCCTAGCCCTTTCCTCTCCTGGAGGGACTGCTGCCAGGGCCCTGAGATGCTTATCTGTTCTCTGCAGATCTGTGGAGTGAGGTCATCTAGGAAGTTGAATCCCTTTGATACAATTATGTCTGCATCCTTGGCTCTTTGTTCCTGTGGAGAATGACCAGTGACCCCCATGCTTCTTATGTGTTTGGAACAGTTGTTGTGAGGTGGGATGCCAGGTGTGGGTGTGTGTCCTTCCCCAGCTGTCAGGATGGGGGCCAGTGGATGCAGGTGGGCTCCCCGAGGAAAACAGGCTCAAGCCTTGACAGAGGAGATGAGAGGGGATAGAACTTGATGGGTGGTAGGGGATCTGTCTCTCTGTCTGCCTCTTTCTCTCTTTCACACACACACAGACACACACACATATGTGCATGTAGACACACATTCACCATGACAAAGCTCAGAAGTGTTTCTTCTTCAATTCATCTCAGTTGACAACCATTTAGGCCAGTTCTAAGGGCTCATTCTTCCTGAAGGGGTAGGGGTGGGTGACTTGTGAATGAAACTTCTCCACAGCCCTGAGCCCATCTTTTGCTGTACTCCTCCCTCTTGTATCTGGACACCTTTTCTACTCAGTAGGAATTCTCCTGTGTAACAAGCCCCAGGTCCCAACAACTTGTGCCCCCTTTCCTATATAAGTTTCCCCTCCCCCAAACTGGCTCAGCCTCACCTGTCCTTGACTTGTCCTCACCAGGAATAACTCATTTAGGTCTTTCTCTATTCTGAGGTTCCCTTCCCTTCTGCCTCTCCTGTTTTTCTGTCTTTCATCCTCCTGTTGATCACTGAAATGTGCTTTGAGACATCCAGCAACATTTGTTGGCAGGAACAGCAGGTCTGACAGTTTAAGCACTTTTCTGTCTGAGCTCATGAAGCAACCTGAAGTCCTTAGCATTCAAGGAGTGATGAGAGCATTTCGCTAGAAAGAGACAAAGTTCCCATTGTGTGTGTATGTGTGTATGTAAATGTTGTTCATATCATATATAATCCATAGCAGAATAACAAGTTGGAATAGTGAATTATCTGTTGGAAACCATGAAGGGACAGTTTCTGTTTCCCATTAGTGGGGTGGGGGAAGGGGGGAAAGAATTGTGGGTATTTGGAATTTGGGGCTGCCTGGCATCTGTCCTCCCTTCCTCTTGGGAATGTTGTCCCAGTCTTCACTCAGATGCTGTGGTAGCCAAGGCCAGGGAATAAAACACATGACAGTATTCCAGGGTTTAGTGAAGGGGCTGGTTACACAGATGGGGTGGGCAGGGGACAGTGGAGCACTAAGAGGCAGGTAACAGTGGCAGTCGTTACCACTCCTGGGCCTGGGGGTGAGGGAGGGAACAGCTAGAGCTGGAAGGGTGGGGGGCGCCCTCCAGGGGATATCCCTCCAGAGGATCACAGCCTCTTTTAGAACCACAGAACAGCAGGGAGCGAGCTGGGGGGACAGTCACCCCTGCCCTGTTCTCCTCCCACCTTCGGATCTTTCGCTGGTATTCCTGGGGTCAGATCCAACTAGAAGCCAAGGAGCAGGACAGTTGGAGTGGTGTATGTGAAGAGTATGCCCCTGAGGGTGCAGAGCAGAGCAGAGGTGGATGTGGGGTGAGGGTGAAGCAGGGCCCAGGCATCATGCCTCTTCCAGCAGCTCTCTGTGCTCTGGGAGAGGAGCCTCCACCCCCAGACACATCTCCTCAGGTTCTGTCAGCTAATCCCCAACCAGAATATCCACCCCTGGTCACAGTGCCTAGTTCAGGACACACCACCCAATTTAGGCCAATGAGCCAAAATATTTTTATCTAGAGATTTTTACAAAAGAAGGCGCTTTCATTTTTAAGAGAGCTACTGGGAGAGATTTTTTCCCTTCCTGCTAGACATAAACAAGGGAACACACAGCCCCTATATGCTGCTTCCAGCCAGTTTGCAAACATGCAGGGAGTCAGCTTTAAGGATGAAGCAGGTACCACAGGAGACAAGATGAGAAGAAACTGTGACTCTGGTGCCATCATTTGGCCACTGAAACTCACCCTATGACCAGTTTTTAATCGCTGAGCCAATACCATCTTTTATTGTTTATGTAAACTTGGGGTTTCTGTTACTTGCAACCAAAAGCATTTTACCAAAGCCACTAGTGTTGGGCCTGGAACCAGAGAATATTCTTCCATTCAGTGCATTGCAGAAGGGGAAGCACTGCAGGGCCAGACAAGCTGTAGTTTGATAGGAAAAACTGTAGCATGAATGATAGGGAGGCTAAGAACAGGACCAAGTCCAGAACACCTGGGACAAGCTAGAATCATGGATTCAAGGGTTCATGTTTGGTACAGAGAAGACTGAATAAAGTACAGGTCAGGAGAAATGGGGAATGCCCAGTCATGGTGGTGAGTGTGTCTGTCTGACTGGCTTAAAAGGCCTGGGGCAGGTTGGACAGACAGTTTTGAATGAGGTCATCACCTTTAAGCAGGAAGACATGGCTGTCTCCAGGTTTCTTGAGAATACTTGGCCGGTTGAGTTTTCATCATGATCCCTCATACTCTTCAGGGAGTAAGCCTTTGGACCCAGCCCATGATTTCCATCAAGCCAGCCAGGAGCAGAGAAAGGACAAGGAGGGCTTCCCTGGCTGGCCTTTGCTTGGCTGCTGCAAGCAGCAATACAAAATATTCTTCCACCATGTCTTCCTTTGTTAGGGATATTAATAATTCCTCTCCTTCATTTTAAGATTAAAGATGTACTCTCCTGGGAGTTCTGGTGGTGAATAGGAGGTTGATGGTAATAGTTAGAGTTAAATTTATTGAGCACTTAATGTGTCTTCATATATATCTAGCTCTCATCCCAGCACCTTATTTATTTATTTGGGTGTTAAAATTAAGAGATGATAGGATTTAATTGGACATAATTGATATTGTTAGTATATTAAAGTTGTATGGCACTGGTGCATATAAATCATCTCTTCAAACATATCCAGAGGGTTCATGCACACTTTATTCAGATTTATGAATATTAGAGTCACCCTTTCTTTATAAATAATGGAATATTTATATATTCATTACTAGTCAGGTTCAATCCCTGGGTTGGGAAGATCCCCTGGAGAAGGGAAAGGCTACCCACTCCAGTATTCTGGCCTGGAGAATTCCATGGACTGTATGGTCCATGGGGTTGCAAAGAGTTGGACATGACTGAGGGACTTTCACTTTCACTTTTCTTTCTTTCAATAGTCCTAAATCTTTTTCTTTTTTTCCCCTAGCACTTTATATGCATTAACTCATTTAATCTTCACCACATCCTTTGAGATAGTTGCTATTATTTTTCCCAAGAGGAAGATGAGGGAAATGAGACATCACATGAGTTGAATTTTAAGTGTTAGGAAGTGTTTTAGTCATTTGGTTCACCATCTCTATAAAAATTTGAAATGTTGTCTATATGTAAGATAATTTAAATATATATATATATGTGTGTGTGTGTGTGTGTGTGTGTGTTTGTGTGTGTATGGTATAAAGAATAATACAGCAAATGTACATATGGCCACAACCAGTTTGAGAAATTGTACCTGAAGGTGCTGTGAATCACTTCCCTAATCCAGAACCTCACACCCTCTGTCCTTGAGGTAGACCCTTGGCTTCATTTTGCTTTTATCATTTGTGTGGTTTTATTGCCTATAGACCTGTCCAGCCTGTGTCAGGCCTTTTAAGCCCATCAGACACACTTAAAATCTTAATACAGTGTTTACATTTATAAGCTTTTGAACTTCATATAAGTGCTATTATTGTGTATGTAGTATTCTAAAATATGCAATGTGATGTGAAATTTATCCATGTTTATACAGGTAACTGTTGACTCATTTTTCACTGATATATGATATCTCTTTTTATGAATATACCATACTTTAGTTTTGCTGCTGTGACTGGACATTTGGGTAGGGGGTTCTTAGCATTCAAACTTTGCTACTGTGTCCACTCCCATACTGTCTCTTGGTGCCCACAGGCAAGAGTTTCTCCAGGGTACAAATCTAGGAGTAGGTGGCTCATCTGTAGGGCATGTACAGCCTTGAGTGCCCTAGTTGATGACTAGTAAGTAGTTGTGTCAGTTTGTACCCCCACAAGCAGTGTAGAAGGGTTTTCATTATACCACAGTCTTGCTTACTCTTGGTATTGGCAGATTAAAACATTTTTTCCATGAGTATGCCAGAAATTATAATTGCATTTATTTGTTTCAAATCCATATTCAAATAAGACTCATAGATTACAATTGTTTGATATAACTCGGAAGTCTTTCTTGCTATATAGATTTCCTCTCTGTCTCTCATCTTGTTCTTTACAGTGTCTTTGTTGAAGAAATCAAGTCATTTATTCTGTATTGTTTGCACAGGCTGGTTTTTGCTGATTGCATTCCAACGTGTCAATCAGCATGATTCACAGAACCTCTATTTGCTGTAAATTGGTGGTAAGATCTAGAAAGCTGTTCACATTGAGCTTCAATTTTTTTGACAAGAATGCATCAGGCAGTGTATTGTACTTCCATCCATCAGAGAGGATATATCCAGTTTTCTGTTATTTTAAATGATATTAACAACAGCCATTAATGATCATTACCTAGATTCATTATTCAATTATGGTGTTAAAGTATTAAAATTCTATTGCTCCCACTTCATTTATTAGTTAGGATACTTCTATAAAGAAAGCCTTCTCCTCATCAACTATTTGGCATCCCAAGATACAGTTTTGTAAGTAGATTCAATTCACTTGATATGGTCCTCTTATTTACTAGTTTCTGAAGGGACACATTGATACCCTGTGTCCTCTAGTTATAACCGGTGAATTTTGAAATTAATTATCACATTTAAAATGTATTTGATATTTCAATCCATTGGAGCTATTAAATCTATTGATGCACAGTTTTTCCACCTTTGGCCATTGGGAGCCTATTTAAGTTGGTTTGTGCATCCTTTTGACCCATCTGTAACATTTTCCAAAAGCTTCTTAATTTTCTGGTGTGACAAGAAGTGCTAGATTCTTTTTTATACATTTTATGTCACAGACTTGGAATCAGCCATTTCTCCAGAATTCTTGGAAATGACATTAATATTTAAAGTAACCATCTGGATGCTAGGACCTGTTATTTGCTTATTATTAACCAGGCTACAAGTCTAGAAGTCATGTTTGAGCCTGTCTTTCTCTCGCAACCCAATTCCAATCAATTTGGAAGTCCTTTCCCTTCCAGATTCTGGCCGTTTTTGCCATCTTCATTACACGAAATGTTCTATTCTGCTCAGGATGCTACAATAAAATTCCACAGACTGAGTGGCTTATGAACAACAGAGGTTTGTTCTAACAGTTCTGGAGGCTGAAGACCAAGATCAAGGCACCAGCCTGATTGTTTTCTGGTGAACCAGCCCTCTGCCTGTATCCTCACTTGGTAGAAGGGGCTGGGAGAGCTCTGTGGGGTCTCTTTGATAAGAACACTAATTTCATTCATGAAGACTCTGCCCTCATGACCTAAGTACCTCCCAAAGGTCTAATAATACCATCAGATTTCAGGGTCAGGATTTCAACATGTGAATTTTGGAGGAGCACAAACATTCAGACCATGGCTCCAAGTTGTCTAGGTCATCACCACCTCTTGCTTGACCTGTTGTGTTAATTGGTGATCCCCAGCTCTGTCTTCCTCAGGCCTGGCTTAGGGACTTTTACATTTTCAGTTCCTTCTACTTAGCACTTTGCTTTAATGTCTGCATGGATCATTCCCTCACTCCTTTCAGGTCTTACTTAGGTGTTACATTTCTCAGGGTACTTTCTTCATCCAACTAGATAAAATTTCTCCCCTATTTAGTTACTCATTAGCCTCCTTTCCCTATTTCTTTTTCTTCTATCATTTGTCACTGTCTGATCGGCATCTTTGTTTATCGTTTGTCTCCCACTATTGGACTATAGTCTCCTTAAAGGCAGGGTTTATCTGTTTTGTTCATTGCTATGTCTCCAGTATCCAGCTCACAGCCTGGCACATAGCGTTCAAGAAATATTTAATGAGTGAATGAGTGAGTACAGGTTGGCTTTAAGTGACAAGTTCTCAGGGGAAATCACTTCCCCTTTGACCCATAACCATAGTTCTGCCTTCATGCAGCAGCTTTATTCTTGTTTTTATTGTTGTCTTTCACCCTTTTCCTAAAAGTGTTTGTAGCCCTTTGGAGATCTAACTTAATTCATGAAAGTGGGATGGTGGAAGGGAGCACCTTCCTTTTGACTTGATATTTTTCAAGGGTCCAAGGCCACATTCATCTTTATGATGGATGAATATCAGAAAACAACCACAGACAACTTTGGCTTCACCACTCTAAAAATTCTGAGTTCCTTCTCTCACTTCATTTTGGGGAGGGATCCTCCGAGGATTTCCCTTACTTTCTTATGAGCTTAGTTATGCATTTCTACCAATGTTTCTTTATTTTATTTTGCATTTCAGATGACCTGGCTTATAGTAGTACTGAATCTGGAACTGATCAAACCTGCTGTTTTTCATGCCCTGCACAGCAACCCAGGGGAGTGACATGCCCAAGGTCCTACTGTAAATGGAATCGCTGGGAGCAGACCCCGGATCCCTCACCTCACCATGGTGAGTGCTTTACATCCACTTTGGACTGGGGCTGTGCCCTATTTTCTTAAGAGGGTCTAATAGAACAGATACTTCTAGCTTAACGTCTATAGTCAGAGAAGGTAGAAAGAACAAAAACAATCATCACAACACGAGGGTCTCTGGTTCTAAAGACACTGTTGTCAGCAGTTTGTTGAGGGATGTAATAGCCACTTGTAAATGTGTAATGGGAAACAGGAGTGGGACTTGTGGCTGATGTCAGCAGGGTAGCTTTTGTCAGAAACTGCTCTTTTTGCTTTTCCTTTAGAAGTCAGATCTGAAAGACCCATTTTCCTCAGAATTTCTGCTCCGAGGTAAGGCTGGAGGCTGTCTCCTTTCAGTGCGTGCAGTTCATTTAGGCTGCACTCAGGGTGGTTTCCAGTCAGCATGGAAACATTTGTACCTTGATAATTATAGTAGATTTAAAAAAATGTTTATTGGCTCTGGTGAGATAGTGTTGCTGAAAACAGGCTGTACTTTAAGCAAAATGGCTGCAAGCTTGGCATGCTCAGAATACTTTGCAAATCAGTTCATAACTGAGATCTTCAGTAAGTCAATTTCGCTTCACATGATGCCAACTGACATTTAAAAGAAAAATCCTTATTTGTCTCATTGAACTGACTGACTTGGGGCCTGAATTGACTTAATTGCATGGTTGCTTTTGATATATGATAGATAGAGATTGCTCTGCTGGGTCATCATTGAATGTAACACCCAGGTCATGAATAATAGTGGACAGCCCCAGTGGGTAAATGACTTGCTAAAATAACTTACAGCTGCCAACCTATCAGTAAGTTGGTTTAAAAGCCATGTGGGGCTGGTGCACTAGGATGACCCAGAGGGATGGGATGGGGAGGGAGGTGGGAGGGGGGATCAGGATGGGGAACACATGTAAATCCATAGCTGATTTATGTCAATGTATGGCAAAAACCACTACAATATTGTAAAGTAATTAGCCTCCAACTAATAAAAATAATTGGGGGAAAAAAGCCATGTGAATAATACACAGTGCAGTATTCTGTCCACTGAATTCAATTTTAATGTATCACATCAAATCAATCCAGTGCCAATTTTTGATAGATAAGGTTATGATGACTTTCAAAATATAGGCAGTGAGGTATTTTGGGATATCTACCTTTGAAGATTCCCTTTGTAAGAAGAGCAATAAGTTCTGTTTTCTAACCTTGAATGTATTATTACAATGCATATTTGGAAATTTCACTCACCTAGAGGTGGTGACAGTTAACACTTTAGTATATTTCCTTCCAGTCTTCTTTTCACACATTTTTTAATAACTGAAATGATACTGTATCCTGGTGTGATTTTTTTTTCACTTAATTTGTATACTGAAGGGGTTTTCTTCCCCTGAATATGATGACTCTAATATTTCCCATGATATTATCAGTTTTCCATAAATATTTTAATGGTACATAGCATTTCATTGTATGAATGCAGAATAGCTTTTGTTTTTGTTTATAATTTATTTATTTATTTATTTTTGGTTGCACGGGGTCTTTGTGGCTACCAAGAATCTTTGTTGTAGCCTGGGCTTTTCTCTAGTTGTGGCAAGCGGGGGTTACTCACTAACTGTGGTGCAAGGCCCTCTCATGGCAGTGGCTTCTCTTGATGCAGACAAAGGCTCCAGGGAGCACAGGCTTCAGTAGTTGAGGCACAGGGGCTTAGTTGCCCTGCGGCATGTGAAATCCTGTGGGACCAGGGATTGAACTCACATCCTCTTCATTGGCAGGCAGATTATTAACCACTGGACCACGAGGGAAGTCCCAGAATAGTTTACTTAAACATTCTCCTACTGTTGAACAGTTGGGCTGTTTTTTATTGCTATCTATTATTGTAAATACTATTTACCTGAACATATTTGTACATAAACTTTTTTCTCTATATCTTAAATTATTTTCTTAAGCTAGAATCATATAATTATAGTAGAATTATTTAATCAAAGGTTATAGATATTTTTCAGTCTTCTGAGACAAGTGGCAGATTGTTTTCCTAAAGGAGTGTCCTTATTTATATTCAATCCAACAGGACACTAGAGGATTTGTCTCCCCATACATAGACCAGGATTATGTATGTATTCCAGTAAAAAATGGGGTATTACATTTCTAAAAAATTCTATTTGAATTGATGAAAATCATAGTTTTTAAAATTTACATTTTCTGGTTAGTCTTAGGATTGAATACATATTTTTGGTAAGTTTACTAGTCATTTTCCAAAGGGAAGCATGAACTAGTCTGTTTGTACCCTTCACCCATTTATATTTTGGGATCTCACCATTTTTTATCAAAGGTTTGTATGAAATCGTTTAAAAAATATTTGTTTATATATTTATTTAGTTGCACTGGATCTTCATTGCCACATGCACGATCTTTAGTTGCACCTTGCAAACTCTTAGTTGGGGCATGTAGGAGCTAGTTCTCCGACCAGGGATTGAACCTGGACCCCCTGCAGTGGGAACACAGAGTCTTAACCACTGGGCCACCAGGGAAGTCCCTGAAATCTTTATATACTAATTAAATAAATTTTTGTCTTATGTGTGATAAATGTTATTATCAGTTAATTATTTGCATTCTATTTTTATTTTGATGCATAAAATCTCTACATTTTTATGTAATCATATTTATCATCCCTGTTATTTTTTATATTGAATTTAAGCTTGGGACCCAAGAATAGAAGGTAAAGTCATTAATTGTAGTGTTTATTCTCAATGGTGTTATTGAGGTATAATTTATATACCACAAATTTATTTCTTAAGTGTACAATTCAGTAACTTTTAGCAGTTTTACAGAGTTGTTCAAACCTCACTGGAATCTAAATTTGGAACATTTCTATCACCCAATGGAAACTTCATGCTCATTTGCAGTCACTGCTCATTCCTGCCCCTAGTCCTGGGCAAGCACAGTCTATGAATTGCCTCTATGCATTGCCTTATAGTCAACATCTCATGTAAATGGAATTATACATTGTGTGGTGTTTCATGACTGGCTCCTTTTACTTGGTCTGTTTTCAGAGTTTAGCCATGTTGTAGCACATATCAGTATTTTGTTCCCTATTATGGTTGAGTAATAAAGCCATTGGTGGGCATACCACATTTTATTTATCTGTCCATCCTTTGATGGACATTTGGGTTGTTTCTACTTCTTGAATGTTACAAAAATTCTGCTATGAACATTCATATGCAAGTCTTTGCACTTATATTTTTATTTCTCTTGAGTAGATACCTATGAGTGGAACGACTGGGTGGAGTGGTAAATTTATGCTTAACTTTTAAAGAAACAACCATTTTCCAAAGTGGTTGCTCTGTTTTACATCTCATCAGCAATGTTTCGATTTCTCCAACACTTGTCATTGTAATTATAGCCTATTTATATTTCACTCCTTCATTTGTCTCTATTTTGTTTTGCTCTTTAATGTAAGTTAAGGATTTAAAATAATTTCCCCTTACTCTGTTTGTCATGCCCTTTTATATATTCAGTTCAGTTCAGTTTAGTTCAGTCGCTCAGTCGTGTCCGACTCTTTGCGACCCCATGAACTGCAGCACGCCAGGCCTCCCTGTCCATCACCAACTCCCGGAGTCCACCCAAACCCATGTCCATTGAGTCAGTGATGCCATCCAACCATCTCATCCTCCGTCATCCCCTTCTCCTCCTGCCCTCAATCCTTCCCAGCATCAGCGTCTTTACTTCAGTATATTCAGTTCATATTTAAATGAATTATTATTTTATTTTATTTTTTATTTTTTGGTTGTGCTGCATGACATGAGGGGTCTTAGTTCCCTGACCAGGGAATCAAACCCACACCCTCTACAATGGAAGTGCATGTCTTAACCACTGAACCGCCAGGGAAGTCCCTTAAATGAATGATTTTTAATGATCTTTTTTCTCCCAGTATTTCCTTTTCACACCCTTAAATATAAAACTTTATCTTTTTCTTTTTCATTTGAGCAAAAGCAAACATTTCCCAGAAATTAAGTCAATGAAATTCCAGGATAAACTAATGTGACAGTTTAAATTATCAACAGATGTTTAAAATCTTTTTGAAAGTAGTGGGATAAAAATATTTAAGAAAAACCACACACTTGAGTGTATTTATTCTCAAAGCATTTACCTTGAGTAAATGAATCAAAACTGATGAAGTGATTCTTCAAGTCATTTTGGAGGACTGTTTCTTTTGAGTTGCCCTGTGGCACTCTAGGCATATTATTTTGGCCCTCCTAAGTGATTACAATGTCTGTGGCAGGTGAAATTTGTTTTTAGAAAGAGCATAAAATCATTTGGAACCAAACATACTCAGTAGAGCAAGTGATTGAATTGAACCAGAAATATGGACTGCATAGTAACACTCCCTACACACACACACACACACACACACACGGTTGCATTATGTGTGTATTTCCTAGATTAAACCAGAAAAAAACCCTCAAAAAATAGTGTTACCAATATACTTTTAAGTGATAACACTATTTGGTGAACAAGAGAGTAACCTTCTACAGTAATATCTTTAAAGAAAAAACATTCAAAGAGTTGTATAAGTTATAGCATATTTGTTTAAAATTTTATCACTCTATTTGATAGTAACACTTCATTTCAAAGGTAACTTTGATAATTCCAAGTTCAAAGGTTTATTCATACTGTTTCCCATAGGAGGTTCTAGTTACAAAGCCGGTAAGAAGAGGCCCTTGCTTTGGTTTGAAGCTCCCTACTGAGCATGTTCTGAGTTTCTGGTCTCACTGGCACTGTGTGTTGAACTCGGTGAATATCAAGCACATCTATGCTTACTGTAGGCTTCTTCAGGATGCTAATGATTCATGTTTCTTACAAAAATGGGTGGAAAATCTTTTTTCTTTTGGTTTTTGAGCCTCCTCTCACTATACCTATATTCAAGGAGTGTTAGATAGACAACACCAAAGATCTCCAGGAAGCAGAGATGTAAAATTTTGGAATTGAGTTGGAGCAAAGACACAACTGCCTGGCTGTGGTCAGAAGGTGGTGGAGAAAAACACCAGGGTCTAACTGACTCTCCTGCCTTTATAGACAGAGTGTCATCAGAGTTTCCTGGATGAGCTCTGACAGGCTGGATGGCTTCTGACAGGTTTCCCAGGTGGCTCAGTGATAAAGAATCTGCCTGCCAATGCAGGAGACACAGGAGACTCAGGTTTGATCCCTGGGTTGGGAAGATCCCTTGGAGAAGGAAATGGCAACCCACTCCAGTATTCTTGCCTGGATAATCCCATGGACAGCAGAGCCTGGTGGGCTACAGTTCATGTGGTCAAATGAGTCGAACAAGACTGAGCAACTGAACATACACGCACTGAACAACTGAACATGCACAGCTTCTGACATGTCCTTGGCCGTCAGTTTCCTCAACTGTAAAATGGGCACAAAGTGTAAAATATTTCTCTTACAAGGTATAGCAAAATTGAAATGTAATGGTACTCAGTGCAGTATGTGGACATTAAGCATTTAAATGAAAATAAGTCCCATTTCTGTCACCATCATTGGTTGGCACAATCATGTTTTGGTCGCCCCTTCGAACCTGCCATGGTGCCTGTTTAATGAGAGCACAATAAATGGTACCTCATACTGGCCACATCCTTGTGTCCTTTTCCTGACTTACCACAGAGACTGGTGTACAACCAGCATGCAATAAATGAATATTAAATGAGTGGAGAAAAGTCCACTTTAACTGTGTGGTTGCTAGACATAATTCACATGGATATTCAAAAAAATGGTGTTTAACATGATTTCTTAATTAAGAACTTCCTCTTCTTCTGTTATGTGCTCTGAGGGTCAGTAGCATGCAGTTACTACAAGCAGGGATGCTGGAGTTGGACTTTACAGGGTGGAAATCCTGGCATTGTTTCTTGGTTGCTCTGTGGCCTAAGACAAGTTACCTCCCCTCTCTGTGCCTCAGTTCCTTCATCTGTAAAATAATAGCACCTACCTCACAGGGATTAGAGACTTTATACATACAGTGATTAGAACAGGCCTGGCAAACAGTAAAGGCCATGTAAGTATGTACCAGGGAAGGGGAAAGAACTTTACAAAGGGATGAAGCAGAGCCCCTCTCCTCAGAGAAGCTTTCTTGTCCTCAGGGTTCCATGTATGCCCACGAGTCATGCAACAATGTGAGGGAAAGCCAAGCATGAGTGAAGAGTTGAGTGTTGTGCTGGGATGTGCTAAGCTGTTGTTAAACAACCAGCAATCTGGGAGTAAAAAAGCCCTGACTTGCAGCTTTACCAATTTCTGTGGTGTAAATATTCCTACCATCGCCAATTTGAAGCCATCATTGTGCTGATTGTGGAACCAGGAAAAAAACACACAATCGGTTCCTGCAGGTTGATGTGGGTGGGCTCCAGGACACTCCTGGGTAGAAGCTGCAGGATTCTAGAGAGCACCTCGTAATGGTGACGTGGACAAAGGGTGTTAACATCCTCCTGTCTGGAGACTGCTGCTTGGTTCTGGGAACAAGAGAGTTCCCTCTATCAAACCAGAGGGAGGGACGCCTTTCCTTCCCACAACCTACCACTTAAAAACATAATTCCCCTGATCACCTGATGCCTGAAAGACTTCAGAAAGTCAGTTTCTTTGACCTTTTACCAGTCAGTCCTTGACCTTGAGAGAGCCAGTGGGTAGCATTACAAAGATTGGGTTCAGGTTAGCTGAGGCTGGAGAGAGATAGTAGAGGAGTGGGGCCCTCATCTCCCAGTGTTGTCTTCTTCGGACATCTCAGGGAGAAGCAACTACCAGAATCCTGGCCCTTGCTTTTTCCCAATTCCCTGGAGAACTTTAAGAAAGCACTTAAACTCACCAATAAAATGGGTAGAGTAATGCGATGGTAGTCATTCCTTTCATTGGGCATCCCTAATGATTCAAGTGGTAAAGAATCTGCCTGTAATGCAGGAGACACAGGAGACTCGGGTTTGAGCCCTGGGTTGGAAAGATCCACCAGAGAAGAAAATGACAACCCACTCCAGTATTCTTGCTCAGAAAATCCCAAGGACATAGGACCCTGGTGGGCTGTGGTCCATGGGGTCGCAAAGAGTTGGACACAACAAAGCTACTGAGCACACACACACACTCATTACTTCTCTACACTGATGATTCCCTGTCACCTGCTAGAATAGAACACACCTGGTGGCTCTTTTCCCTTGTCCACAGTGCTCACCATATTCCAAATGATGGTTGTTTGGTCAGTGTGGACACTTCATAGAAGGTGGCATGGGGTAGATTCCCAGCTGAAGCATGGGAGAGCAAGCAAGAAATACATATTTGTTTTGTGAACACATTGAGACTGTGGGGTTCGTTACGGAGCACGAGCTGTCCTGTGCTGACTGACACAAGGATGCAGTGGTGAGAATCAAAAGCAGCTATGCACTGTGGATGAAAATGTTCTGTCAGCATTAAAGCACTCTACCTAAGGAAGGAATTGGCATGTCTAAATTAGCAAGTGGGTGGAAAGCTCATTCCTGGAAAATTGCTTGCAATTATTTCTTTGAAATAGAAATTGAACTCTCAGGAACTACATCTGATATCAGGTTTATACAACAGGTCAGATTTGCTGTTAGCTTTCCTGGTCCAAGACTGGAGAGCCATCAGCTGCAAGCCTTTGGTGTTAACGTTTCCAGAAGTGTTAGTGAGGAAGAAAGATATTTTATCATTGTTTAGGGAGAGGAATAGTGACCACATAACAGAACCCCCTTCAGAGCAACAATAAGAATGGCATTCTTCATTGCCTGTGTGCCAAAACTTTGTATTAATATGTAGAAATGTAACATCTCATCCCCTTTCCAGAGTCAAAGCTCATCAAAGTTCATATAGAAGGAAAGGACCAGAGCTGGCATTCAAACCAGGCCTTTCAGAAACCCTGCCTTAGGTTTTCCCAAGAAGACAATAAGGATTCAAGTACAGATAGTACACTGGGAGTGCATGTGTGCTCAGTCACTCAGTCGTGTCCAGCTCTTTTGCAACCCCATGGACCATAGCCCACCAGGCTCCTCTGTTCATGGGATTTCCCAGGCAAGAATACTGGAGTGGATTACCATTTCCTCCTCCAGGGGATCTTCCCAACCCAGGGATCAAACCCAAGCCTCTGTCTCCTGCATTGGCAGGCGGATTCTTTACCCCTGCATCACCAGGGAAGCCCTTATATACTGTGCAGTGGGAAGTGCTTCAGGAGGAAGGCAGCTAATAAAGGATGACTGTCATATAATTATCATTATGGCCATGGTTTAATGCCCCGGAGAAAAAACTCATGACCCAGAATAATCCCACTCAAAGGCTGAGGGATTTGGTATATTAATACACCAAAAGCTGAGCTTGAAGGCTGTTCCCAGGGGCAGAGTGGCCTACTCTGGCTTGGGGAATAAGTGCCCTCAGGCACAGAGGCAGAGCCTGGTGGTTGAAAGTCATCTTGGAAAGCACATATACCCAAAGATTGTGGATTGAGGCATGACAGCATTTGCTCCAGGCTCCAAAGCCTGAGGTCTCCGCCACTTCTACCCTGTTAAGCTCCTGCCATCTCTAAGCCATGGTAGCTCCTCGGCACATCCGCCCTTGCCTCCTGGAGCACCTCTGGGGTCACGGAAACCCCTGTCACTACTAAGGGTTACATCTGGAGACTATGTGGTGCCCAACAAGTATCGGACAGAGATGTTGGATTAAACCACTTTAAATGGGGGTAGTGGAATCCATTTTCTAGGGTGGTTGTGAGAATTGAATGAGTACATGTAGATTTCTTGGAACACTGTCTGAGGCATGGTAAATGAACAATAAATGTGAGCTGCGGTGTGGTTGAAGACAATAGATTGGGCAGGAGATGACAAAGGGAAGGAACAGTAGGACAAGGAGGGAGAGAGCAGAACAGAGCAGGGATCAAGGGACAGACAGACAGAAAGCTGTTGTCACAAGGTACCATTCATGTGGAATGTCAGCATCAGCAAACTGCTCTTCTCTCTCCTCTTCTCAAGGTGTTGGGGGAGGGGATGATATTCTTTCTTATCAACCAGAACAAGTCTGAGATAGATTCCTGCAGCATCTCTAGTTCTCACTCCTGCTCAAAGTTACTCTCCTGACAGTGTCACTACTGAACACACAGACAGATAACCTGGGGCTGAAATCCATGCTTGAAGTCTGCCTAAGGAGGGGCTGGAGCCTGGTGGCTATGGTCCATGGGGTTCCAAATGGCTTCTTCGACTGAGCCTAAGGCTCAGAATTTAATGTTTGCTTATGTGATAATGCCAGTTTATAAAGTCCTGAAAGAGAGTGTGTGTGTGTGTGTGCACATGTGCACGTGCACTTTCGAGGGCATGTAGGCACATGTGTTTAGCTTCCTGGTTGTATACAATTTCAGATATTCTGGAAAATAATTGCTCTTGATTAGAACTGGACATAGAACAACAGACTGGTTCCAAATAGGGAAAGGAGTACGTCAAGGCTGTATATTGTCATCCTACTTATTTAACTTCTATGCAGAGTACATCATGAGAAACGCTGGGCTGGATGAAGCACAAGCTAGAATCAAGATTGCCGGGAGAAACATCAATAACCTCAGATATGCAGATGACACCACCCTTATGGCAGAAAGTGAAGAAGAACTAAAGAGCCTCTTGATGAAAATGAACAGAGGAGAGTGAAAAAGCTGGCTTAAAACTCAACATTCAGAAAATTAAGATCATGTCATGTTCCATCACTTCATGGCAAATAGATGGGGAAACAATGATAACAGTGAGAGACTTTATTTTGGGGCTCCAAAACCACTAAAAATGTTGACTGCAGCCATGAAATTAAAAGATGCTTTCTCCTTGGAAGAAAAGCTATGACCAACCTAGACAGCATATTAAAAAGCAGAGACATTACTTTGCCAACAAAGGTCCATCTAGTCAAGGCTATGGTTTTTCCAGTAGTCATGTATGAGTGTGAGAGTTGGACTATAAAGAAAGCTGAGCACCAAAGAATTGATGCTTTTGAACTATGGTGTTGGAGAAGACTCTTGAGAGTCCCTTGGACTGCAAGGAGATCCAACCAGTCCATCCTAAAGGAAATCAGTCCTGAATATTCATTGGAAGGACTGATGCTGAAGCTGAAACTCCAGTACTTTGGCCACCTGATGCAAAGAACCTGACTCATTGGAAAAGATCCTGATGCTGGGAAAGATTGAAGGCAGGAGGCAAAGGGGATGACAGAGGATGAGATGATTGAATGGCATCACTAACTCAATTGACTTGAGTTTGAGTAAACTCTGGGAGTTGGTGATGGACAGGGAGGCCTGGTGTGCTGTAGTCCATGGGGTTGCAGAGAGTTAGACAGGACTGAGTGAGTGAACTGAACTGACTGAGGACCAATGGCCACCACCAGTTCCTATTTTCACTGCAAGTTGAAGGAGAAAAGCAGTGGCTTAAATCACAGAACAGGTGTTTCAGATTAGACATTAGGGTAAATTTCTTTTTCAGATGGATTTGATAAACTCTGGAATGGATTGTCAAGGGAAGTTTTGAAGCTTCTTTTACTGGGAACTTTTAGAAGTAGGATAGATACTCGTCTGTCTGAGACAGTTGAAGCATAATTCTATCTGGAGATTCCCTGATGGACTGGCTTGAGGTGGGAACAGAAGGAAGCAGCAATCACCTTTCTACTGAGGTCTCCTGACCAAGCATTTAATTCCACATTTCAGAGCATTTCAGCATTACAGATTTTATCTGATTTCAAAAGTTATACATGTTCATTACCTAAAATTCAGAGAATGCAGAAACATATGAAAAAGTAAAACTCAAACAAAATCCTATAATTCAGAGGTAACCAAAAATAATTTATTTTGGCCTATATATTTTCCAGACTTGTTTATACATTTCACACAGAATTCCCCCCAAAATTGTATCATACACTGCATACTTTGGTAGTCTAGCTTTTGTATTGTGGGCTCGTTTCTATATCACTAAATATGGCTTTATATCATTTTTGGTAGCTAAAGACAATTCCATGATATCCATGTAGCATAACTTATTTAACCAGGTTTCCACTGTGGAGGTTTAGGTTGTTTTCCCTGGAAATCGCTGTACATATGTCCCCCCTCCAGACAGGTCAGATCAATGTGCATCACCATCACTAATGCTTGAGCGAGTCTGTTTTCCCTTTTCCTACGTGACATTAACTACTGTCCATGTTCACTGGCTGTTCTCAATGTTTTAATATACATTTCTAGAAACATTGAGGTTCTCAAGGTTTTTAGTCATTTATATTTCTTCCATTAGTTGCCTTTTGTCTCCTTTATGTGATTTTCTATTGGGGACCCAGATAGAAGGATGGGGTGGGTAGATGGATGGATGAATCAGTTGTTGTTGTCTGACTCTTTGCAAACCTGTGAACTGTAGCCCACCAGGCTCCTCTGTCCATGGAATTTCCCAAGCAAGAATCCAAAAATCAGTTGCCATTTCCTTCTCCGGGGATCTTCCTGACCCAGAGATCAAGCTTGTGTTTCCTGCATCGGCAGGCATGTTCTTTACCACTGAGCCATCAGGGAAGGATGGATCAATAGATACAGATTATTTATATCATTTTCCGGAGAAGGCAATGGCAACCCACTCCAGTACTCTTGCCTGGAAAATCCTATGGACAGAGGAGCCTGGTAGGCTACAGTCCATGAGGTCGCAGAGAGTCGGACACAACTGAGCGACTTCACTTTCAATTTTCACTTTCATGCATTGGAGAAGGAAATGGTAACCCACTCCAGTATTCTTGCCTGGAGGATCCCAGGGACAGGGGAGCCTGGTGCACTGCCATCTGTGGGGTTGCACAGAGTCAGACACGACTGAAGCGACTTTGCAGCAGTGTATCATTTTCAAAGCTGCCTTTTGACTTTAATGAATATGGACATATTGTTCAGAGGTTTGCTACACAAATTATTCTTTGGGCGACAGTAGTTATAACTAGAATATAATGAGCTACTGGAATCCTGGTCATAACTGTCACCTGTCTCCAGGCCAGATGAAGTCTCCAGTCACCATGGAGTGAGGGGTAGAGTGTGGGGAGGTGGGCAGATTGTGGAGACATGGCCAGTGCATGGTTTTGAATCAGATCAGAGTGTCCTGCCTTTGAATGCAGTCAGAGCCACTGGACTTGACAACAAAACAGGAACAAAGCCTTCAACCCAGGGAGCCTGTGGTGGAAGGAGCAAGAGATGAGGGATGGAGGGAAGGTGGGGAAGATGGGCTGGTCATCTGATCTTCAGGGCCAGTCCCTCTGCTCCCCTCCATCTAAAGGTAGCAGCAGCTTCTCCTTCTCAGTTCCCCTGCCCACCCCTCCCCCACACAAAGCACCCATGTTAAGAGGCTTTCCCAACCAGAACTGATATCCACACTCTCTCCTGTCTCTTCCCTTAGACTGAGGAGGAGGGGGACATGAACCTTTCTACTTGGTGGCATAGGGCAAGGCAGGCTGCCTGCACAAGAGCAAGGTAGACAGAGGTGGGAAAAAGGAGGACATTCTTCCTGGGGCAGGACTGCCTCTGGGGAGAAGGGCCTGGCTGCACGGTAGGGGAACTAGAACTTGGCACTGTGCTTTGTCACAAAGAGGGAGCTCAAACCATATCCTAGTTCTTCAACTTCAGCTTATTTTTGCTTTTTCCTTGTCACCTTAGCTGTTTCAGGTTACAAGTTTTGTGAGTTTTTGAGAACAGTATCTTGCTCATTTCACTCAGAGTACAAGCCAGACTCCTTACCTGGCCTGTCCGGCCCTGTGTGGTGTCACCTCGGCCACCTCTCCCACCCACTAACTGAACCCATTCCCCAGACCTTTCTATCCCACTGATTCCTAGAGCACTCCAAGTGCTCCCCCTCCGGCTGTGCACTTGCTGTCGGCTTTGCCTGAAGGCCGTCTCCCCACATGTCTACATAGCTTCCCGCTCCGTCCTCAGGTTTCTGCTCCAGGGTCACCTCGTCTCAGTGGAATGAAGAAGCCCTTGGCAGACAGCTGTCTCTGGGAAGTGTATCTCAGAGAGCAGGGACCAGACATCAGGGAGGGCTCCTGAGGTGAACCCCAGGTTTGGGGCAGGGCTGACTGACAGGATGGAAATGGACCCAAGACTCAGCAGGGTCCAGGGCTTGCAGCTCACCAGGGTGAGGGCTTGGCACAAGGGACCCAGTTGAGAATTCAGTACCTGGGCCTCTATTCCTTCTACTCCTCCAAGCCCACCTGTCTCCTGCTGAGCCACCCCCCCCAACACACACACACACACACACACACACACACACACACACACACAAGCAGCATCTTCTTCCTGTCCCAGCCTCCACCATGCGCTCATGCTTAGAACCCCACTGCACCAGCAGCTGGCTTGCTCCACTGCCCCGTGTTCCTTCTTTCTCCCCTCCCAGCCCTCTTCCTGAGACTCAGATTTCTCCTCATCCTGTTCTGGAAAACCTCCATTCTCTTCCAGGTGTATTGTTGCATCTGAACTCAGGCGTGACCCTGGGGCAGCACACCCAGCTCTGGGAGCTGCTGAGGCAGGAATGCCTCATAGGAACTCAGCCTCAGAAAGAAAGAGCAGTTAGTTTCTGGACCACAAGACCAGAGTCAGGCAGCCAGCAAGTGTGAGCTGATGCTGTGTTCGAGAGCGCTAGGCCCAGAACTCAGAAATCCTTACCCCTGGAGGATGGGATTGCCCCGGAGCACAGGATGGTGCCAAGCAATCCAGAGGCGGTGCTGAGACGGCTCCAGGACCAGGAGGAGGGATGAGGTGGGGGAAGACAGTCCTGGACCCCTGTCTGGTCCAGCAGGGGCACCTGTCTGTCTGAATCAGTGCCCACTGGCCAATTAAATCAGGAACTCTGCTGGTGCAGCCCAGACTTGGTCCTATTACAAATCTCTCTAAGTTATTTAATGTGCAGCCAGAGTTGGGAATCACGGATCCAAGGGAAAGAAGAGGTAATCCAGGAACCTAATATTTGCTGAATACATGCCATGTGCTAGATGGTTTACCTAGTCGTGGCTGCTGTCTACTGAGTGCTTACTATGTGTAAGACACGGTTTCAAAGGTTTTACATCTATTGGTATGTGTACCAATCCTCTGAAGAATGAGCTCCATGTCTCAATAAGGAAACCGAGGCACAGAGCAATCACAAAGCTCATGAATGATGGAGCATGGTTTCAGATAAAGGCAGTGTGACTTCAGAACCCACACTCTTTCCCGTTACATCTCACTGTCTCACAATGAGCTTGGCTGTTAGTGACGGTGGGCCATGTTGTTCTGAGAATGGAGGAAGTTACCTGGAAACCCCTTAACAGAAGTCCCTTAAGAACACAAAAATCTCCATGCTACCAGGTTAACAAAGATGATTTCTTACTCAAACTGTCTATCATTGAACTTCAAAATTTGTTATATGTAACATTCATTTATGACTTGAACAAAAAGCTGCTGTTTGTTCACTGAAGGTCCTTAAGGAGTTGGGAATGGGGGAGGGGGAATGAATGCTCTCCTCCACAAAGCCACTCAGAGACCCAGGATGAAAGAAGCCCCACCATCCTGTAAACTGCATCATTTGAAGAGGGAAGGTGGCCTTCTCAGTCCCTTGGACCAGGCCATAGAGAGGTGGCATAATCACACATGGGTTTTTCACTGCCTCAGCTGGAAGGGACAGAGGTCATTTCTGCCCCTCCTTCATTGGCTAGTCACGTGACCCTACCTAGCCACAGGGTGGCTGGGAAACATAGGGGAGCCACTGGAATATGTGTAAGCATTCATTTCTTGGCCACACACCCCTGAGATGGCTGGGATTCCCAAGGGCCATCTCAGAGAGATCAAAAAATGTGCCTAAAGAGACCCTGAGCTTGGAGTTGGGCTGCACACTCAGCTAGTCTCAGTTGAATTCTTATGCTTTTTCTACACCATCAGTGGCATTTATTTATGCTTGTGGGCATCCAGTAAATGCTTACACCACCTCCAAACATAAGGTGACACTAGAAACTTCTGGGTTGTAAATATAGATAATTGTGCTATTTTTATGAGGTTGTGCTCATTAAATCATCAGTTGAAGTATCTCATGCCATCCTGGGAGCAGAAAGGATCACGCTTGGTGCCTAAAAATAAAGAACGGATTCACTGTGGGTTATTTACATAGGTAGCTTCAAAAAAAGCAGCCACCAACTAGCGTGTCTCCTGTATGTGTAAAAGACCACAGTTACATTGATAGTGGTGGCTTCTTGCAGTTTCTGGAGCTCTGCCATCCCAAATTGCTCCAGGTACAGAGTTGACAGGTTGGAGGAAAGTTTTTTCTCCCTCAGTCTGTGATCAGCCCTGGCTGTGGTTGTTTATTAACCCACATTATAAGCAGGAGTAGAAATTTGCTAAACTCCACAGTTTTAGCATGAAACTTGGCGAGTGATGAAATTTCTCACCTTCTCCGATTGCTTAGGGTCTATTGTTCTGATAATTACATCTTAAAATACTGCCCATTTTCCAAAAATGCAGCCATCCTGATGGGAAGTAAGAGCGTGCCCTGAGAGAGGTGGTCACTACTTCTGTTTTCCTTGACATGGAGACGTTTTCCCCTTGGCCCCCAGGAAGCCCAGGGCTAAGACCTGGAGACCTCATGTCTGTCCTGCACCTCAGAGAAGTGCTCTCTTGTGCAGTATGCTCCCCCCTCACCCATGACCAAATGCTGTGCTTGGAGTTGGAACTGCATGAATACTGACAAGCCTATCCCAAATCTTCCTAACTGATGGGGCACCTCCTCTTGTGAAACAAGGATACTGTGCTTTCCTGTAGAAAGGGGCCCAAGCTAAGTGTGCCAAGGGTGACATGTGGGACCAAAGCAAGTCAAATAATGATAACAGTAGCCACCCTAATGAGCTCTACCACAGGCCAGGCACTCCTTGAAGTATTCTACATGTCAGTTGATAAAGTTCTCCTAACAGCACTCTGAAGCAGGTGGTGCCTTGATCTTTATTTCACAGATAAGGGAGCTTGAGGCACAGGGAGATTTAGAAACTTGCCCAACGTCCTGCAAGTAGACATCAGCAGAACAGAGGAGAGGAGGCAGGCAGGATGGTTTTTGAGGTTGAGCTCTTCACCAATACAGAAAATAAAAAGAGACTTGGGAGGGGGAAATATGATTGACAAGAGGAAACCCACTGATCACTTTTCCATGTTTCTCCTTGGCATCTGTAAAGCCCAGCAGGAGACTGAGGTTCCCTTTCCCAGACTGGCTCTGGTTCCAGAAAGATCTGAACCCCAAACCAAGCTGATCATTGAAACCATCTGGGGAACCTTAGAAAGGGCAGCTATTTGAGCACTGCCCCTGAGCTACTAAACCAGTCTGGGCCCCCAGAAATAGTATTATTGCACATTAAATTTCCTCAGGTGTTTCTAATGGCCAAGCAGGTTTTGAAGTCCATGCTGTAGCAGAATCAAAATGTTCCCAAACACAGGGTTGGGCTCAAACTGGCCTGGGTTGAAGAGGAGTCCCAGATGCATGCCCCATGATATGCACAGGAAGTATGCTTAACACTCAGAAGCAAGGCAGTGTTTGAAAGGGAGGACAGGTTCAGCATGGAAAATGTGTAGCTAGGAAGGGCCTGATCATCAGCCTGCCCTAGTCATCCCTGTTGCCTTAGTGATGGGAATGAGGGCCTTTGAAAACACTTTTCATTGTTTCTTTTTCTTTGTATACGGTCATTGTGAAAGTGCACATCGGCGAAAAGAAGAAAATGATCAAGCACTAGAATTTCTAACACCAGAGTTATCCTGCTAACACGTGAGTGCTCAGACTCACTTCCTGCCAGATAGATACACATCCTCTCTCTTTGTTTTTTGGAAAAGCTGGTGGCACCGCCATTTTGCCATCTGCCTATCTGGGACCTCACTGAGTGATGCGCCAACAGGTACCTCGTCCCTGAGGTAATGTGGGCTTGCCAGAACTTGAGGCTCAGAGCCGAGCTAGGGTCAGCAGGTCCATAGGAGTCAGGGAAGCCTGTGTAGCCAACGGATGGCCCTGGTGGGCCTGCACCACTAGTGGCCACAACCCCTGCCACGCCAGCAGCACCGCCATCGCTGCACCAGCTCAGAATCACGGTGTCCAGCCTGGGAGGAACCTCAGAGACCACCACCTGGTGGTCATTTTATAAACAAGGAAGCCAAAGCTTAGAAAGGTGAATGGCAAGCCCAGCTGTCTATCTGCCCTGGCTATGAGCTCTAAGATGCCTGAAATAAAACTACAGGTCTGGCAGAAGAATCAGCTGATTCCTAAGGGCCAAGACTAATGAATGGGCTACAGAACAAGAGATGGGCAGAGCTCACTGGAGCTTGACTTTGTGGAAATCCTTTATGGCCACTGGCTGACCTGTTGTGTTGTATAACCTAGCTGCATATTAACCGGGGCAAATCCAGCCAACAGACCCAACAGGATTGTATTCCTACAGTTTTTTGGTGACAGTAGCCTAACACATCCCTGCCTCTCTTTCTTACTATCTGCCCCTGCAATGTGTTCAGTTAGGTTTTGTCAAGCCAGAGCTTGTAATTTTGGCATATCTTAATATTGACTATGTTAATAGAGTTACTATTAATAGAAAATTGTTAGTGGTTTAATGCAGGGGTTGGAAGATCATATACTAAACATTTTAGGGTTTGTCAGCCCTAGGTTGTCTGTTGCAGCTAGCAACTCTGCAGCTGTCACACAAAAGCAGTCATAGATAATATGTAAATGAATGAGCATGACTATGTACCAGTAAAATTTATTTACAAAAATAGGTGGTCAGCCTGCCAAACAGCCTGTAAAGGGGTTATTCTATGCATAATAGAGATTTATTCCTGATAATTCTACTGCATAATTACAGTATATCTAGAAATTCTTAATAATTTGATGTCAAGAGAAATGACTGAATCTTTAGAGTGAGAGCAAAGTCAGATCTAGGCATAGAAAACAACTTCATTTGGTTCTGAAAAGTCTACTTTTCCTGCTTTTTAATGACTGCCAGAACAGTGTTCTTGCCAGACACCTATGTCAGTAACTCCTTGTGAATACATTCATTGTGTGGAATTATTTAAGCTCAGAGTGCCACAGTGCAGTGGTCTAACATATTAAAGCAATTGGAATATTAACCACCAATGCTAAAGTTTCATTTTTAAGACAGAAAATGCTTTCAAAGTAGCTAATCTTTGTAAGAATGTATTATGGTTGTTTTCTATTGTCAGTTAATTACAGAAACAAGCTGCTTAAAACTTAATGCCCTAAAACAATATTTATTTAGCTTATCCATCTGTGGATCGCCTGGGTGGTTCTTTTGATCTAAACCAGACAAGGCCAGTTTCAAACAGTACAGATTGGATCTGCTCATGCTCCCATCAGGGGCTGGGTGGTCCCTTGCGGCCCTACTCACATGTCTCCTCGTGGGGTCGCTGTCCTCTCAGGCAGTGGGGGTGGGGAAAATGGTTGAGGATTGCATGGCTCTCACTCTCCAGTAAGCTAGCCTGGACTGTTCACAGTGCAATCCCAGGGGGCCACGATGGTGATTAGAAGCCTGAAAGGCCTCCTGAGGCCTGAGCTCTGAACAGGCACATGGGGCACTTCAGTCGCCTTCCATTGGCCTACGCAAGTCACAGGACCAGCCTGTATTCAGAAGTGGAAAATAGACCCCATCTCCTACTGAGAGGAGCACAAGGTAATACTGCAGACCTGGGAGGCATGGACAATGGGGCCATTGCTGCAGTCAATCTCACATGGTTTGTAAGAAAACAGGAGGGATAATCGTCTCTTAAAGACAGGACAGGAAACCCTATTGACAGCAGCATTCACACAGTGGAACTGAAAACAAAATTTGCAAGACTGACACATTTTCACAGTGTTGCAGCTCATTCTTATTGTTGAATGAAACCATGCTTCAGGGGGTTGTTGGCTTTTTGTTTGTTTTCTTTGCTACACTATGTGGCCTGTGGACCTTAGTTCCCCAACTAGGGATCAAACCCACACACCCTGCAGTGGAAGCACAGATTCTTAACCACTGGACCACCAGAGACACCCCTCAGTTTCTGTTTTCTGTCCACCTCACAGGCCTGTCCAAATTTCAGCACTTCTCCAGAATGTGTAATTGTGCTCTACCTAAAGAAAGCCCTGGGTATGAACATTCAGACTTTCAAAAGAGAAATTAGAAAGTTCTTCTTTGATTGACAGGAATTCTTTTAAGTTTTAACAGAAGGTTTTCTTATAGAGTTCCTTGAAATAGTGAGTTCTTTACTTACCATGTAATTTATGTTGTAGAAATTTGGTGTGGACATTTTCTGGGCACTCCTGTTACCAGGAACATGACACAACCTTATTTCTCTCAGGACTCCTTAATATTAAGATGATATGCTTAGTCTTGTTTTTTCACCATGTTTGTATATATGAAAAGGCCAAACCTGCAACAATAGTACCTCCTTTTTTTTTCTTCTTAAAGAAATCAGACCCATTGGATTTGAGGGTGGCGGGGGGAAGCATTGGCCCAAGTTTCAGCAGATGTGAGCTACAGCCTCCATTCAGTGAGATGGCTCAGGTACTAGAAAGAACAGCAGGCTTGGAGCCAGGAGATGTGTGTTTGGATCTCATCTACAAATATTTTCTTTGTTATAAGACATCATTTAACTCTTCTTGACTCCAGTTCGGTAGAGCAGTTACCTCCACTGTCTCTCACTTCATGATTCTCTTTGCTGACTGTGTGATTCTCTGGGTCTCACTTTCCATATCTGTAAAGTGGGGCTAACAGTACTTATTTTGATCATTTAACAATGAAAAAAAAAATCAGAAGCGAGTTTGTCAAGCTCCTGAAGACCAAACTTGAGAGTACCTCACATATACAGCTTTCTTCTAAATCAGTATTCTTTGATATCTAATTTTGTATTCATAATCTTGAATCTACCAGAGTTTCTTAAGGAGGAGGGTCCTCAATGTCGATGTCCACCAGGATGACACTACTTGAGTCTGCCTTCAGAGAGAACACATAAGGAAGTTCTGTCTTAGGGCTCCAGAGCTGAAGGTTGGGGTTGTAGTTCTTTCATTTAAGGCTTTCCCCTCTAATTAAATGCATATACTTCTGGAATGGGAAGCACACAAAGTCTTACCTGTGGTTTATAGTTTAGACTGTGCGAGTTAAAGCTTTTCCTGAGAGAACATTTTGACAGACAGGGAAAGAAGAAGAAACATAAAATGTGAGACCCTAACATGAGTGAGGGAGAATCCATAAAGAGAAAGGAGGGCGATAGCCAAGGTGGCTCAGGCAGTGACCAAACAGAAAGGATGTGGCCATGGTCCCAGTGTAGGACTCTGGACACCTGTAGCTTCTGGACCTGAGGTGAGGTCTGGAGGTACTAAGGGAGGGGTGGGAAGTCATAACAACCAAATGGAGACAAAGCATTTCTCTTTGGGTGGCAAGAATATTTTACTTTCCTTTTCCATATGGGTATACTTTTATTTCCCCCCAATTATAAAACAGACCTGAATTGGCTCTATCAGCACTTTTTTTTCACATTTGGAAAATATTTAACATTTCAAAGCAAAGATGGCAGAGCAGACAACTCACACTATTGGACAAAAGCTGGACTGAAAGGTTTCCTGTTTAGAAAATGTTTCCAATGAAGGCCCTTTCTCTTGCATGATTTTCTATTTCCGTACAAGCATACCTCTCTGAAAGAAGCATTTTCCTCCTTGAAGCTGATTCAAGCTAAATAAAGGTTTTAAAGCTATGTGAAATTGAATCTAGCTTTCTTATGGATGCTATTAAGAGTCCATTTAGATAAAACCCTTTACCGGGGCTCATTCAGTCTAATTCAGTTCAATTCTACACCCATCATCAAGTGACAGCATGCAGGAGGTGTCACGATGAGGAAGGCTTGATCCCTGCCCTCAAGATGTTCAAAGCAAAGTGGATGAGACAGGTACAGAGATAAGAGCTGTCACGTTGTCTTTAATGAGGGCTTGAGCCCTGTTAAGTCTGGCCACCCCAATCTATTGGTCTTGACCCCAGAGACACATGGAATTTTGGACAGCACTTCGATACACAAGACAACTTCTCTCCGTATCTATTCATGAAGAATCGCCACCAACGTGGACGCAGTTCACATTGCAGCTGTCATTCCCCACCTTGGGTTTTAGAACCTAGGTTCCACTCTCTGGCTCTGCAGTGGAGACATCTAGGTATGCAGGAATATCCTGGGACACTCTGTCCCCTTCAAACCCACCAGCCTTTCCTGCTTTGCTTCTATCAGCTTCCATTCACACAAGCATTTCACTCCCTATAAAAAAAAGGGGAGTTAAGTTTAAAATACCTATATGTGGGATTTGCCCATTTCTCCTGCACCCACCTTAGCCCAAACTTCTGTTAAGTCCCATGAAATAGAGACACAAAGTGTGGAGGGGTGGAGGAAGACATGAATTCCAACTGGGATGGGGTATCTGAGAAAGCTGTTCGGAGGAGATGCTGTTTCATGTGGGCCTGGAAAGGCGGGTGTGATTTCAGAAGGTGAGTGCGATGCTTTCTGGCCCTGGGAGCTCCGTAAAGAAAGGGCCTTAAGTTGGGCAAATGGAAGTGGGTTTGCGGGTGGCAGACCTGGCGTCTGCTCTGGGCTGGGTGCGCCACTGTGGAGGAATGTAGTTCAGGGGTGGGAAATAAAGGTGGATAGATGATTTACAGCAATTCTGCAAAGGGTCTTGGGTGCCAGCCTAAGGATTTTAAAGTTATCCTTCGTGCAGAGGAGATAACCCTAAAACATGGCCGAGAGGGGGGCATGAGAGAGGAGCATCTCAGAGTCCCACGTGCATGGAGTGAGCACAGAGTCTGCCTCTGAAAGCCTCTCCACAGGGCTCTTACTCTTCGATCCTCTCCATTATCCAGCTTGTGCAGCATGAGGCCTAGGAGACCAAGGTCCTATAGCACAACTTCCTAATCCGCCCCGGAGGCCTGCAAGGGTGTATGCTCTCAGAGCTGCGAGTTACTTCCTTCTCTTCTGCTCTAACAAAGCAGTGTCTAGGCCAGACCCACAGCAGTGCACTGCTGAGCCTCTGGGCGTTGAAACTTCGTGAAAAATCACTCCCTGTCCAGTTTAAACATGTGAACCCAGCAGCCTGCCCTGAGTAAAGGGAACATGTTGTGAAAACTAGATTTCCTATTGCTTTTTATATATATGTGAAAAAGACCAGGGTAGTCACTCTTTCCAACCTCCATCACAGGCTGGAGAAGGTGAGGTTCAGCTCATGAGGAGGTAAACAGATCTCAGGGAAAAAAAACACATTAGAGGAATACCCCAGAGTCGTTCAGAAAATTGCCTGTGCTGATCCACAATGGGAAAAAAACAAAGTGCATTTGATGAGTTCAGCTGAATAAGATCCTGGAAAATTATCTGCGTTAATAAAATTCAAAGCAGATTAGCAGGCTTTTGAGCGTTGGGAAATAGGCTCATGCACACACATGCACCCATGCAGGGCAATTCGTGACTTAATGGTGTGTCTTTTTGTCAGATGGTGCCTCTAACCCAGAGTAGTGTCATTTACTGCTCATTTCCTACAGGGAGAGGGAAGTGGAGGGCTTGTGAGAGGTGTGAATGTGAAAACAGGCTCCAGCAATAAAGGATATCTTGTGGTCTTTTTCAGTGGTTTGGACTCGAGTCCTTTGTGTTTTGTTATTGTTGAAACAGTTGAAGCACTGAGTCCTGTGGGTGAGACTTAATCTGGAATTTTTACAGCTACTTCTTAAACATAGAGCAAGGCATCTGTAACATTTGGCAGTGGGGCACGTGTCCAGGGGAACAAGCAGAATTCTTGCTATTTACCTGTAGTAGCTGTGTTTTCTCTGTGCTTGAAACAGAAGCCCTGGGAGGGAGGAGCAGAGAAGAATTCCTCCTGCAACACCCGGTCAGCCTGTGACATGGGTCTGGTGCCCTGTGGCCCAGGTCTCAGGGCATCCTGGGAGTCTGTCTCTGGGATGGACATTGGGTGGCATGTTTCACCAGCCCACTGCCCCCAAAGTTTCCGGCTTAGCCACGGCTGCTGCAGGCTGAGGGTCTGGGACACACGTGAGACCCGGTGTACCTGAGGAGGCCTGTGAGATGGTCTGACACAGAGAGGAGCCAAAGACGGTCACACTGGGTTATTAGGAAGACCAGTACTCTGGCCGGGTTACATTACAACCTTGTTGTTCAGTTGCTTAGTCGTGTCCGACTCTTTGCGACCACATGGATTGATGCATGCCAGGCTTCCCTGTCCTTCACCATGTCCCGGAGCTTGCTCCTGTTCATTCAGTCAATGATGCCATCCAACCGTCTCATCCTCTGTTGCCCATTTCTTCTCTTGCCTTCAATCTTTCCCAGCATCAGGGTCTTTTCCAGTGAGTGGCTCTTTGCATCAGGTGGCCAAAATACTGGAGCTTCAGCTTCAGCATCAATTTTTCCAATGAATATTCAGGGTTGATTTCCTTTAGGATTGACTGGTTTGATCTCCTTGCTGTCCAAGGGACTCTCAAGAGTCTTCTCCAACACCACAGTTCAAAAGCATCAATTCTTTGGCACTCAGCCTTCTTTATGGTCCAGCTCTCACATTTGTACATGACTTCTGGAAAAACCACAGCTTTGACTCTATGGATCTTTGTTGGCAAAGTGATGTTTCTGCTTTTTATTATGCTGTCTAGGTTTGTCATAGCTTTTCTTCCAAGGAGCAAGTGACTTTTAATTTCATGGCTGCAGTCACAGCCTGCACTGATTCTGGAGCCCCCCCAAAAATGAAATCTGCCATGTTTGGGTAGCCATTCCCTTCTCTAGTGTATCTTCCCAACCCAGGGATTAAACCCAGGTCTCCTGCATTGCAGGCAATATTCCTTATCATCTGAACTTACAACCTTAGGCAGACCAAAACTGAATGTGTCTCTTGACCAGATTTGGGGTACAACATCCCATATGAGCCATTATGCAGGGGTTGTCATCCAAGAGTGTGAAGGTGGGAAGTTATTTTGAAGGCCCTGTTCAGTGTCCATTCTTGTACAATGATGTGCATCACTCTGTGTGTATCCAGAGTTTTACCAGGGGTTTCATCAGCCCAGGAAAGGGGCCATACCCAGAGCAGACCCAGGACTGCCTCTCCGGAATATGCGTCATGGCTGGATTTTAACTGAACACTTCCAAGTACCAGACCTTGTAAGAAAGGATGAGGAGAGAGCATAGAGCCTGCCTTCTAGGCCCTCACTTTGCAGAGGGGAGGCCCTCACCAGCCTGATAGACACATGCAGGAGGGCCCATGGTTCACTCGAGACCCCTGACATCTACTCCTTGACTGGACCTTGCTTCCTACAAATCCCTGCTCAGATGTCTCCTTCACAAAGAGACCGTCCCTGTTTTTCAACCATGGTGCGTCTTACCTCCTTGCCCTGTTCTCCCCTTTCTCTCTATTTCTGTATATGCGTCCACTAACAGACCATATAATTTACTTAGTCTGATGACTGTTATTTACGAACAGTTTCTTCCCTCTCGAATGGAAACTCTCAGGAAGCAGAGATCTTTGCTACTTATAACTGGCTGGTACAATAACCATAAGCACAGTCTGGGCGCCCTGGGTGTCAGGTTACCTGATTGGGGTTGGCCTGGCTCCCCGCTGGGTTGACTGGGGCCAGGCTCTCTGTTCTATAGCTCAGACCACTGCTTCTTCCTTCCATTTTGTGGAAGAACATTGGTTCCTTGTTTGGAGCTGGAATCTGTGGTTACATCTCATAAAGCTCTGTTTCTAGGCTGGGAGCAGAGATTGTTTCTCTCTCCTTTCTGTTTTATCTCTGATGGTAGTGCCTGGGATTTCATAGGTAGGGCTTGGCTACTGTTCATGGGAATGAAACGTATGTAGTTGACAGTGACATTTCTACATAGTTGACCTTTCCTCACTCTTTCCCCAGACATAGAAAGAGCCCTACTGTCTCTGTCACCCAGCACTCACCTCTGTGTATCTCCAGACATGGCCTTGGGGAGTGGAAGGCCGGTCTGGTGTGGAAGTAGGGGTGATTCTTGTCCCGTGCCACTGATTGTCACCACAGCTCCTCCTTCTCCTGATCCTAAAGCTCCGCGCTAATGAGTGGCCCAAGTTCCTGCAGACACTGCCACCCTGCGGTCATCTCCAAGTTGGTCTGGATTTAATCACACCCCTCCTTGCCAACTGGGTTCCGGATCTCCACAGAAACAGACTCAGAAACAGTATTCACATCCCTTAGCTCCTTCCTAGGTTACCCAAGATAAGCGAGGGGAGGAAGAAAAACCAGGGCAGAAGGGCCAGTAGGTGCCGGTATGAACTCGAATGGGTCATCAGGTCTTTCTGGTCCAGGAGTCACATCTTTGCTTTGCACTTGGGGGTGGGCTCCCTCTCCAAGGTGAGCAGCCTGTGGCCGAGACATACAGATGGCTAACAAACACATGAAAAGATGCTCAACATCACTCGTTATCAGAGAAATACAAATCAAAACCACAACGAGGTACCATTCCATGCCAGTCAGGATGGCTGCTATCCAAAAGTCTACAAGCAATAAATGCTGGAGAGGGTGTGGAGAAAAGGCAACCCTCTTACACTGTTGGTGGGAATGCAAACTAGTACAGCCACTATGGAGGACAGTGTGGAGATTCCTTTAAAAAACTGGAAATAGAACTGCCATATGACCCAGCAATCCCAGTCCTGGGCATACACACTAAGGAAACCAGATCTGAAAGAGACACCTGCACCCCAGTGTTCATCGCAGCACTGTTTATAATTGCCAGGACATGGAAGCAACCTAGATGCCCATCAGCAGACGAAAGTATAAGGAAGGTGTGGTACAGATAACACAATGGAATATTACTCAGCCATTAAAAAGAATGCATTTGAATCAGTTCTAATGAGGTGGATGAAACTGGAGCCCATTATACAGAGCGAAGTAAGCCAGAAAGATAAAGACCAATACAGTATACTAACGCATATATACGGAATTTAAAAAGTAGGTAACATTAACCCTATATGCAGAACAGAGAAAGAGACACAGATATACAGAACAGACTTTTGGATTCTGTGGTAGAAGGCGAGGGTGGGATACGCTGAGGGAATAGCATTGAAGCAAGTATACTATCAAGGGTGAAACGGATCACCAGCCCAGGTTGGATGCATGAGACAAGTGCTCAGGGCTGGTGCACTGGGAAGACCCAGAGGGATGGGATGGGGAGGAAGACGGGAGGGGGGATCGGTATGGGAAACACATGTTAAGCCATGGCTGATTCATGTCAATGTGTGGCAAAAAACACTACAATATTGTAAAGTAATTAGCCTCTAGCTAATAAAAATAAACGAAAAATTAAAACAAGTAATACCTGTATGAGAAGTCCAAAACATTCTATGATTAAATTGTACTTCAATTTGTTCACTTTAAAAAAAAAATCAATTGAAGGATAATTGCTTTACGGAATTTTGTGGTTTTCTGTCATGCATCAACAACAATCAGCCATAGGTACACCCATGTCCCCTCCCTCCCATTTTCCTCCTCATCCCACCCTTCAGTCTGTCACAGAGCACTTGTTTGAGTTGCCTGAGTCATAGAGCAAATCCCCATTGGCTATGTATCTCACATGTGGTCTTGTAAATTTCTATGGTCCTCTCTCCATGCATCTTACCTTCTCCTTCCTCTCCTCCCAACGTGTCCTTATTGGCTTTGCTTAGCCTGCATTCTTGCATCACATCTCCGTGATGGGTAGGTGTGTATGCATCAGGGTGGAGTGGTTTTAAGAAGTTGTCTTGTGCCTGAGCCGCATGTTCCCTTATGGAGCTGCTCTAATACCTGCTGTGAAGTTTACATGACCCATGGGGTTGCAGTTGGGGGAGTTGCTTCTGGATAGGAGTCCAAGCGACTATGAGAGAAACAGATTTCTGAGGAACAATGCAAGCTGCCCTCAGTGTGCAGTAAAGCTTCTGGTAAGCCCACTGACCCTGAGCCTTTTCTCATTACTCTCAGGCTGATGTTGAGCATGTCAGAGGTTGAGGTCTTCTCAGTGTCTATTCAGAACAACGCTAAGGACTTTCCACATTGAGTAACCTTCAACCTTCTAGGCTCCCTTAACCCCCTGAAAACTCTTTACAGCCAGGCCCACAGTTCTGGAATGAGGAGCCCTGGGACAAGGCTGTGGATGAATGTGTTAACCAGGCTTCACCCAACCATGCATGTAACTGCTGCAGCTGGTTTGCTGACAGGATCACTTGTCTTTTCTCCAAGAGGAAAGGTTTTGTCACAGAAGCTATTTCTCTGTCTGATCTTTTGTGAATCTTTTTCTATCAGTGTATTAATCCTAAGAAGTATTGCTGGCTTAAAAGATTTATGTGAGTCGGCCAGGGGTCCACCACCATAGTGTTTAATCACCTTCATTGCCACGTGATCTTGAGCTCACAGCTGAAGGGCCAGAACCACAGGTTTAAAGGGCCATGGGTGTTTCACTCCACACATCCCTGCTGACTTATTTACCTTCTGCTCATTGACTGGTAAAAAGGAAATAGTAAAGGTTTGTATTACTCTATTATTTTTCATCTAATTATTTAGAAAAGCCTCCCCTGTGAATTGATTAAGGTGTTACACTGAGGGAAGATTTCAGATGGACTCTGGGTCAATCTAGAAACTCATGTAAATCCACCCATTACATCTAAATGTACTTCCTTTGAACCAGGTCACTCTGTAAATGTGATGGCCTTAATCCTGTCTTTTGTTTAAACACATTTTTCAAGATAATTTCTCCTAGCAACCTGTTGGGGTATTAGTTTGCCCTTGATGCACACGGAGTTAGCTTTGAACTATGTAAAGCACAAAATCGCTTGTTTGGTTTCCCAAAATTCATTTCCTAAAATTTAATAATATTTCCCAGTTTTTCTTTTGTTTGAATAACAGCAAAGGAGTTTGCTGGATTGAAGATTCGACATTATCTTACCCTAGACAAAGGCACTGAGCACCAACACTGTGTGGGGCTGCATGTTAAAGGGAGGGTCCCTGTCGACATTATCTTACCCTAGACAAAGGCACTGAGCACCAACACTGTGTGGGGCTGCATGTTAAAGGGAGGGTCCCTGCCCGAATCCTCTCTCATCTTCTGTTCCCATCTGGTTGGGTTTTCCTTCCAGAAGCTCATCTATTGTTTGCTTCTCCACTCCCACTTAGACTGTTTAATAGCCTCAAGGTGTCATCACCTCAACTGGGGGTCCCTGTGGTTACCTCCAAGTCTGCCTCCTTGATCTTAATTCTAGATATACCAGGCAAATCTGCCTCCTTTTTCTCTGCTAATTATCCCCAAACATGCTTCCACTGTGTCCGTCCCCAACTAAGAAACATACTGTGCTCCCTATGGATTACCATACACCTTCCAGTTTTCTCTGCTGGACTTTTGAGGCCCACCATAATCTAGCCTGTCCCACACAGCACAGCATGCCCTCATTCTCCATTACTCAATGCCTTTGCTTTTCCCTCTTACCATGAGCAAGTCAGGACCTTTTCCAGGACCAGTGGATATGGGTGTCCAGCTTGTGTACTGCCCCCGGCCCTGGGCATCATGCAAAGCTGGTCATTTCTACTTCCGTGATCTTCTTTCTTCCTACTGCTTGCCTGTCGGAATTCTTCTCATCCTTCAAAACATCCCTTGGCCACAGTGTCTTCCTTAGTTGTGCCAAGTTTCATTTGTCTCCTGTTTCTTTGAAGTTTTACATGTCTGATAAGCTTTCCTCCCCAAAACAGTTCCTAATAAGAAAATGTCCCTGCTATGGAGGGCATGTTGTTGTTGTTGTTATTTAGTTTCTAAGTTGTGTCCAGCTCTTTTGTGACCCCGTGGACTGTAGCCCGTCAGGCTCCTCTGTCCGTGGAATTTCCCAGGCAAAAGTACTGGAGTGGGTTGCCATTTCCTTCTCCAGGAGATCTTCCTGACCAGGGAGGAACCCATGGCTGCAGCATCTCCTGCACTGCAGGCTGATTCCCCGAGGGCATGTACCCTCACTTATCTTCCCATCCCAACAACAGAACACAGTAGGGCTTAGTGACTATTGAATAGTTTTTGCTCTTTTCAAATGTGATTATTTTAACTATCCCAACTTCTTTCTGAGTTCCTGGAGAGAGTGAATGCTACCATCCACATCTGTACTCACACTGTGCTGAGCACAGGATTGGGGTTCTATAAATATTGGCTCTTTGATTCCTCAGCATGATCTATAATTAAGACAGAAAGAAGGAAGAACATCAAAGGTTGATATGCTTCTTAAGGCAAAATCAGCATCATTCTTAGTCTGAGCCCAGAGATATGTAATGTGAGCTAAAGGTGTGTGATCTTCAAGTAATAAGGCCTGTTCCAGGAAGTTGTCCACATTGCCCAGAGAGAAGAAAGACTTAATTATTTTTTCACCACCAACAACATAGTTGATTTCAAGCAAGGCAGCTTCAATTATTTAGAATACAGAGTAGTTATTCAGGGTTGTTAATAGGCAAACTAAAAGACAGAAACACTAGAAAAGCAACATCTCTGCCCTCTTGTTAGTGAAATTTTATGAGGACTACCTGTTGTCATGGCAGAAAATTATTCTAAATACATACCCAACAGTAACTATGAAGAGTCATAAATTCTCTAGTAAATGCTCCAGAAAACAGGCACAAAATTCTGTCATCCCATCTGTCTTTTTCTTCTTACAGAGGATCTGTGCTGCCTTTGAAAGAAAAATGCAAAATTGAAGCAGAAAGTAAAGCAGCCTCCTGCAAATGCCTTCTTTGCTGTCTCCCCCTCTAGCATTTTCCCTCTCATACCTGGTCCTGTGAAGGCTGTCACTTCTTTGTGGTGTTTTTAGGCTGTAAGCATCAATAGAAATACCGGGTTTCCACTTGTTTTTCCCCTTCCCAGACTGCCTTCAGTCCTTCCCCAAACCACTTGGCCAGCAGATACCAGTCTACCTGATGACCACCAGTGTGGATTCTTCATTTTCAGGTTTATATCTTGTGGTAGTGGTGCTGGGTGCTGGAGGGAGACCCATTTGTATTAGATATGGGTCCAATTATGAAGAAGCAACCGTTTACCTTGTGGTGGACATCATAATTAATGCTGCAAGTGTAAATGGGGCAGCTTGCATCTGTCTTCATCTGTGGTCTGTATATACACACTCACATTGAGAAAGTTAGGCTCAACCCAAGTGCCACGGGTCTTAGAAATTTTGTGATTAGGGTAGGGGCACAGCAACCCGCTCCAGTATTCTTGCCTGGAGAATCCCGTGGACCGAGGGGCCAGGCGGGCTACAGTCCATAGGGTCACACAGAGTCAGACAGGACTAAAACAACTTGGCAGACACACACACACACCTATTTTGAAGATCTGATGACACCTATGTCTCTTTCATCAGAGAAGTATGCAGGCATTTTTCGTATGATTTCAGGAAGTTCCCAGCCCTTTTTGAATCTCTGTAGCTCAGATTGAAGAGTAATAAAGATATCCTCTCACAAGCCTGTGCTCCTGACTGTGCCTTCATTGTTCTTTAGAGGTACTTTACACTTACTCTCTCCTGTTTTCTCCGCAGGGATCTAATGAGGCAGGTTGTTCCTCATTATGCAGATGAAAGGACGGAGGCCAAAGAGGCAGCTCATTCAGCTTCCGACAGCGCTTCCAAGTCTTTCCTATGATTTCATGGACTCTTGAGTTCCTTCTCTTCTGATGTCTACACCATAAACAGAGGTCTAAAAAGTATCTTGTCCATACAGTTTGAGAAGAACTATTAAGACTTCACAAACATTAAGGCCTGTTGATCCTCTGAGTCTCCCTTGAAAATAAATAGGACGTTCCATTGTTACCATTGTGAATGGTATCTGCGAACCTATATTTCAAATTGACATATTTGAAAAGTGAAACAGTATCAATTTTGATCTGAAATCGTAAGAGTACAGTTGCCTGTAATGCCCACCATGCAGAGAACAACACTGTAAGTGTGGGGGAATTGTCATGGTATTTAGAAGGAATGATAGCAGCCAAAGAGGAGCCAAGGATAACAAATATGCATGTAACTCCGTGGACCTTAACCAAAAACTGGCTCATCCTGAATCAAGTGGAGGGCGGAGTCAGGTTCTTTAAGCCTTGACAATGCAGGTTTTGACGTTTCGTCAGGAATAAACAGGAACTTTATGACTAACAGCTTTTCGTACTTCTAAATCACTAGACATAAAAGAATTCCTGCAGATAAAGATGTCGTTAGCAGCTCTGCTAATAGCAGTTATACATTCTTACTCCTGCAAGTGTCTCCTCCTCAAGTTCTCTTTTTCCCTCCTAAGAGACCAGGTAAGAGGGAGAGAACCAGATGAGTGTCACATTGAAATTCTCTAAGAAAGTTCTTCATTGCTGCTCTTATCAACATTACTTCCATTTTTAAGTAAATGTATTTACAAATAAAGATTGATATGTCATAGTGTTTTTCTCTTTATTATGTCTTGACTTCAGACTTTAGGAAAACTAATTGGAGGATTGCCCAGAAGACATTCACAAAGTTTGCAGCCTTGTAAAAATGTGTGCAAATTTCATGTTACTATCCAATCAGACACACACTTGCATGTGTGTATGTGTGGAGGTAATTTTTTCCCTTCCCTTATTCTTTTGACTGCATGACTTGCAGTCAGCCTAAGTTTTAACAGTCTTAGTTCCCTAACGAGGGATCAAACCTGGGCACTTGGCAGTGAAAGCATGGTGTCCTGGTTAGGACTTCAGGGAGTTACCTGGAGATAATTTTGATTAAGCAGTCATTGTGGAATTTTTTAAGTTAGATCAGTTTTAAACATAAAATAGATGAAATTTATTAATGACAACTATATATGTATATACGTGTGATATACAACTGTTTGCTTGGTGTTTTCATAGGCATTATTTACTTTAGCCTTCATAACCACCCCACAGACCAGGTTTTATTATTCCCTGTTTTATGGATGAGAAAACAGGCTCAAAGACCTGAAGTGCTTGTTGAAGGTCACAAAGCTAATAAATCAATAAATGTGGGGCATGGCCTGGGTTTTTGATTCCACGTTCAATGTTTGTTCTCCTCCCCCACAGCTGTATTCAGAGTAGAGTATCAGGAAGTTATGTTTCAGTGGTTGGCGGTAAAATAGGTGCATCAGGAATAATCTGTCTATTAAAGATTTGGGGTTTGTCTAGAGAGGGGATTATGTGGGGAGAGTTGGTGAAAATCACGTGTAGACCACTCTGAAGCGCTTTCTTTTATATGTCTAACATCTGACCTCTCCCTGTTTCCACCAACCCCACTCATACAAACTTGCATTCTTTCATAGTTAGGTAAATGCCAGAGTTACCTTCCTGGTATCCCACTTTCCTTCACTGCAAATAGTCAATAAAACTTTCTTAACATTGGTGTTTACATAAACTTTAGGTTTAATGATGTCATTCTCCTAAGTAAAAATCAGATCTAATATCCCCAGTTGTTTTGTTTGACCTGTGCAAAGTTAGTATTCAATTTGCTTTTTTTTTTTTAACTTTCAACATTGCAAAATCAGGAGATCCAAATTAAGCTCCTTTTGAAAAACTAGGTCCTCATGTGCAGAAAAAGCAGATTCTTTGACTAATAAGTTCTAGATACTGAACAAAAAGGAAAAGACTTTCAGGCTCTTCTGGGATTTAATGGACAATAGGGAAAATGGATAATTAACATAGATAGACTGATGGATGGCAACATTGGAGGGCTAGAAAGCAGACAGGGCAGGGGGCAGATGGGAAGGGCTGCAATTTCAAATCACACGGTCATGGATGACCCTTCACTGAAATGGAGACATTTCAGTTAAAAAACTTAAGGTGTAGAGGAAGGGTAACATGAAATTCTAGACCTCCGCTTTCCAGTAGAGTAGCCCACAACCATATGTGGCTATCTTAATTTGTATTAATTAAAATTAAATAGTATATAAACTTCAGTTTTTCAGGCACAGTAGCCACATTTCCCGTGCTCAAAAGTCGCCTATGACTAGCGGCTACAAAGCAGATAAAGAACATTGCCATTACAGACAGTTGTACTGGACAGCATTTCTGAGGTGGGGTATATCACAAAGATGGGACAGCAAGTGCAAAGGTCCTGGGGTGGGTGGGACATTAACTGATATGAGCTAGACAGTGGCACTGCTCTTCTGCTCACACATTCCTTCTATGCCATACTGTCTGTCTTACGCCATAGCTATATGGCTGCTGTCATTTAGCACCTATCCCAAGCCAATTTTCCAAAGACCTTTGTTGATATTAAGTTTTAGACTTGGTCGATGCTATAGAATCTGTGGGGTCAAGTCCCAAACTCCCTGGTCTTGTATTGAGAAACTCTGTGAAAGAGCATGAAGTCCAAGGATCTGGACCAGGAGTCAGAACATGTGTGTTCTGTTTTAGAGCAGAGTAGGTCCATGGTGTGATTCAAAGGGTGTTCTCAGGGCTGACATGGCATAAGCATCCATTCCTCAGAGAGACTGTTGGTCACAAGTGTCCTGGAGTGCCTTTACTGGACCGGGACCAGAAGTCTAGTGGACCTTTAGTTGGTATTTCAGGAGGAAATCTGGAGTATGGAGTATGACATTGATTTTTTTTTTTTTTTTAAGTTGCTAAGTCATGTTCGACTCTTGTGACCCCATGGACCGTAGCTTGCCAGGCTCCTTTGTCCATGGGATTCTCCAGGCAAGAATACTGGAGTGGGTTGCCATTTCCTTCTCCAGGGGATCTTCCTGACTCAGGAATTGAACCCATGTCTCCTGCATTGCAGGCAGATTCTTTACCGACTAAGCTACGAGGGAAGCCCATGACATTGGGGCTCAAGGCAATGCCTAATGACCAGTGGGAGCAGAAGTACTGGAACATTATATAAGCCAGTACACTCTTACATGGTCCATACAAGTGGAATTTCAGCCTTGAATAAATATGTGTAATAGGTATTTGGAAACTGCAATGTCTGATAGGGTTTACTGGAGGGTCCTTTCCAGTAAACACACACAGCTTTCAATGACAGGATATAAGGTGTCCAATATGTCACCAGCATCTATTCTGATATTTTCTCCTCCTCCTCCATCACAAGATCCCCCTCTCCTATCAATAGGACCCATTCAGGGCCAAATAGGTTCTGTGTCCTACCACCCTGACATTTTTCTCATGTTTTTCCTTCTTACTTGAAGGACCAGCATCCTCTTTTCTGCGCGATTGAAACTTCTGCACTCAGCTTGAGAGCACAATTCTAACTCCCTTCATCGACTTTTCTTTGCCCATCTCAGGTCAAAAGCATTTCCCTCCTCCTGTGAGCTGCAGTGCTCATTATTCACACTCATTTGGCAATTATCAAGACTACAACACAATATCTTTGTTTTTTTTTTTTATATGTGTATCTAGTCCTGGGTCAGGTCTTACGTTTGTGCAATCTCTGGGAGATAGTGAAGGACAGGGAAGCCTGGCAGGCTGCAGTCCGTGGGGTCACAGAGTCAGGCACGACTCAGCAACTGAACAGCAACAACAAGTCTTAAGATTGTTGAAGGCAGAGGTCACAGGTCATTCTTCTTTTTTCCTTGCATGGCCATATTTCCGTTTATATTTGCCAAGCTTCTGCCATATGAGGGCTGAGTGTACAGTGGTAAACCAACATAAAGGGCCCTGATCCCTTGTCATCCTTGGTTGTCAACTTTATTTTTTCTAATGTGAGTAAGCTTATTCAGCTCATGCCAAGTCTTGGGCAAAGATAGGAGCCCTGTGTTCTACTGATAAGGAGTAAAAGCAGTGGCTGCCCCTTGCTGAAGACAGATAGATCTGGAGGGTGAAGGTTAAGTCCCTGTTGGAAGAGTCTCTCTGCTAGGGCTCCACTATTCCTGCCTCCTGGAATGGTGTGAACAATGATTCACACCATAGTAGGCCTTTACACTTTACCAAGCACATTCATCACATGTTTCAGGCTTTCAGGAGAGGTCAGCTTCCCACTTGTTCACACAGAATCATCTCCAGGTCACCAGACTTGCATCTACTTTCCTCAGCACCTATCATAATGAACAAAAGTTTTAGACTTTAATGATGAATGCCCTCTCTTTGGAGAGGACAGCATGGGGGCAATTCTAGTTCAGCGTGTTTGACTTGTAGCAGGCTACAGAGCCTATTTTGAAGTTCTTCGGCGAAAACCATTTCTGGGAACAGTGATTATGGTTTGGGGTAAGGCTTTGAAGGGAAAAAAAAAAAAAAAAACAACCACCTTGCGCGCCCAGGCTGAGTGGTGGTGTTCCCCACTTCCTAGCTCACTTGGTCGAAGTTCAGGTTGAGCCCAGCATAGAGGAAAACGGGGTGAAGCGGGGCTTTTCAGCCTAAAGGGAGTAGGGGGATGGGCAGGCAGTGTGGTGGTTTTGGTGGTGGATTCTGGGAATCCCTCACCTGTGGAAGAGGTTCAGGGAGCGGCTTAGGGGCCCAGTCCTCAGGCAGAGGTGTGTAGCAGGGAGGGTAGGGCGCGGCGAGGTGAGGTGAGGTGGGGCGAGGCGGGGCGGGGCAGGAGTGGGGCTAGGCGCACCTGGGCGTGGCCGGGCAAGGCGAGACGGGGCCTGGAGAGGCGGGGCCAGGCAAACCTGGGCGGAGAAGGGCGAGGCAGGGAGGCACGCGGGGCTGAGCTCCGCGGGGGCCTCAGCGCGAGCTAATGGGCAGCGTTTGGCAGTGAGCCCCATGGCCGAGCCGCGGTTGCACTCTCTTGTCTAACGAAGGTCTAGAAGCCGCGTGGAGGTGAGCGCGGGGAAGAGCCGCAGGCGCCATAGCCGCCGTCAGGGCATGAGGACGGCCGTGGGCTGCGTCAAGATGCAGCTGCCGTGAGAGAGCCGGGTCCTGGCCGCGGTGGCGGCTGTGATGGCGGCGGACGGCGCCCTGCGCCACAGCCCCAGCGAGCGCGAGCACGGTTTCCAGCAGCTGCTGGTGCCTCTGCGACCAGGGCTGCGGGACCTGCCAGCGCTGCTGCGGAGCGGGCTCACCCTGCGGTGGAAGCGTGACGTCGCTGTGGGCCCGGTGAGTGGCCGGGTCCTGCGCAGCCAGAGTGGGCGTGGGTGGCGCGCGCGTGGAGCCCACGCCCACCCTCAGGGCGGCCAAGGAGGGCATCTGGAAGTTGGGAAGGTGCCGGCGGTGGAGCCTTTGTGCTGGCCTAGGCAGAAGAGGGGCCCGGGAAGACAGGGTCGCGGGTGACCCCCGCGGAGCGGCGTTTTCCCTTTACCCTAGATACACCTGACTTATCCCCAGAGCACCTGGATTCTAGCTGCGGGACCCTGAGCATCGCCTGAAGAAGGGCAGTTTGCCTCTCCCCAGAGCGGGAGCTCAGGTGTCCGATGCCAAACAGCCGGCCCTGTCACGACGACGAGCTCAAGGCCCCACACGCGGGACCTCAGTTAGCAGGAAGCAGGAGACATGTGCACTGCTGTTGGACGCCTCCTTGCAGCTTTGGGCACCAACACTGGCTCTGGCCTTCTCCACGGCCAAGGGACAGACGCCGGAGTTGGAAGTTCTGCGGGGAGCTCTAGCTCCTGTGCTCCCCAGTCACCAGCACTTACTTCTCGTCGTCACCCCCAGAATCTTCAATATTGCCTTCCTGCTTGGTGTGTTCGGCAGGATTTCTGGTGGAGGAGTGTCCCTTGTTGGGTTCTAAGTACATCTAATGGGCCGAGAAGGTCAGACATGTTTTGTGGTGAAGAACAGTGGGACGGCCTGGGATCTCTCATAAGTCACTCCGAAGGCCCTGCTGACTTGTCGGGTCTCCCTGTTCTCCAGGGCCTTGGGCACCTTTGAGGGTTTTTACTCAGCTTTTAAAAATCTGGCATCATTTAGGACACTTTACCGAGAAGGTACCACAAGGTAGATATTTTGGTCTGTAATTTAAAAAAGAAGTCTTCGTTGTCTGCTTAAAAGATCTTGCTTGGGGACTTTCAGCTCTAGAAAGATATGTTTGTGAAACTCGAGAGTCAGGGAGAAATATTGGGTTTGGTATGGCTTCCTTTGGGCAGGAAAGGGTCTGAACTGACCATTGTGTCTTTGGCCATTCTAGGCCATGTTCCTCGTTCCCTGAGAATTCTTCCCACGTAGAGATGACTGTCCATGCTCTACCTCAGAAGGATGTTTTGAGGATTAGCTGAGCAGGAATAGGACATCTTTAGGTCAAATGACCAGGGAAGTTTAGGAATTACCTGCAAATGACCTTAACGTGTGTAGTACAGGGTTGCCTGCACAGAAAGGGAGGAAATGTGTCCCCAGAATTGTGATAGGTAAATAAACACAAAAATCAGAGTTAGAGACTTTTCAAGAGTCTATGGGGAAAGTAGGTCAAATTGTATTCTTGGTATCCTTGACAGTTACTTTTTCACTGCACAGAATACTGACACCATGAGGGCAGCCAGGCAGTCTGTGATGAAGGATTGCCCAGGGTTTCCGTGTAAATAGATCTGGAGTGTTCATCTGCGTAGAGGCTTGTGTTTCCCCCTGCCCGGGATGATGTTGTGGTGTACCTTGCCAAAATACATATTTACTCTAATAAATTATTCTGAATGCACTTACATCAAACAAGGTGTACTTTATCAGCCCTTGGGTTCTAATAATGCATTAACTCTCCTTGCAACATTCCAAACACATTACATAAGTGCATGTCCAGGTTTTTTTTTTTTTTAATTGGGGGAAGATTGTAAAAATTTCCAACATGGGAAACCCATAATTTTCAACTGTTTTCCCTCCTTTGGCTCTGGAACCACCTTTGTGATTGTGGAACCTTCCCATCAAAGGAGTTGGAAAGGGTTTGAGAGAAAGAGAAAAACAGGTGAAATATGTATTAGTTTGTTCAGGCTGCCATAACAAAATACTATAGACCTGGTGGCTTACATAACAGAAACGTATTTTCTCACAGTTTTGGAGGCTGAGAAGTGCAAGATCAAGGTGCCAGCATATTTAGTTTCTAGTGAGAACTCTCTTCCTGGCCAGTAGACAGCCACCTTCCCTCTATGTCCCCATGTGACCATTCCTTGTTGACTGTGAAGGAAAAGAGATCTCTATCTTTTTACTTCTTTTAAACTGAAATATAATTGACATTAACATGATGTTAGTTTCAGGTATGCCACATACTGATTGGTATTTGCATACACTGGACAAAGGATGACTCTAAGTCTAGTTACCATCTGTTCCCATACAAAATTATTACAGTTATTAGTTACCAAAATCCTTATTCTGTATATGACATCCTCATGGCTTATTTATTCTATAACTGGAGGCTTATATATCTTAATCTTGTTCACCTGTTTTGTACCAACCCCCATCACTAGTTTATTCTCTGTATCTTTGTCTACTTTGATTTTGTTTTGGTTTTTATATTCCACATGTAAGTTAGATCATTCATTATGTCTTTCTCCAACTTATTTCACTTAGCATAATACCCTCTAGATTGATCCATGTTGTCACCAATGGTAAGAATTCATTTTTTTTTAATTGCTGAGTAATCTTTCACTGTATGTATATAGGGTATCTTCTTCATTCATCCATCAGTGGACACTTCACTTAACTTCCATATCTTGGCTATTGTAAATAGCATGACAGTGAACATAGGGGTGCATGTATCTTTTCCAGTTAGGGCTTTTGTTTACTTTGAATAAATACCCACCTGTGAAAATCCTGGATCATATGGTAGTTCTATTTTTAATTTTTTAAGGGCTCTCCATACTGTTCACAATAGTGACTGTGCCAATTATAACCTTAACCAACAGTATGGGAGGATTCCCTTTTCTCTGTATCCTCACCAGCACTTGTTATTTGTTGTTTTGTTTTGTTTTTTTTTTTTTTTTTTGATGATAGTCAGTCTGACAGGTGTGAGGTGATATTTCATTGTGATTTTGAATTTGCCTTTCCCTGATGATTAGTGATATTGAGCATCTTTTCATATGCCTGTTGGCCATCAGCATGTCTTCTTTGAAAAAAAATGTCCCTTCAGGTCCTCTGTCCATTTTTTTTTAAATGGGGTTACTTTTGTTTTTGATGTTGAGTTGTGTGAGTTCTTTGCATATTTTATATTGAGTCTTTGTTGGGTATATCATGTGCAAATCATTTACATACTCCCATTCAGTAAGCTGCCTTTTCATTTTGTTGATGGATTCTTTCACTCTGAAAAAGCCTTTTAGGTTGATGCAGTCCCTTTTGTTTATTTTTTCTTTTGTTTCCCTTGCCTGAGAAGACAGATCCAAACAGCATTGCTAAGACTGATAGCAGAGTGTATTGCCTATGTTTTCTTCTAGGAGTTTTGTAGTTCCTGGTCTTACATTTAGCTCTTTAATCCATTTTGAGTTTATTTTTGTGTATGGTTTTAGAAAGTGTTCTAGTTTCATTCTTTTACAAGTGGTGGACCAGTTTTCCCAGCACCACTTGTTAAACAGGTTGTCTTTTCTCCATTGTATATTCTTGCCTCCTTTGTGAAAGATAAGGTGTCCATAGGTGCGTGGATTTATCTCTGGGCTTTCTATTTTGTTCCATTGATCTATGTTTCTGTCTTTGTGCTAGTACCATACGGTCTTGATGCTTGTAGCTTTGTAGTATAGCCTGAAGTCAGGCAGGTTGATTCCTCCAGTTCCATTCTTCTTTCTCAAGATTGCTTTGGCTATTCGAGGCTTTTGTATTTCCATACAAATTGTGAAATTATTTTTTCTAGGTCTGTGAAAAATACTGTTGGTAGCTTGATAGGGATTGCATTGAATCTATAGATTGCTTTGGGGTAGTATACTCATTTTCACTATATTCATTCTTCTGATCCATGAACACGGTGTATTTCTCCATCTATTTGTGTTCGCTTTGATTTCTTTCACCAGTGTTTTGTAGTTTTCTATATATAAGGTCTTTTGTTTCATTAGGTAAATACATTCCTAAGTATTTTATTCTTTTCGTTGCAATGGTGAAGGGAATTGTTTCCTTAATTTCTCTTTCTGTTTTCTCATTATTAGTGTATAGGAATGTATGGGATTCCTGTGTGTTGATTTTATATCGTGCAACTTTACTATATTTATTGATTAGCTTTAGTGATTTTCTGGTGGAGTCTTTACAGTTTTCTATGTAGAAGTCCATGCCATCTGCAAACAGTGAAAGTTTTACTTCTTCTTTTCCAATCTGGAATTCCTTTTATTTTTTTCTGCTCTGATTGCTGTGGCCAAAACTTCCAAAACTATGTTGAATAGTAGTGGTGAGAGTGGGCACCCTTGTCTTGTTCCTGACTTTAGGGGAAATGCTTTCAATTTTTCACCATTGAGGATAATGTTTGCTGTGGGTTTATCATATATGGCTTTTATTATGTTGAGGTATGTTCCTTCTATGCCTGCTTTCTGGAGGGTTTTTTATCATAAATGGATGTTGAATTTTGTCAAAGGCTTTCTCTGCATCTATTGAGATAATCATATGGTTTTTATCTTTCAATTTGTTAATGGTGTATCACATTGATTGATTTGTGAATACTGAAGAATCCTTGCATCCCTGGGATAAAGCCCACTTGGTGATGATGTATGACCTTTTTAATATGTTGTTGGATTCTCTTTGCTAGAATTTTGTTAAGGAATTTTGCATCTGTGTTCATCAGTGTTATTGGCCTGTAGTTTTCTTTTCTTTTTTTTTTGGCATCTTTGTCTGGTTTTGGCATTAGGGTGAGTTTGGAACTTTACCTTCCTCAGCAATTTTCTGGAAGAGTTTGAGTATGATGGGTGTTAACTCCTCTCTAAATTTTTGGTAGAATTCAGCTGTAAAGTTATCTGGACCTGGGCTTCTGTTTGTTGGAAGATGTCTGATTACAGTTTTGATTTCTGTGCTTGTGATGGGCCTGTTAAGATTTTCTATTTCTTTCTGGATCAGTTTTGGGAAGTTATACTTTTCTAAGAATTTGTCAATTTCTTCCAAGTTGTCCATTTTATTGGCATATAGTTGCTGATAGTAATCTCCTATGATACTTTGTATTTCTGTCTTGTCTGTTGTGATTTCTTAATTTCATTTCAAATTTTGTTGATTTGATTCTTCTCCCTTTTTTTCTTGATGAGTCTGGCTAATGGTTTGTCTATTTTATTTATCTTCTCAAAGAACCAGCTTTTAGCTTTGTTGATTTTGGCTATGGTCTCCTTTGTTTCTTTTGCATTTATTTCTGCCCTAATTTTTATGATTTCTTTCCTTCTACTAACCCTGGGGTGCTTCATTTCTTCTTTTTCTAGTTGCTTTAGGTGTAGAGTTAGGTTATTTATTTGATCTGTCTCCTGCTTCTTGAGGTAGGCTTGTATTGCTATGAACCTTCCCCTTAGCACTGCTTTTACTGAATCCCATAGGTTTTGGGTTGTTGTGTTTTCATTTTCATTCATTTCTATGCATATTTTGATTTATTTTTTTATTTTTTTCTGTGATTTGTTGGTTATTCAGAAGCGTGTTATTTAGCCTTCATATGTTTGTATTTTTAATAGTTTTTTTCCCCGTAGTTGACATCTAATCTTACTGCAGTGTGATCAGAAATGATGCTTGAGATGATTTCAAGTTTTTTGCATTTCCCAAGGCTAGATTTATGGCCCAGGATGTCATCTGTCCTGGAGATGATTCCGTGTGAATTTGGGAAAAATATGAAACTCATTGTTTTAGGGTGAAATGTCCTAGAGATATCAATTTCATCTAACTGGTCCATAGTATCATTTAAAGTTTGTGTTTCCTTGTTAATTTTCTGTTTAGTTATTAAACAGAAGTCTGAGTGGAGTATTAAAGTATCCCCTTATTATTGTGTTACTTTTAATTTCCCCTTTCATACTTGTAGCATTTGCCTTACATATTGCGGGGTTAGCATTATGTCTAACACAGGTGCTCCTGTGTTAGGTGTATATGTATTTATAATTGTTCTGTCTTCTTCTTGGATTGATCATTTGATCATTATGTAGTGTCCTTCTTTGTCTCTTTTCATGGCCTTTATTTCAAAGTCTATTTTATCTGATATGAGTATTGCTACTCCTGCTTTCTTTTGGTCTCCATTTGTGTGAAATATCTTTTTCCAGCCCTTCACTTTCAGTCTGTCCCTAGGTTTGAGGTGGGTCTCTTGTAGACAGCATATATAGGGGTCTTGTTTTGTATCCATTCAGCCAGTCTTTGTCTTTTCTGGTTGGGGCATTCAGCCCATTTACATTTAAGGTAATTATTGATAAGTATGATCCAATTGCCATTCACTTTGTTATTTTGGGTTCGAGTTTGTATACCTTTTCTGTGTTTCCTGTCTAGAGAAGATCCTTTAGCATTTGTTGGAGAGCTGGTTTGGTGGTACTGAATTCGCTGAGATTTTGCTTGTCTATAAAGCTTTTAATTTCTTCTTCCTATTTGAATCAGATCCTTGCTGGGTACAGTAATCTGGGTTGTAGGTTTTTCTCTTTCATCACTTTAAGTATGTCCTGCCATTCCCTTCTGGCTTGAAGAGTTTCTGTTGAAAGATCAGCTGTTATCCTTATGGGAATCCCCTTGTGTGTTATTTGTTGTTTTTCCCTTGCTGCTTTTAATATTTGTTCTTTGTGTTTGATCTTCATTAATTTGATTAATATGTGTCTTGGGGTGTTTCTCCTCGGGTTTATACTGTTTGGGACTCTCTGGGTTTCTTGGAATTGGGTGACTTATTTCCTTCCCCATTTTAGGTAAGTTTTCAACTATTATCTCCTCAAGTATTTTCTCATGGCCTTACTTTTTGTCTTCTTCTTCTGGGACTCCTATGATTCGAATGTTGGGGTGTTTACCGTTGTCCCAGACGTCTCTGAGGTTATCCTCATTTTCTTTTATTATTTTCTTTTCCTCTCTGTTTCGTATATTTCCAACATTCTGGAATTGTACCACTGGATTGCCATGTTTGCTGCTGAGTGAAAGAGAAAGCACAGAAATGGCATACTGGCACCAGACGTGACAACAGTGCTCCTGCTCGTATCTCGATGGCAATGGCTAGTCTCATGACCCTTCAAAACTACAAGTGGAAGGCAATGTAGCGTCCCCTATGTCTGGGATGGAGGAAAGGAAGACAAGATATGGACGAGCACTTGTAGTCTCTCTGATGCAGTGATTCATAGTAGGCGCTCAGTTAAGAGTGGCCATTATCATTTGTTATGACTAGCTTCTTCATTTCGTGGAAGAGTTTCTGAGAAAGACAGACTTGCCTTGATATCCTCCAGATATTGAAGTGCCTCTGATACGGCAGATGTTTTCAAACACAATGTCATGTTAATCTTAACACTATCATGTAAATGTCAGTCAGGTGGATTTGCACATCACCACATAGCACCATTCTGTACTTCCCTTTGCCATCCTGACGATAACACGGACTAACATCAGTCAGCTGAGAGCGGTCTCTTTCTCATGCAAGGCTGTCTTCTCCTGAGAGTCTTGGCTGCCTCCACACAACTGGACTTGCCTGAGCCCCTGCCCAGGTACCGTCAGGCACACTGACAACCATGACCTTCCCGTGGGTCAGGTACTGGACAACATGCCAGGGAAGGCTGGCTAATTATTTTTTTGTTCTTTTAAAACCTGAGCTATCAAGGAACTGTTTTTTCACCTCAGATGAGGATCCCACACTTTTGTTTTCAAAAGTTCAGCTTTGAAAACCTTGGCTCCACTTCTGTGGTCCATTCCTCATCTACCACGTAGGATGGAGGCTTTGGGTTTTGACCACCTAGTAAGCTCATTCATCTGGGCGTGTGTTCGGTGGCCAGTTTCAAAGAAGACACCCCATTAAAATATGGCTGCAAATGTTGAAGGGGTTTAAAAATCCCTCTCTTTAACTTCAGGTTTATATCCAAAGAACCAGCTGATTATGTGGCAAATCAGAGTACTCACACACTCAACAGGAAAACATTTGGAGAATGTGTTGAAGTTTCCCAGAAGGATTACCAGGTGTCTAAAGGTTACTATCCAAAGCAAAGGGACTGTAGGTATCAGAGGAGTTCCAGAGTGAGGGCTGGGACAGCGGGAGGACTTCTGCAGGGAGTCGGAAGCTCTGTGTAGGGAATGACATGAGATCCTCTTGTGCAGCCCTCAGAAGGGGCAGCAGCAAGGAGCTGGTCAGTCTGACAGGTGCAGTTGGGCAGGAAGCCCCATGGCAGCAGCAGAGACAGGGCACCTCCCTCATGTGGGAGGCGCTGGGACTGGACAGAGACCCTGGCCTCCGACAGAGTCAGTTCTTAGCAAACCATAGAGCAACCCCACCGTGCTTCTGATTCTCCTTGTCCCCATCCTTCCGCGGGCCTGGTTTTTGTCATCTCAGAGGCATCGTGTAGCACTGAGAAGAGGAAGGCCTAAGGAGTCAGAAGGTCGGGCCTTGGCCTGGGGTAGGCAGGAAGGGTAGGGGCTCCAAGGAAATTGAGACCAGGGCTCTGAGCCCACCCCGGCCCTCACTAGCACGTGATCCTGGGAAGATGCCCAAGCCCCGTGACCTCAGTTCTTCATCTGGGTGGCAAGCAGGTTTGAGGAGCCCCGTGTGTTGGGCTGCAAGATGCACCTGAGGGACGACGCAGAGCTTGCAGTGTCTGGCGGCTGTTGGCCCTGGGATGGCGGGGCAGGAATCTCTCAGGCTGTTGCCCCCAGAAACTCCCCCAGTCATTCCTCTTGGTTTTATTTTATTATCCTGTTCAACAGTGAATTCAGTCTCCTCGAGAGGCTTCTCATGTTTTGTTGTTTAGCTTTTGCTGTCAATATTGTGCTTTTCATTTGCTTCATTTTCTCTTCTCTAGTTTGCCAGGGTAGATTTTGGGAACAGAAGACAACAGTCTACCCTTCACACCATCTTGAGAGCTACAGGTAAAGCACTAAATCTATAAATAATTTAAGCAGACTTGACATCTTTATAACAGTTTGCCCCCATAAATGAATATGGTATACTTCATTGGAAGGACTGACGTTGAAGCTGAAACTCCAATACTTTGGTCACCTGATGCAAAGAAATATTCAGCTCTATTTGCTGCAGTGAAACAGAAATCTTCAAACATGGAAAACTATAAAAGGGATCATGGTGTAAATAGAGAATATATGGGGGTTTGTGTCCAACTTAGAGGGACCCTGAATATCAGAGGAAGGGGTGTGGACCTTATTTTACATGCTAAGTTGCTTCAGTCGTGTCAGACTCTTTGTGCGACCCTGTGGACTGTAGCCCTCCAGGCTCCTCTGTCCATGGGACTCTCCAGGCAAGAATACTGGAGTGGGTTGCCATTTCCTTCTCCAGGAGATCTTCCCAACCCAGGGATCAAACCTACATTTCTTATGTCTGGCATTGGCAGGCAGGTTTGTTTCCACTGGCGCCACCTGGGAAGCTTTTCTTTTATGGGTGGTAGAAAATTAAGCAGCAGAGTGACATGATGACACCTGGGCTCCTTTCATCCTCCTCAGTTCCTTTTGGGAGTGGGATTTGGATCTGTTTTCTTATATACTATCCTCACTGGGTATGAGGAAGGCTTAAATGTTCTCAGTTTGTGATGTACTTATGAATACCTCAAAAGAAGGGCACCATTTAAACTCCCATCTAAGAACAATCCTTTGCTCATTTTGAGATCAAGGTGTTTCAGTAAGACACACTTTCAGTTCACCTGTGTTCTCTTTATTCTTTCAGGTCAAACTCCATCCAGTGACTGCTTGGCATCATGGCCCCAAACCCAGGAAAGCATGAAGTTTTGATGAAGAGCTGAAAACACCACCTGAGCATCCTCATTGTGTATTATGGACTCTTGAACCTATGGTCATGTGCACCATTGCATTTCCATCTGAATTTTGGTCGTAGGCCTATTTTTGTGCTTAGGTATCTATCACCTTACTCTCTTGACCTCTCTGTTGCTAGAAGGGTGGATTTGCTAACCAAACACAGTCTCAGGTCCTTTTGACTTAAGCAAAAGTGAAACAGAATTACTAAACACTTGTGTCATACACTCACTTTTCTGTAATAGTGACAGGAAGACCAGGCCTGGAATTTGGACTGTGCAGGCACTTGTTTCTTGTGTACTGACATTTAACACATACACTATCAGGGAAGGGCCAGAATGTTTATCCTGTTACAAGAGTCAAAGGTCTCTGTGTCTTGAATGTGCCAGAGGATACTTTAGGAAAGGACTGGGTTTTATACTTCTGGAAGTCATCAGAATATTGTACTCCTCCAAACCTAAATCACCTTCTTACTGTCCCTGGTTAGTCATCTCCTCTTAAATGCCTCTTTGGTTCTCCCAGCAGTTGGAGGACATGGGCTCAGCTCGTCATTGTATGAGGAGCTATTTCTTGCCATTATTTTGTTCTTTAACAGCAGTGATCAGATTTTCATGATAAATGGGATATTTTAAAGCTACCCATGGGCTAAAATGGTTCTGTCTCTGTTGGCTGTGTAAGTGTCAGGCACCTCTCCACAGATGTTGGCAGAGGTGTACTTGTGTCACTGCTCCTGTTTGTGTTTGTGGTCGTGTTGACATTTTACATGTATTGGGGGCCAAATAAGATTGATCCAACCAGATTGCAGGAGCCGTGAGTAAGACATTATTTAGCGAACACTTTCTGATCTCCCACCGAGTGCCAAGGCCCATGGTGGACACCAGGACCACAGAGCGTGACCAGTAACTCTGACACAGAGGAGTTCACAATCTTGATAGTTTAGTTGGTGCAAACTTTTGACTGTTTTTCAGAGTTCTGATAAAGTTGGTTCTGACAATTTCTGCTTGAGTTTTTGATGTTTCTGAGGTTCTAAAGATTTTGTTTTTAGAAAATTTAAAAATATGATATCCATTCTCTAATAGTTGTAGTACTATACAGGTTATTCATTTCATCAGGGGTGAGTTGGGTACTTTCTGGATTTTGAGAAATTGTACAATTCCATTTAAGTTCTTAAATTTATGTACTGTACATAGGTTTGTTCTTAGTGTTTCCTTTTTATCCTTCCAACATGTTTAGTGTAGGGCTTGTAGAATTATAATGATAGTATTTCATTTCTGACATTAGTAATTTGTCTTCTCTTTTATGATTTTGTTTATCTGGCATTTTGTCAATTTTGTTGATATTTTCAATGAACCAGTTTTTTCCCATAATTTTTTTTTCCTAATTTTTGATTTCAATTTTTTTTCCTCTTCTGTTTTTGGTTTGTTTCTTTGCAGATTGTTTTGGGTAGAGTTTTCTCTTGTTTTTCTACGTTAAGTTGGAAGCATAGATTATGGCTTGAGGTCTTTCTTCTTTCTTAATCTAAACATGAAATGCTATAATTTTCCCTCTTAACACTGATTCAGCTGCATCCCATAAATTATAATACATTGCACCTTCATTTCAATTCATTCCAGTGCAGTTTATACTTCCTCAAGCATCTCTCTTTGAAGTACGGATGGTTGTTTAATTTGCAAGTGTTTTGAGATTTTTCTTTTCCTTCCATATTGTTTGATTTCTAGTTTGATTCTTTTCTTGTCAGAGAACATACTCTGCATCATTTAACTGCATCATTTAAATTTGCTTTGATGATATAGGATGCTATCTTGGTGAATGTTTCCCATGTGCTTGAAATAAATGTGCATTTTGGTATGGTTGATGCAGTGATATTTAGATCCATAGTGTTTGTGAATCACACAGGTCCCTGCCTGCCCCTTGGGAAATGGTTCAGATCTCCATGCTTTTGGTATTTGCCTGGTGAGATTCCTGCCTGCACAGCTCAGGTCGAACTCAGGAGTTCCTACAACTTTCTGGAATCCCTTTCTCATATTTGCTCTTCTCCACTACCTGCCTTCACTCTTTGGCTACCAGAAGACTCTCCTTCTGGTCCTGTCACTCAGAGTGGTGGGTATTTAGTTTCCTCACTCTGTTGTGTACTTCCCTTGAATAGATTCGCCTAGATGACCAAGTGGTGAGATAATACAAAAATAGCACAAAAGTCACTTCTCACAAAAGTTTTTCTTTACAGAGAGAAATACCGACCTCCCTCAGAGTTTTAGGTGTCTGCCATGTTGTTATTGAGTCTTCCATCACAGGGTTACAGATCTGGGCCTGGGGCTTTTGTTCTACCCATGTTATATATACCTCAGTATATTCATTCTATTATGCTTTATGCCAGGGATCAGCAAATTTTCATGGGAAATGGCTCAATTGAAAATATTTTTGATTTTGTAGGCCATATTTTCTCTGACATAGATAGGTTTTGTATTTTATTTTTGTATTATATTCATAGTAATTTTGTGCTTAATGTATTCATGTTTTATGTTTATAATTAATTTAGTTACTTAGTTGATAGATTTACTTAATATTAAGATTTATTTAATATTTATAATATTATAATAGTAATTAGCTTATATTATATTTTTATATTTATTCTTTACCTCGTGTTCATTTTTTGTTAGAGGGTCATTTCACATTAAGCTTCCCACAGTCCATGTAGCTGTCAGAGTTCCTTAAACTTGTCTTTGCAGTGACAGTTTCTCAGACTTTCCTTTTGTTTGTTTGTTTGTTTGTTTTTTTCTTTTTTTGATGACATTGACAGTTTTGAGGTGTACTGAGAATACAGGTGTATTTGAGGTGTACTAAGAATATTGTAGGGACTTCCCTCATGATCCAGTGGTTAGGACTCTGTGCTTCCACTGCAGGGGGCACAGGTTTGATCCCTGGTCAGGGAACTAATATCCTGTATGCTGAGTGGGCAAAAAAATGTAAAACATCAAACTAGGTTTTGGCAACCACAAGTCCTTCTTTATCCCTCACCACCTTATGCTTGAGCTCCACACAATGCAGGACATTCTGGCTGTCCACTGAGTTAAGGGTGTGGTGCACAGAGATTTGAGTATCATGGTTTTTTCCTCACCTTAAAGGACAATTACATGGACTCCTCAAGAAAGCGGTGGAGTTCTAGGAAATAAATTACATCCAGTCTCAGTTCAACACAGCTTCTGCAGACATTGGAGTTTACTCATCACAGGAGCAACTGCTAACAGTCAGTGGGAGCCATGGAGTTACCATGTTACAGATCATTTCTCCAGTTCCCAGAGGGGGAAAAGGGTGTCCTCAAGATCTCACCCTGGAGAGCCAGCTCTCTGTGTAGCCCCTCCAACCTGGCAGGGATTGGCAAAAAGAATTTTGTGGAAGAAGAGTGGGAAAGACCTGGATACAGTTGGAGCAGGGATAGAGTGGCCCTGGTCCTGGCCTCTTTAAAATTAACTTTGGGTTCAACCCTAGAGCTGAGGAAATGGCCTGGGATGCCCACGGTCAGGGCAATGTGACCTAGAACAAAGGTTCCTCTACATCAAGAAGGAAAGTCTCTGTTTATTATCTCTACAGATATTGCAACATAGATGCTCATCTCTTTGGGAGTGATTCTGGCCCCTGACCCCTGGGTGGGGAGGACTTGGCTCTAATCCAGGGCAGGTGGGTCTCTCTCTGAAACTCTTCATTCAGATAACTGGAACCAAGAGTAGTTCATCATTTTTTGAAGGATTAATCAAGTGTATTTCAAGGTCACTTCAAAGACAGTTCAATTCATGAAAATATGCAAGACCCATTGGACTTGAAGGCCATAGACCACGTGCAAAATTCAGAATAGGACTCAGAGAGCAGAGCACTGTGGAGATACTGTTAGACAGCCTCCACCTATGTCTGCTGCTCTGTTGCATCTTGCTCTGTCACGTGGTGTTTACTAAACTCGACTCTGTGGTGGTAATTGTCAAAGCTGGGAAGTGGACTCACATTGTTCTCTGTTTACATGTGAGGAGAGAGGTGACGCTTTCTGAGTAATCAATCTTTGAACCAGGAAAACAATTCTTAACCTGCAAGTGTCCTCTAGTTCCATTAGGTAATCCTGCTGTTCAGTCAGGAAAGGTAAGGGAATTTGAAATCTAAAAAGTCTAACAATGTATGGGTGCCATCTTTAAAAGATTAATACAAGCAGAAAAGGATTCTGATCTACAGATTGGTTTCCAGAGTGTCATGTGAGATGCTGTACTGGAGCCAGAAGCGACAGCATCTCATAAGGGACGTTTAAAATTTTGCTCACACTGAGAACTGTTTCTTGATGAAATCTGAAAGCATCACATGGGTGAATGACACCAACATTGCAGTTAGGTTTAATCCACTAGAAGAGAATCCTCGCTCGCAAGGGGGGATAGAGTTCAAGCAAAAATCTTGACATGTTGATATGATATATTTATAAATGGTGAAATGATTACTGACATAGTATTAGCTACCATCTCCATCCTGTCACATTTCTTTTTTGTGTTGAGAATGTAGAAATTCTACTCTCTTAGCAACAGTCAAGAATTTGACAAAGACTTGTGAGCTATAATCATCCTGCTGTTCACTGGATCCCAAAACTTCTTACTATTGTAAGTGGGGGCTGGTACCCTGTGAACAATCTCTCCCTATTTCCGCATCCCCTAACCCTTGGTAAGCACCACTCTCTTCTCTGTTTCTCTGCTTGTCCTTTTTACTTTTTAAATTTATTTTTATTTATTTAGTTGGTTTTGGCATTGCTGCTTAGCATATGGGATCTTAGTTCCCCACCCAGGGATCAAATCCATGTTCCATACTTTGGAAGTGTGGATTCGTAGCCACTGGACTGCCAGGGAAGTCCCGGTTTGTCCTTTTTAGAATCCACGTGTAAGTGATAACAAACTGTATGTATCTTTTTCTGTCTCACTTATTTTACTTAACATAATGCCCTCAAGCTCCTTTGAAGTTGTTGCGAATGGCAGGATTCCATTCTCTCACATGGCTGTACACTGATTATGTCGCAACTTCTTTATCCATTAATCCACTGATGGGCACTTAGGTTGTATCCATATTTCGCCTATTGTGAACAGTGCTGCAGTAATTGTAGGAATGCAGATATATTCTATTTTCATTTCCTTTTGAATATACACACAGAAGTGGAATTGCTGGATCATATGGTAGCGTCCTTGATTGTGTTCTTTGACGCACAGACTTTTTCTTTCCTTTGATGAGGTCCGATTTATCTGCTTTCTTTTTTTTTTCTTTTTTGCCCTTGGTTTGGTGTCATATCCACGAAATCATTACCATCTAAAATATTTCTAGATATATAAATAAACACAGGATAGGAAGTACACATATAATTCTTTGCCCTGTCAACCAATGGGTGCCCAGAAGCAATGACCCTTCAGTACCAATGAGCACACTTAGGGCACAGATCTAGTTTTGTCAATAACATTCGACAATAAAAGGAACAAGGGCTCCATGGAAAAACTGAAGATTCTTGAACCGGGACAGGAAATAGGAAAATGAGCCTGGAACATCTTTGTAGGGTGTGAAAAAAAGTGCTCAAAAATATTTCAAGGAAGGAAGCAACATTTCCAGGGGGTATTTCCAAAGGTATATACAAAGGGAGCTGAAAGGAAGAGCTCCCAGTGGCTAATCCGAGAACAGTTTGAAAATAAAAATATATAAAGTTGTATTGGATTTTAACCCAAAGTGTAATATAGATACCATGATTCCATACTGAGAAAAATAAATGATTTCTTAATTACACAAACAAGGATGGACAAATCTCCTACAGAGAAAAATCCCAATTTATGCAGACATTCCCACTTCTAGAAAGTGGAACATAACTGCCCACCCCTGAAGCATGGACTGCACATCGTGACTTTCTTCCAAAGAGGACAGGCTGGAAAGGGGGCATAAAACAATCACTTTATCGCACAAGACACCTGACAAGCACTAACTCAGCCAGATGATCAATGAGATCATCATCAGTGATCAGTTGTGCTAATAGTAATACACTTGATACAATGTGATGAGAATGGGATTTTACATCTGTCGTCTACCTCCCCCAAACTCGTAATCCCAGACTAGGTACAAGTAAAATATCAGACAAATGCCAGTCAAGGAACATTGTAGAAAACATCTACTGAGTACTCCTCAAAACTCTCAAGATCATCCACAACAAAGAAATGCTAAAGCTAAGAGGAACCCAAGGAGACATTACAACTAAAGGTTAGGGTAGTTTCCTGGCCAGGATCTGGGAGTGGGTAAAACCTACAGAAACCTGAGTAAAGTATGGGTTTGGTTGATAATAAATAATGCATCAATACTTCCTTGTTAATCGTAATAAATGCATCATGTTAATATAAGATATTAGGAATAGGGGAAACTGGGTGAGGGCATATGAGAATTCTGCTATTCTCACATTTTATTTTTTTCAAATCTTAAAAGGTTACAAGGGTTAAAAGGGTTACAAAGGAAAAGGTGAAAACAAAGTCTATTTTCAAAATAAAAAAGGCAAGGAAACTTTGGGCAAAACATGCTGAGTATGTTAAAAAAGGAAATAGAAAGGAAACCAAACACAAGCACACGGAACCTGTAAGTGTGAAACAACCCTTGCTACTTCAACTTTTCCTCTCCCTTAACCTCCAATCCCATATAATATACTAACCGGGCCTCTTCCAACACGGAAACATCTCTGGATCCACTTTTTTCTCAAGCCCCACAAACACTGCCCTGATCCAAACTCACGGATGTTTTGCCTGGATATGGCAAGAGCCACCAACCGAGGCCAGGTGTAGACCTGGAACCCTGTGCTTGCTCAAAAACCACTTTAAGACGTCTGCCAGTGTTATTTGCCACAGAAGTCTGTCAAGATCCAGGCAGGGGTCAGTGTCTTGCCAAAGATACAAGGGTCCAGAGCAAACCTTTAGCTGTGCGTATGTGTGAGTGCTCAGTTGATCAGATGTGTCCGACTCATTGCGAACCCATAGACTGTAACACCGCCCCTCCCCCCTCCTCCAGGCTCCTCTGTCGATGGGAATTCCCAGGCAAGAAGAGTGGAGTGGGATGCCATTTCCTCCTCTAGAGTATCTTCCCACCCAGGGATCGAACCTGAGTCTCCCACATTGCAGGCAGATTCTTTTAACACTGAACCTCCAGGGAAGCCATTAGGAAACACACGGACTTCTCAGAGGAACAGAACATTCGCTGAGAGTCCTTAACCCAGGGGAGGTGCCTGTCCAATCTGTGATGCCCTGGGCAAGATCAGCTTGGGAACAGGGTGGTGTGTGTCCACACAGAAGCTGCTGCTAAAGATGCTGGATCCTGGAAATGACCTCCAGATAAGTCGGTGGGGGCAGGGGGCAGTTTGGGCCTCCTAGCAGCCAGAGGCCTGAGGTTCTTATGTACCCAGAGCAAGAACCCAACCACACCTAACAGTCATATTCATTGAGGGGCATGAGGAGTACCTGTTAGGAGAGCTGTCACGTATCCATCCCGGACTGCCCCCTTGGGCTGTGGTCCCGGCCTTGGCCCCAGAGCACAGACGTCCTCATGGAGGCCGGGGTGGCAGCTCACCTGCAGAGGCATCTGCTCCCCACTCCCTCTCCTGGCCAGCCCCGGGCAAGTCTGATGGGATCTCCAGGGGTTTGCTGCTTCCACTTCTCTGGGGCGGCCGACCCTCTTTGCAGCCTGCACCCCTGGGATCCCCGAGTCCTCTCCTGCCTGGCTCCTTTCCTAATCCTCATTGGAGTCTGGAGCCTCTGGTGCCTGGCAGAGCGTCCTCCCAGGCATCTGCTAGAGACTGCTCTCTGCTCAAGCAGCCTGACTGGGGACACCAAGGTTAGCAGGCTGCATGGATGACTGATCAAACACCCCTCTGCCTCTCATACTCAGCTCGAAAGCCATGACCTTACAGTCACATTTAGAAGGACCCTGAGTTTTCTCCAACACGTGGGATTCCACAGGGAATGGTCTGATACACCTCGGGATCATAGAGATGTGCCCCACACTTCCATGGCAATGATTACTACTGACCCACCATGAGGAGACTCACCCAGGGGCTGCGTCAAGTCCTGCAGGCTGCACCTGAAGCACCTTGGAAGGGGATGCTGCCTTGGGACTTCCAGATAAAGATACACGTATGAGGTCATCAGGACCAGGGCCTAAACCACTCAGTGAGGGGGCAGGCAGGACATATCGCAAGGCCAGGTTCCGGGGGGAGAGGGGGTGCTGTGGGTAGCAGGGGTGGGGGGACTTGGGGCTGGGCCCCATGAGGAGGATGCCCCCAACCTCAACAGGAAACATTGGCATCTGGCTGATGCCCTCCTGATGGAGACTGAGCACAGCCCCAAGGGGGCTGACAGTGCAGCTCAGGGGGCATCGGGGTGGGGTATGGGTCTCTGGGTGGGGGAGTGGGGGGTGGAATTCCTGCAGTCGGCTCCCTGTGGGGCAGCCTCTTTCAGGGTTCAGAGGTGCAGGACTTCAGTCTCTGGGAGAGGAACCACACGGAGTGGTCTGTGTCTGTGTGGTGTGCTGCCTGAGGATTAACCTCCCCGCCGGGCGGATGTGTCCCTTCAAAACAAATGGTCATGACAAAAATGCTTCTTCTCAAAGTTCACTGATCACGGGTCATCACATCACCCTTCCTAAGTGAAGAGGCCTGGCAGGCTCATGTCCCCATGTGTGCAGGGAGAGAGGAAGACAAGAGGTGGTGGAGCACCTGACATCTCTCCAATTCCACACTGCCTAGCAGATGGTCAACAAAGAGCAGTGGTTAGAATTTATAACGACAAAATCTTTGTTTTGGGGAAGAGAGTCTGAGCAGGTCACATGGGTCTTGAAATTCTCCACCTTTTCCAAGTGTCCACTGACTATGTGGCAGCTGCCACATATGTGGCCAGAATCACATCTCCTGTTCCCATTGTTCTCTGGCACTCAGCAGGGAGAGCTGCCCCTTCAGCCCCCTGCACCCGTCCGCACCCCCCACTGCAGTGACCTCACCACCTCCTTAGGCCTGGAAGTCGCTCCTGCCTTTTGATGCCAGGCACAGCGTTACCCTGTGAGTCTCCGCTGTCTCCACACTTCTGAACTTGCATGAACCTGGGGACGCTGGTGGATGTTGCATCTTTCCTGGCTAGCACTTATTTCTTGTGTTATTCGGATCTCAGACTCTGTCCCTCTCTCCTCTGGAAATAGCTTTGTTTTCAAGACACCTCATAGGATTGGCAGCTCAATAGGAAACGGAATAGAAAACCAGTCAAAATTGCTGCTCTGTGTGTTTTCCTCCTAGAGGATATATTATTCAATTTGGGTGTTTGTGTGTGTTTCGGGGTGGGGAGCAGTGTCTTTCCCAGCTGGGACTCAAAGTTCCCAGGAACCAGTCACCCAGCAGGTCTTGTCCACTTAGCAGCTTCTCTTCACTCATTTCATCCCACTGAAATCTAGACCATGCTTACAAGTGGACAAAATAAAGTCCAGATGACCAAATAAATAGTCATTTCAATATACTTGGTAATCAGCTTTCCCAGGACAGAGAGAGGAGGGCCAGTCCAGGGAATACTGAGCCACACTTCAAAGCAACATTCGCATTTCTCCAGGATTCCAAGCAGATGGTGGGGGTATGGTAGAAAACACCTCCTTTGCTCCTGTGGTCAACAGCTGTGCAACAACTGTCAGGACCCCTTCCTTTCCACCCCAGAAAGAGATCTCTCTGTGTTTTATCCAAGATGCAAAAGGACACCTCACACCAATGATTCATTTCAGACTTTCCTGTCACCCCCAAGATACACTGTCGGCAGGTCTGAGGGATGCCATCCTGCAGCCTCATCACGATGACCTTCCACAGAAGGAACCCAGCTTCCCAAAGCCCCAGAACACCCTGGCTCAGACACTGACATTCCAGTGCTCCTCCTGGAGCCCCACCGCCCCAACCTGTGTTGCCCTGTTCAGTGCGACTAGGGAACGTCTCTCCAACTTCTTTGTGTGACTACGACTCCTAGAGCATTGCTCAAGGTGTGGGGGTGTCCAGCTTCTCCTAGGGTCCCCACTGCTAATCCGGCCTTTCACGGAGCAGAGGCTCCATAAAGGTCTTTGGAATACACGAGCCAGTGAGCAGGGGGCCCAATTAATTATCTGCTACTTCCTTAAATAACCCAGGCAAATCCAAATGAACAAGAGATAATTTAGTTTTTGAAAATGACACACAAGAAGGACAGAAGCATGAATTCACTACGATTACTTTTATCAGCTAATTCTTCCCCCATCAATATTACTGCTAAGTAAGCTCACTTTTCCAGAACAGTTCTAATTCCAATTCCACTGCATCCTGTTCAGGACCACAAAACACAATGGAAGAGTTTCCAATCTCTTTTACAAACAGCAAAACTCTTGTTCTTGAACTGAGTAAGTACAAACACACTGATCAACATCATTCACAAAGCTAACACACTGAAGTTTATTTAGCCTTCTGTGGAAACCATGAAAGTTTGAACATTTTCTAAGGAAAACAGTGATGATTCTCCATGTCACCGTAGAGAACAGGAACCCAAAGATGCTATACACCAGTTTCCCCAACTGGCTCGGGCCATCACTTCTGAGAAGGCTGACCGCTCCCTCTTCAATCACAGAGGGGAGGATCAGCCTACCTGCAGCTCTGGCTCAGGCCTCCTCAGCCTCCTCCCTCAAAGCCTCTGCAGACTGCCGTGGGAAGGCCCTCCAAGTCCTTTGTTTGGACCTGAGCAGAAACGCCAAGACTTGCCACTTGCTGGTCTCCGCATAGGCCCGGGGACCCCACAGGAACTCATAGCGAGCAGGGCGGCTGTAAGGCACCTGCCGGTACTCCAGGTACCCCTGCTCCACCCACACATGGGTCAGAAGGGTCCTGGGCTCCCCAAAGACACAGTGCACGCTCCCCCGTGACATACCCAATTTGCTGAGTGCTCCCCAGACCTTCTCCTC